>NC_091949.1:18495056-18868806 GCF_041260155.1 Ptychodera flava | reverse complement strand
TAGCAACGCAAACCCTGCAAGAAAGCCAAGTCTGTGATTCCGGGTGAAACTCCGCTGTATAGCGTTCACTCCACTCATCGCGTTCACCCTACTCATCGCGTCCACTCACGCGCGCGTTTCACATGAAAGCAAAATACAAATCATTGCGTTCACTCCACTCAAACATTCACAAATCACAGACTTGAACCAAGTCTAACGTCCGCCTTGTGGGATATTACGTTGCTCAATGCTAAAAGCGGAGCGTAATAAATAGTAACAAAATTATAATATATATATATATATATATATATATATATATATATATATATATATATATATATATATATATATATATATATATATATATCTCGAATTATACAGATGTCCTCGTGGGAAATTACAGTGCTCGACGCTAAAGCAGAGCGTTATAAATAATAACACAAAATTACTTCAAGTACAAATGGGGAGCTTCAACGGTGCACCGTCGAAGCTCCCCATTTGTACTTGAAGTAATTTTGTGTTATTATATATATATATATATATATATATATATATATATATATATATATATATATATATATATATATATATATATATATATATATATATATATATATAAAAAGAGTTCTTGTTTCCCATGTCACCGTACATCTCGAAAAGGAGAAAGTGAAAACCAGAAAGAATTAATGTTCACGAGTGTTCACGCAAATGTACTTCTCAACCCTATGTAGGTTAACTACGGTCCAGCCTCATTCCAGTCTGCGACTTTTTTGTCTTCTCGACTCCCACTATCCCGCTCACCTTGTGTTAAGTGTCAAACTTTAGTGAGACCAAGAGCCGAACACCTGTGTCCACAGTTTGAATGAAGAGTCGGCCATCATTTCAAGATGCCTGAAAGTCATCTTGAATACGCAAAAAGCACGTCAAAACGCCACTGATGTGGAAACGGCGTCGGTTTATAATCTGCTTGAACAAGAATAAGAATCACGCGTGAGCGAACATTAAAACGAAGCACTTATGGCAGTGATGGCATTTCACATTTTCCACTAAAATTGGCGGGACAGCATGAATAAAATGCTGTCCGTGATAAGCATTAAGAGACAGATATTCGGACTGTCAAATTTCTACAATTCTTTTCTGATCTACCACTCGTTGGGCTCATTTTAAAGCTTTCGGAGAAAAAAAACTTTACATTTTAGTTTTTGAAAAATCAAATATTTAATTTTCCACCATAGAGTTAGCACAGGAATGGCGGCCATTTTGAATTTCAAATATCGCTAACCGTTGGTTAATTTGTTCGATAGTTACAAACTTTGTACGGTGACCCCTGATTTTTATACTTGAATTGGTAAGAGAATGGTTGAAAGTTTCACTTTGGAAAGTTTGAGCAAAAGTTTAAGTCTCTCACTTTGGAGTCTCTCACTTTACTGATCATAAGTCAACCCCACTCGTGTCCCTCGTTTCAATCTTCCAAACTTGATGTCCCCCACCATAGGAAACACAGTGAATCTCTACCAAATCACCATTCTCGTAACTGAGCAGTTACCCTGAATTCTTATCTCAGATTGAAAAATCTCAAACTTTCCCATCTTTACAACCTCCACCGACTCAAAAATGTTGATCCTGCCCGGGGAGACTGAATCTGCTGGTTCGTATAACAGTGTGGTATCAGCGAAAGTTGACAAACATGCTATGTCTAACTTAGTTTACCATTGAATGCACTTATCGAAATTGTTATTCTTATCGCTGCAATCTTAATTAGCATTAATTAGGTTTCCTAAAAATATTTGAATATTAAACAGCACAAAGTCCATGGAATAGGTCAACTCTCAAAAACACATAATTAATTTGCATAGTCCTGTTTTTTTTTCCCCTTTTTTTTCACTTGGACCCGATCAGGTCACGAGCTTCTAGAAGAAATTAAAACCTAAAAAAGTATTTTTCAACATCACATCACGACCAGAAGTCAAATACTCTTGTTTGCTGTAAATGTGAAATATAAATCTGTTGACTGCTTGCATGTTTTTTTTAATCGAATCCACTCCATCATCACACTTTGAATCTGAACACAGAGTCCGATTTAATCCATCATGAATTTTGAAGCAGTTACAGGTATGGAAGCCCTTTGTACTGAATGTATGCAATTCAGTCGGTGCAATACCTACAAGTCTTACTTTGATTACAATCACGAATACTGTACACTAAACAGTGACATTACAAAAGCTACATATTTACTTATTTATTTTGTGATTAAAAGTTTTAGATGAGCATAAGGCATTACTGTTAATTTAACATTTTTCACTTTTCTCTGAAAAGAACCAAAAATTGGGAATCGTTTCTCAACAATGGCATCGCGGTATAGGGGAATTATCTTTAAATGACGGAACCTGATTGATGGAATCCCATTAATATCAAAATGAATTAATAGTGTCATAAACTAGTTTATTTTATCACAAGAGGCTTCAGACAACTTTCATATAATTTTTGTGGGCCTAGAAGTTGGATAACAACTTGTGCACAGGTACTTTTGAATGCTACATTTTACGTCGCCATTGGCAGCGCGTTTGTTGCCAAGGATACATGTCTGCATAATTAATAGGCTGTTATCTCCCGATACCAGGTGGAAAGATTCTACCTGTGGCTACAGCGCACTGAAGTTCAAAATTCCTGTAAGTATCACATAACCATCGTCGTCTGAAATACATGTCGCCCTGTGGGGTTTTGATCCACAGTTCTTGTGCTTTTTTTCACGAATTGTTTTCGTCATTTTGCATGTGTAAGAGTCCATGATGCAACATCTTCAAAATAACGTGGCACAATTGAGCGATGAATGCCCATCGATGGTAGACTGGATCACAAAGTGTATGGCATTGGACACTGTTGCTTGATGATGTCATTTTGTGAGCTGAAGACAGCCATGGAACGAGTTCGAAAGATCTTTGATGTTTCAGCGACTCAAATTGAATGTACCCCAAAGATACACGATTCCGTCGGTACTGCATTCACCGAACAATAATTGGATCCTTGCATGTAAAAGCAGAAATAATGAAGAAAAGGATGTTATTCCGTGTCCTCTATGTCAATTTATCAAAAGAGAAATTACTCTCGGAGGAACTACTTCGGGTGTACCTTATACAACAAATGACCCGTTTCCGCTAAAACCATAGGGCATACTCATAAAAGGTCAATGACTGAATGAAATAGGGTCAATGTGAGGTCATGCGACTGTATGGCAGAATAGATACCAAGTAAAAAGTGTGAAATATTCTTCAAGAACGTTGCGTCGTAACTTTTTGCTTGGCGTTGCTCAAAGTTAGCCTTAACTAGCTGCAGTTTTGGCTGGGTATTTGTCGTCTAGCCCAAATACCAAGGCGAAACCTCGAGCTACTGTACTGCAGCTAAGCCTTAACATGACCTGCAGTCAAAAATTAGTATAATCCAGAATGTATTTCCCATGCTCCACCTGAAAAAATGATTCTTTGTTTTCAATCCATGTCTTGCCCGGTCGATGACAGGAGCGAAACAGATTACTCCGAACCTCACAGCTCTTTTTAACTAATAGATGCAATTACATCCAATTCCTTTCCGCTAGAATTGAAATCTGCCAAAGTGACTTCATTATTCATAAAAGGTGAAAAGGATAGTGTGTCAAATTACAGACCAATTTTAGTCTTACCTGTTCTAAGTTTTTGGAAAGACAAGTACATACCCATTTTTATAAATTTCTGTCTTCTCTCAAGTTAAGCTTATTGTCTAAAAATCAATCTGCTTTTCTCGTAAGCTGCATTCCTGTCAAACAGCTCTTACTTACCTTACAAAATTACGGTGTCAAAAAATTGACAAGGGCAACCTCACTTCAGGAAAGATTTTGACCTTGTCAATAACAATATATTAAAATATATGGATGTTCCGACAAAACTGTTCGTTTTTACACCATATTTAAATGATAGATCCCAGTCAATTGACTTTAATGGAACCTTGAGTGACGCTCTTCCACTAAGTGTTGGTGTCCCTCAGGGCTCGATTCTAAGTCCTCTTTCCTTCCTACTGTTTATTAATGATCTTGACCTAGGTTCAGAAAATTCAGAGATGTATATGTATACTGACGACACAGCAGCACAGGCGGTCGGCCGCAATATCCATGAACTTGAAACCAAGCTCAATGATGACAAGAAATCCATATTGAGTTGGTATGGTAATAATAACATGTGTATAAATTAGGAAAAGACCAAGGTAAAGGTCATTGGAACCTCCGAGAAAAAATCTAATACAGACAAATGTATAAATTAAAGTTGTTTGTAATGACGAACAGTTGAATGTGTTAAGGAAGAAAAGCTTTTAGGTCTGGGATAAACCATATAGCAACGTTGTTTTTAAGCTGTTGCAGTTAAAGCCCCAATAGTTGCGAATATGTAATAGCTCAATCTCAAAATATACTCAGTTTTCCGAGATTTTTCTATACATAAGACCCATTAAAGACTGGAAAAGTGTATAAAAGTGTCATAAGTGTCGAAAGTGGCATGTAAATCAAAAGTTTTAAAATTATTTTACATTTCCTTCAATTTCCAAAAACTAATGAGGTGACATGTAAGATAAAGATTACGACAACAAAATGTTGGCCATCGTGTGTCTTCCTCGTGTCTTGCATGCAAGTAAATGGCATCATGTTTGTTTCTGGTATGATCATGATGTGCATGTACAGGAAATACTGCATTTTTGTGCTTTTCCGTGGGGGCGCCATTTTACGAGTGCAGCACCCGTTCATTATTTAACCTGTTAAAACATGTAGGCATAGTCCAAATCAGTCAGCAGTTATACTTCTATACACGTCCTTTGGTTAGCACATTTACATAAACCAACTTTGGTTTGAAAATAAAATTATAACAATAATGCATTAAATTCTCAATTATTGCGGTTTTAAACTGTCTACGTCCATTTTTAACCAAAACAGCACTGTTGACCTATAATTCTTTCATTTTAACTCAATTTCATTGCAGTGTTGGAGCATATTGGGATAATTGTGGTTGCAAAGTCGTTAAAGCGTTTTGTTTATAAATCAGTTTGAAAGTACAAGTAATAAATAATCTTGCCCCTGATTATCTTTATGTTTTTAAAGGTGTCCAGCAGATCCACAAACGTAATAACAAGTATTCAAACAGGATTCCTGAGCACAGAACCGAGTTTTTAAAAGAAAATTTATGTACAAGGGGATTAAAATATGGCATGCTTTGCCTGGAGATATTAAATCTAGCTCCTCGCTTCAATCATTCCACATAAATTGCAAATGCCATTTTTTTAAACAATTAGGATGGCATCTCGATTTTTTGTAGCTGTTTGTTTATTTGGTTGTTTTGTTTTGTTTTTCTTTCGTTTCGGTGTTTTTTAAATTTTTGTAATTTATGTGTTGTCATTTATTCCCTGTATTTTATTCATTTACATTTTGTGAATTTTGTATTACTCGACACTGTGTGAGAAGAGCCATTGGCTCTGCAGTTTATGGAGTTTAAATAGTATAATTATAATACTGGTAATAATTGAAGATATTGTGTTACAAAGTTTTAAATTGTTTGAAAATTTTGTGAAAAATAAACTCCTCTTTTTGGCAAGTTTTTTTTTCTTTTTCCAGGCCCAGGTTATTATTGTTATAACCCAACTTTCTTTTTTTATTTATTTACTTATTTATCTATTTATTTATTTCACAAGAAATACAAATGATGCAAAGATACAACTTTATACAATTAACATGAGAAGAAAACAAAATAATGCAAAAATGATAAAAATACAATATTAGCATCAGGGGAATGCAAATAATAATAATAATAGGATAGCATACGTACAAAATCTGGTGAGGACCAAGAAGGTAGTTCTTCAAGATAGTCCTTGGTCCGGACAACAAATTTATATCACAAATACAGTGAAACAGTTAGAATACGTAGTAAAGGTAGATAAAGTAGAAATGAATGAAAAGGTAAATTAATATATATAAGATTGAGATAAAAAGATTCAGTAAAAATCAAATCACAATCACTAAGTAAAAAGAGTATTTGTCTCTACCACAGACAAATAGAAACAGACTGGCAACGGGTATTGTTCAAGGCGTGAAGCGGTTACGTAAGTCATCCATGTTCGCCTCGCCTCAGGTAGCTCTCGCCTCGCTTTTCCGAAGAGTACCGACCATGCACCCTTCGGTAGTTTCCGGATTTTCGCCAATTTTAAGCGAAAGTATGTTCGGCAAAGTTTGTGTTATTGTTGTCATGTGGTGCTGAGTGGAATCGGCGTGCTGGCGAAAACGGGAGAGTTTTGAGCTTAGGGAAAGTGAGTTTTACCATTTTAAAAATTCCTCTCACACTTTATGAATATATAATGAGTGTGTTTCAACCAAATTTGAAAATCTTCTATCGATACTGTCTGGTTTTACACAATGGTTTACGGCCAGTCATATCGTCTATTAAAAGTTGGTCATTGAAGGACGTGTTTATGAAACTGCGGGCGTGTTATGTTTTGATTGGCGTGAAGCAGTGTTTCTGCCCTGAGAGCTCACAAAGTAAGTATGGTTGCTACGCGACTGGCAGCACGATGCCATCTCGTCGTACTTTTTGCATAATCTCGTGCAATTATCAACCACGAACAAAGGTCTCAAAAAATCTAACACCTGTGAAGCTCATTTTAATATGAAAAGGCCATAGTCTACCGAGACGACCATGGAACAAAAGCCATACTGCGTTACCAGTCTGTTTCTTCTATTTGTCTGTGTCTCTACTAAGTAAGAAAGCCTTCAGGGCCCTTAAGATTTTCTAGACCTCCTGGACTTTATGAAAACCGGGATATCATTCCAGTATTTTGCAATCGAATATGTAATGCTGTTTTTTGTTCTGCATAAGTTTACTTTTGGATATAAAAAAATTCTATTATTTACAGACCCAGTAAAATGTGAATGAGAAGCAGAAGAGGCGTACCGATCAATGGAATGTGCATAATGATTATTATACAAACCAAAAATAAATGTACATGTCTGATATTTGCTTAATTTATGGATATCAACAATACTAAGTCGATTTCGGACAGTTGAGTTGGTTTTGTCTGTGGACAGTACTATAGACCAACTGTAACATGTACTGGATTGATAATGCATGAACGTCAGATTTTTTGAGAAAAAAAGAACTAAAGTTGAGAGATAGGATTAACTTTAATTCAAAACCTAACCTACCAATATTTAAACCGCCTGTTGTAGTTTGATCTGGCTTATGGATTTTGTTGACATTAAAGCTGCCAAATCCGTCGTGGAGGAAGGGAATCGGGGGCAATATTACAAAAGGTTTCTCTAATCACTGTATTGCTTTTCAGAGATGGCTTTGAAGAGCTGCATCGGTATCTGTTACTGTAAAGATCTTTGGTACTGTTCAATGACAAACAAAACTGACTGAGTGTGTTGCCAAGCTCAAGATGAATAATAAAAAACAGGTCAATTGTTCACCAAGACCATGCAGCTAGGTCAAATCTTCAGTTCGGTGTTTCCATACACAAGAGCGGTAAGCCTCGAATAGGGATTCTCAGGGCATGTGTTTAAACGAACACAATGTAAAGTATTCATACTACGAGCTATTTTCGTGACAAAATTTCTTGGAAGAATCAATTATCCACGTAATACGATCTTGACACTCCCAGGTCCATGTTAAGACGGAAGGCTGTCTCTTGTCACATCATGGTACTTTTAGACCGAATTTTGTCACCATTACTTACTTATTTTTCAAGCAAATGTCAAGACGAAAAGAATCATAGTATATAACGCGAGTTTAGCGAATCGTCATTTACACAGAGTATCATGGCATACAGACAGTCATGTTGGGTGTTTGAGAAAATTGAATTAATACAGATGGGCATCGTTACTGTTATCATTGGTGATTGTCATAAACATGAAAACATTGATGATGGTGATAATGAATTCTGAATGATGAATGTACGAGTCGTAAAAAAGCCATGATTAATCACGTAACAAAATTTTCTTTAGATGTTTTAAAAATGAATTTCTTACTGCTGCTGATGTGGTAAATGAAATATTTGCGCTTTAGGCCTAAGCTTTATTTTTCCTTTGAAACTGATTTTAGTGACTTGTATAATGGCCTGTTGACGGATGAACACAATCTGTATGAATTTGGCATCCTTCTCTTTTGTAAAAGTTGGTGGCATCACTCCATCACGATAAATAGTGCTTCTTATGATGAAGTTACATGCCAGTGTGTAAATCCTTAGAATACTGGTATTGAAGCAACGGTCTCTGCGTGTATCGCCGCTGTCGGCAAAAAGTGTGACTCCTATCGTTTACGACACTAGAGGGCGCACTCGTATCTCCAATGAGGTGATATCGACACTCCTGAAGACCAATAAATTTTTCAACCTGGTTCATTTTGAGTGTTTTCTACCGGAGGTGAATTAAGCCCAAAGCTCCTATTCACTCATATTCGTATTTTTTACGGCAAATACACAGCATTTCAATCTATATGGCCCTAATATTTTATTATAATGAAAAACATGTTTTCATGTCATCAGTCAATATTTGACCTTAAATTTTGGCTGGCTTGTGCTGAAATTAACAATTGGCACACAACTTCAATCCAGGACTGTCAGAACTGACATTTTTTGAGTTTCTGATTTTGAGCAGACACATCAAAGAATGTTATTGCTCAGATTGATCTAAGTCAAGACTCTTGACAAGAGAGTACATGACAGGACAGTGAATTACCGTGTATGTGGTACGCTCAATACATTTGGATTGCACTTGTTAAGCCTAACATTACAAGGGTCAGTGAGGACGTTAGATCTTTGCAACTTAAAGCAATACGGTCGTCGGAACTGTGCTAAAAGGTCGTATAAGACCAATACGACCAACACTGTATCCAAGGTACGATGGTGATTGATGAAAATTAAAACATGTCTGTCATAACCTACATTGTATAATTTAAATTTTGCAGGTATGATGATGAGGTGTATCTAGATATCGTGCACGAAATAGTTTGTAAACGAGAAACTCACACAGGTGCAGTTCCAATGACTGTTTCCCTTTAAAATCACAGGGGCAATAGAAAGGCAATCGTCTCCATGAAAAGCGATCAACATCTTTATCGATTTCTTGAGAGCCGTGCATAATCTCAACATCAAGAAATCTGTGCATAATCTCAACATCAAATATTGACTCCTGGTATTAAACGAACTTTTTAAACGATGTTATAAATCACAGAATCACTTAATACAACAACACAATGACACATAGATTTTTTTATTCTACTGAAGGTTGTTTTATTGTACACTGGGCTTCACGCTGCAAAAAAGATTACAACACCAAGATTGCCACTGCTTCAATACCCTGTCTGTTCACCAGAATATACAACAAAACAAGCAATGACAACTTACTGTGGTTCTAAAATCGAAACTTTTTTTACACACTTTGAACAGTGAATTGAACAGTTTTTCACTCAAAGATAAAAACAAAACACGAGAAATAAAGACCACGGCCTGGGAATGTGTCATCTGCCAATTGTAAGTATATACAATAAATTTGTTTCTGGGTGAATTTATTTCATCGGTATCCAAAATGAAATGAATCCGTAGTTGATTATTTCTCCTGTTTGTTTTTTTAAAAAACTAGTCTGTACATGACATTACTATTATTATTGTTATTATTTTTTTTGGAACATCTGACAATTTTAAGTGATTAATATATATATATATATGTATAACTGTGTGAAAAAATGTAGTGGCAAAACATTGTCTTCAACAAACGCAAACCAATCCTTCAAAACAAATACTTTCCACCTAAATGTTTTTTTTTTCCAACACAGAAGACTTAAAGCTAAGTACCTGACCTCTCCTCTCTCTCTTTCTTTCTCTCTTTTGAAAATACAGTCCCTGCCACTGTGAAAATTCAAGTAAATGTGTACTGATATGATGCAAACTAACTGCCCTTCACACCGAGGAAGATTGTTCTGAACTGGACGAAATAATTGAAATATGAGAGAAATATAATATATATACACACACAAGTGAAACATGACATCACAAAAAACCCCTATCTTTTGTTTTTGAACTTTTCTAAAATCGGGTCAATAATAGTATAACTTGATATGACAGGGAATAAATTAATAGTATATTAATAAAATATTTTAAATATACCTTGTGTCAATCAGCCAGCCTGTCTCTATGATGTTTTTAGCAATACTGTAAAAAACACTGACAATCAATGCGATTCTGTGATTTTACATGTAGTCAGATATATTTTGCTTTTTGTCTTTTTTTAATCAATCTTTTCCTCTGGCTGTTCCTGTTTGCGTGGTGTTTTCTCCAAAGTGAACTCTACACATCCTAAATTGTTTCGGCAAAAAAATTGCAATGGACAATAAAATGGCTTATTATCGTTCATTCTAAGTACGAAAGCATAACTTGAAAAACTTGGTAAAAACGTCAAGCTACTAGCACACAACGTAACAGCTGATCTTATTGCTTCATATATTTTCTTCTCTCTCTTCCTACGGCGTTTTTGATACCAAATTAGGGATGGCTATCAAACAATTGGATGGATTAGTAGATAAGGAGACAAGAGATATCTTGCCATTCTTCAAGGTTCTGTTACATTACACATTGCTTGATGTCATACCGCTGGGATCCTGCACACAAAAACAAAAAAGAGAATAATTTATTAAATTTACATAGACAAGTTTCAATGCGATTTGGACGATCGCTGTTCCTTGATGCACTGTGTGTGACACTTTGTAAATGTTGTCTATTCTTACTGGATAGCCACAAAGGTTTGGCAAGCAGATCTGCAGCCCATGGTCTATGACAAGACACAGTGTGTCATGTTGGTGACATAAAACCTAGTCTTTTGGTTTTCCAACAGAGACATGGGGACAGGATCTGCTGGGAATTTGTCTATGCTAAATATACTTGACAATATGTATCATTTCAATGCATTGTATTATTATTTCCTAAACCAGTTCACCATACAAAATATCTTTGCCAGTGTTCAGCTAGGTCTTCGGTCAAAAAATCCACCTATTTATCTTCACAACTCAACTTTCCCTGTCTGGCAAGTGTACTTCTAAAGCTCATATGGATGGCGTTTTTAAAAAAAAAAAACCTCTTGTCTTAAGTTTATGAAGACAAGTAGTCCCTATGCAACATTCAGACATCTGAAGTAGAACAATGCATACATTTGCCAGGTGAACTTGAATCTCACTGGGAGGCAAATTGATTCAAAGCTAAACAAACTGATGACAGGGATGCTATATTAAAATATAAAACCTCTTCCGCCATAAACTAATGTCAAGTTATTTATGATATTTTTGGCTATTAAGCTGTACTGAACCTGTCCTGCTGTGTATCTGTGTCCTTGCCATGATATTAGGATGTAAGTGTCTGTTAATTATAAGCCTAGGGATGTGCAATATTGGTGAAAGAAGTTACTAGATCCCATACTAAGAGAGGTACAAGCCTCTACCCATCATAGCTTTTCTGGGATACCTTTGTAAAGAGTTGCTATTACATCAATAAATTTTCAATCACGATCACTTTATAGATACATGGATTTTCATCACTGAAAACCATGTAACTTAAAGATGCTTTATCGCTTTCATAACATTTTGCAACAAATAAACATTTTCTGTCTTCCGAGCTTTTAGAACGAATTCCAGTTTGGTTCAATTCAGTTATTTTAGAGGGGTTTTGAATTGGGGGCAGTGTATTTCATTTTTGAGTAATACTCTCTGGACTATACAGGTCAAATTTTTTTCATATAAAGTCAATTTGTCTGCTTTTTGTTAAATATGATCAGAAGCTCAAGTAGATTGCAATGATGAGTTTAAAAACCAATATACCAACAGTAGTAGTGCAGATACTATGGGGATGACAGTACACATGAGCATAGAAGACCCTCTAGCTTAATCTACAAGATGTACCAATTCATGAGCTCTACTGTGGAGAATGCAGCCAGACAAGAGGTAGCTTTTATGACAAGACAAGCTGAAATAATCCCGGCACTCAGAGATGATAGTGCCCCTATCACAGACAAAACTTACTTCAAAATCTATTTCTTGATGACCGACAGTGTCCTTGAAGTGAGAGCATGCATGCAAGCAATATTATATCTAAATCATGCAATTTCATTTTACTTGATGCGCTAGCATTCACAGGCATCCAGGGAACAGGTTCACAGCAATACAAACACAATGATAAAACAACCAACAAAACAAACATATAACAATTACAAGTGTATTGCCTTTACCTAGGTTGCTTGACAAACCACTCGGTATTTTAAAACTTGACATGTTAACGGCATGAATGGAGTAATTCCTATGTATCTTGTTTTTTGGGGTGGGTGGGGGTTAATTTTGAAACGGATATCAGCCTCGATGTATACTTTGCCTTTATGATGTTGTTTTCAGTATCAAACACAGTGGTAAATACTATTTACCAAATTGGATGGCAGTGATGATACACAGACTGTTAATGAAGCGGCCAAAACCTTGACTCACCACGATACCCTTGCTGTCCCAAAGGATGGCACACTGCTTTACCACAGGTAAATGAGTTTTGTGAACACTGTTTTCAAATTCAATGATGTGAGGAAAATCATTTTGGCATACACTTTTGACAAAACCACGACCGGACACGCTGTCCAAACTTTTACATGTAACATTACTAGCGAAATGCATGAAATCCCAGAAATGTTGTAAACACTGATGTTGCTACTTGAGTGATTCAGATGACATTTTGAAAGCTTCCTAAAAACAGTATGTTCACTTCACGAAGAGATCAAATGAACTGGTCACGAGTTACGGTAAAATCTGAATTTTATTTTCACAAAATTGACAAAAGAGGGCGCTCTCCTCATCTGCAAACCTTACTGAGATAAGTTACAACATTGCTACACTTGGGTAAACTGGGCTCTGCATAACCTTCGGTTGGTATTTAATTTAATCCGCAAAATTACATGTCATCTATATCCTGTTATGTATAAAGTGTATGCTTTTTATTCGAGAAAGTGAACTTCTTAAAATTTACAGTATGACAGGCAAGCTCATTATATTTGCATGCTTGCTAAGCAGAAGAGACGATAGTCAACATTTTATATAAACTGCCTTATGCTGATAGTGAATGTGTTCAAAAACGGTGAAAAACAGTTTAACATTGATAATAAATGTATTCACAGCGCTGGGGAACAATTTTAAATGTATTCAAAGCATTGGCAGGAAGTTCAAGCTACTCTAGACACCAACGGTGAACATTTAGGAACGTTCCTAAGTTTGAGTTTTCAAAGACTTACTGGAACGTGGGGGTCTAGATCTTCCTGTAAGGTAGAGAACAACAGAGAAAAGACAATACTGAATGAACAACATGCAACGTACACACGCTCTCACATCATTTCATGTTCACGTAATAACCAGAAGCATTAATTTTTTTCCTTTGAAAATGCGTCTCCCTAGAATTGACAGACACACCAACTTACCAGAGTCACATTGCGGTTGGACGATGCGCTTCCTGGACGGGAACTGCCGCTGGACTTCCCTTGAGCTTTGCTGGCTGCGCTGGCTGATCGCCCGCCGCTGGCCTGGGTGATGGACGCCTCAGAGTCCCAGCGCTCCAGCTCTTCACGGACCAATCGCTCCATCTGCTCGCGTTTCCCTGTGTCCTCAGCGTGTCCCTGACGCTCATCCTGTCAGGGTGAGATGCACAAAATTACAGACAATTCTTTCCCACTTGGCCCTTAATAATCAACATAATTATTGAACTTGAAACAGACACTCGTACCAACATCTCTGAAAATTTGCTATTTTCTTTGCACACACTTTGGTATAGATTTTGGGCCCCCTGATAACCCTATGCCAACATTCCCGAGTCAGCTTTCAAGGAAATAAATAGACAACTATTTGCAGAGCTTGAATTGTGAATTCAAATTTAGTGCTAGCCACATTTTGAGTAAATTAATTTCAATAAAATTTAGTAGTATCCACAGCTGTTGGTATGAATATTTTAATTTCAATTGATCCCATGGGTGAGTTATTTCTCATATAGCATATTTTCATGATTACTATTACAATTGAGACGAGGAGTCGCAAAAAAATTGTTAGTATGAGCCACTGTAGCAATGACTAGTACATGAACACTCTCAAACCAAGAATGTTAATACAAAACAGGTAAAATTCATTTGTGAAACCCTCTGCTGATCACATTGGACTATGGTTTCACCAAAACTCAGAACTCTGACTTGAAAATTTGCACAGATGTCTGTTTCATTCAGCACGAAACAGTTGTGAAAAAGAAAGTGAAGCGAAACACGACAAAAGTATGCGAACTGCAACAGAGTTACTTTCATTTCAGAGTTAGTTCATGAAGTGAGACACTCAGGGTTAATTGTCAAGACCAGTTGATCACAAAATTTCACGAGAGGAGAATTTTTTTGTTCAGTGTACCTCATCATCATAAAATGAACTGGCGGCTGAAACTGGCCTTAAGCCATCGACGGATTTGCCAGCCCGCTTTGCCTGTTGCTCCTTTATGGCAAGCATTCACAGGGGGATTGAAATTAATTCATTTTTAATGACGGTGATAATGTTATGAAAATATGATAACCAACGGTTAATGATTTATGGTGCAATTACACTAATTGCATACAGTTAAGTTACAAATAACAAGGACAAGCAATCCTCGCCACTGTTTCTACCTTACAAAGGGTCGGCACCCATAATGTGCGTTATTTTATTGGTACCATTTCCAATCGGTATTGAATACACTGGCTTGTTCCATCCTTTATGGTATATTTACAAAACAACACAAGCCTATCATCAATGTTTCACTGCCACACTGCTAAAATATGTATGGGTACCAACATTCACCAAGCAAACATGGGTGTAACATGTCTCGTTTACCATATATGGACATTCAGTTCAAAGTTGCAGTTACCAAGTAACTTTTAGGTTAAGATTAAAATTCATTTTCCAATATATGAATAGAACTCCAACATCAAGCATTTCAAAATACAAGATAGAGAACGAAATTCCTCTTGAACAGCGTTGAATTGTTAACAGCCACGTCTGAACCTATTTTATCACAATTTTGCCGAACTCAGCTATAATCTTCATGAATGTCACAAAACTTTTTTTTATCTTTTAATGAAGAATTATTGAATTTAAGGGAAAATTGTCCAGTTTTGTAGGATTGACCATGTTACACTTACCTCAGTGATGCTGTCCAACAGTTTACCCATTGTCTCACGGCGCTTCAGCTTTGCACGTTCCATGGCTTCCAGCTTTACCAACACAGCATCAATCTTGGATACGATACTTCCAATGGAATGCTCCATGCGATCAACGCGGCGACTCAATCTGTACGACGGAGAAAACGAAGAAATTCATACTGATCATGTGACTGATATAAGATGTGAATGCTGAGTTTATGATAGTTATTTCTCTCATTTATTTTTTTTGTATTGATGGATGGCTAACAACAAGTACAGTATTGCAAAATGCAGGATTGCTTACACAGTGAACTCCTCATAGGAGACTCCAGCAGCAGGGCGCCCTCGACGGCCTCCATCATCATCACCCTCGCTATCACTTCCATCGTTGAAGGAGACGCGGCTCTTGCTGCGAGCAGTGCCTGGGCGACCACCTGTGGCGGCAGCTTCCTCAACTTCAGCGATCTCATTGGTCAGTTCCGCCTGAAGGGAAATATGTTCACAATAAACGTCAGAACAGGGTATGACTCTTGGCTGCAGGGGAGCATAACATGCTAACATGCCTAGGTAAGACAGGGCTTGTAAAGAAAAGCAACTTCAGAAAAGCACAACAAATCGCCATGCATATTGACTGACCTTTGAACTCCCTATGAAGTAGTGAATGTCATTATCACTTGATTTATGCAATGGACATTTGAAAACCACTGAACAACCAATTAGAAATTGCAAATTAGAAATGGTTCAACATCAACTTCAAGTCATGGATATCACTGTCCATTCCACATCCAATTCCGACTTTAAAGCCTAGATCTCTGAACTTTGACTTTTGTTAGACTCACTAATATTACTGGAGTTTCTTTACACCCTTGCTCACTTTTTTTTTCCCAGTGACAAAGTATATTTCAAATTTTTTAGTGTCAATAACTATTAATTAAATATTTATCAAATATTACAATTTTACTTTTTCATTTTGTGTATATTTTATATATTTCCTACAATAAGCATTGCCTAATTTTTTACATGGACTGTTTTGCACCTACGATTTTGATTAATGAATAAATCTTACATTGCCAACTATCATATAGCCGATGGACCCATGTGTACGTAAGGATCATGTATAAAAACATATATATATATATATATATGTTCAAGACAATTGTCAGGCTAGTTCTCTACCATTTATGAATATTCATGAGTTTCAACTGGTTGCCGTGGATGCAACAATCAGAGTTGTAACAGCAAATGTTCTATTATGGAAATGTGATACTTGGGTCAAAGGTCGCATAAATCATGAAGATGCAATTCTCTGTATTCCATTATTCCATTATTCTGGTTCCGATGAATTCTTTAGTGTTTCCACTTGTTGTAAATCAACATTCTGCATTCATCATATTTCATGATGCAACAATGCAAAACTACAAAGCAATTCTTCTTGATCATAAACTGCTATTAAGACCACAATTATAGTAATTTATTTCCACCTATGCATGAAATTGAATAAATGTCTGTGTCACACAGATTTGGAGTTGTTCTGATAAATGTATATATCATCAAACTCCGAGACCAGCATGAAATTCATCTCACATGACAAGTCAGTTTTACTTGAAATTCTACCACTGACGTAAACGCAGTCTCTGTTTGACATTCTGATGGGTGAAAATTTCTTATAAAACCATTTTTCATGCTGAATAGAATATATCCTCATGCTTTCCCTACAATTTTTTAAAATTTATCTTTTGTTCCCGTTCAAGAAAAGTGAGCAATGCCGGCAAAAGACAAATACTATTTGAATACAAATACTATTTGAATACCGTCAAACATGCATCCAGGTCAAAGATCAAGGTACAATATGTGAGTGTGTATGCAGGTTTGGAAGGTACATGCATCACACAGAGAAGAGAGAGGGAATAATTTGCACATAAACAGTACTCAGTGTGTGACTCAAAACAATCAGAAAGTTGTGGTCCGTCTACCTTCTCTTTCTTACGAAGCTCTGCATCAATTTGAGCATTAAGATGGTTCTAGGACGAAGACAAATATTGTGACAGGACGAAACACAGGGTTAATACAATGCAAAATTGGTAAACACTGATGATGTGTTAGGATGATACACAAAAAAAAAGAACAAATATAATGATAAAACAAAGATGGCATGACAAAACAAACATTGGTTTCATCTGGCAAAATGTTGTACAAGCATCCATATCACGATCAATTTTGCCTGTCTTTACACCAAGCAGCACAAGCATAGTGTAAGTATTGATGAAATACTAACACATCAATCATTTGTGGATCGAATTTTACCAGTCTCTGCAACCTGATGCCTGTCAATAACTGGAGAGAAATTCATTTTCAGAAGTTTTAAATCACAACAGTAAAGACCGCACGACAGTTCAAAACGGGTGCGCCACGTGGTTTGCCCAGTGCATCACCAGATCTGCTCTGCCCAATCTGTGGAAAAATTTTTGGAGTATTTTTCATGACATGGATGCTGTATGATAGTACGGATGAATACATATTGGGGGAGGAGGGGAGTTACGGGACACGTTGGGAACACAATTACGTGATGATGTGTTAACCACATGCAGCTGTTACATCGGATCAGCATAATCTCAGCAGAAAATGACCAGCACCATTGAAAATCCTAATCCAGTCACTATGATGACATTTTACAAAATCCTAATCTACCAAAAATAGAGGAAAATTCAATAGAAATTCAATGATTCATTTTGCAGGTATCTTCTTTTAAGTCACGCGGCACACAGCAATCGCTAAATTATCTACCATACCTTCTGTTCTTGCAAATCAGATGCCATTCTGGCCTGCTCCTCCGCATCCAGAACTCGGTCACCATCAACATCATACTTTGCAAACACGGCCTCAATCTCGGCATCAGCATGACCACGCCTGTAGAGAGGTCGACACAGCCATGTAAAATCTGCCCACGCAGAGTGTTCAAATCAACAATAAAAGATACTTTTGTGCGACGACCTGCCCTATAATTCCAGATAATCACCTAGCTAGAGTTGCCAGGATGTGCAAGTTACAGTAACCCAATTTCTTGGAAGTAACGGCATTGAAGAGCTTTGCCCTTTTGAATCAGAAAGCAACACTTTCTCATAAATGTAGCTTGCTTTATGGTTCTGGGGATCTGTTTACATGTGTTTGTACAGGAGAAAGTACATTCTCCGTTGTTACCTCATAATTATATCTTGGCTGGTAAGTCAGAATCACAAAAGTTATTAAAACATCTAAAGGCATTTTTATTGTTTTCACTGGGTGAAGATTTCCGTCATAACTATACATTTCTACATGAAAATAAAGCATGAAAAAACCTATAAAAATTGTTATGTATCGTTTTATGTTTTCACAGTGGAGGAAGTTTTCAGTCATGAATTTTGTTATGAAAATGTAACAGGAAATGGAGCAATGTCATTATAAGAAATCTTCCAGTCAGTCTTGAGCTTTTGTTGGCAACTTTTTTTGGCTCATTTGCATATTTTTCTGGGTAATATTACATTCATTTGAATGAAATCCCAGAAGAATGATACATCTCCATGCAAAAATGACGTATTTTGCGTTTGCTATGGAAAAACACAAACTTAAAGACAGACATACAGATGGTTTCTCCAATATGATATTTTGAAAGGTGGGCCACCCCTCTGTGTTTGGAATGATCTATTCATATGTTAATAACATTTCAAAAGAATATTTTTTTCAAAACAAAAGAATATGCAAAGTGTATATTGTTATGTAAATTTCTATCCTTTGTTTTTCAAAGCTGTGAAGAACATTGTACAGACATCAAATGCCAAGAGTTCTAAATACTTTCATCATAATGGTATACACATACAGTATATAGGTGCATCAAAATGTTCTTAAGTAGCATTTCGTAGCCTGACTTACGCTTTGAGTTCATGCCTCCACTCATCAAAGTCCAACTGCTGGTCATTATTCACATCTGCCTGGGCCAGAGCTTTCTGGATGTCAACAATCTTGTCTCGTTTGAAGTTCAGCTTTCCAAGCATCTTCTCATACCCCTTTGTGATAAAATGGAAGAAAAAAAATCATTGTAACAAAGTTTGTCCAACAAATGTAAGTTTTGAATTTGAAAATGCTCATGTTTTCGATGAAAAACGCTGCAGTTGCTAGAAATCTCAGAACGGAAAAGTTGAGTTCTACTTCAATAGCACAGAAATGTCTATTGTACTTGTAGTTATCATTTGTCAATGTGCATTTCAACAGCATCTGGTGGAATCACGTATCAGTAAAATCATCCTTCTCTACCCTCTCACAATCAGAATTTGGTATGTCCCCATCAATTTCAACAGGATGGATAGTCCTATATACAGCGACATGGGGTGAGAAGGGACATGACTGAAAAGGATTAGAGAAGATTTCACAATTTTGGAGGGACTTACTCTCTTGAAGTAGTCAGTGATCTCAAATTCACTCTTCTGAGTGGCAATATCGGCTTTGACCTCACTGTAGGTGTCGTTGATGATGGCCAAGAACATGTTCTGCAGGAGAAACAACACAATTTGTCAGTAAAGAAACATAAGCATTCAGAGAAGACTTAGAGACAGGTGATACAAATCATTTAGACTCTGTCACAAGTAAGTTTTTTTAAGATTATACTGATACACTAACAACACTTAAAAAGAAGAAAACCTTCGTAATATGTTTAGAT
Organism: Ptychodera flava; assembly: GCF_041260155.1. Classification (NCBI taxonomy): domain Eukaryota; kingdom Metazoa; phylum Hemichordata; class Enteropneusta; family Ptychoderidae; genus Ptychodera; species Ptychodera flava. The sequence goes on along the minus strand of NC_091949.1, from coordinate 18,848,911 downwards.
TTTTCAAAAATTTTACTATGTAATAACTTTAAACTTTTCAGACTTTAACTTCATATTATGAAAACACATTGTTCCTGTTTGATTTTTCTAAAACTTCATCCCACAACTGTCGATTTTGTCTCACCTTTTCTAACTTTGAGTTCTCAGTTTAGTTGCTTTTTGTCTTTAGACAGCTAGATTCTATAGAAATAGTTTGGTGCAAATTTTAGCTGTGAAGTTACCATGAGAAAAACACCCAGGAAAACTTACCAGCAGAACGAAGAACACAAAGAACACATAGGTACAGAAGAAAATGGGCCCCATGATTCTGTTAGCCTGCTCCAACTCATGGAAATCAAAGTCACCAAGGATGATACGGAACAGGGTGAAGCTGTTGGAAGGAGGCAAAAAATTGAAATTGATGGGAAAGTTGAAATTGGATCAATATCTATATGATACAAGAATTGTGTACAAGTATGTGTAAACAGACGACACTAGAATATTTGTCTAATTGCATAATTCCAGCACACATTCAATATCATATTAATTCCCTCTGATTGATATTACAGTATCCTATGTAAGATATCAAATTTCTTCTTAGGGTACTGTGCCTCATGGAGAGATAATAAGACTCAAAAATTTTTTACATTTTCTGATCTACCACTTGCACGCAGGAGCTCATTTTAAAACTCTTGGAGTACAAAAAATTTTAACAGTCTTCGTTTTTCAAAAATTGTAAATTTTCTTTTTCTCCATGGAGTTAACACAGGGATGGCGGCCATTTTGAATTTCAAATATCGGTAAATGTCAGGTTATTTGTTTCTCTAGCACAAAACTTTGTACAGTGACCACTGATTTTTATTCTTGATTTGGTAAGAGAATGATTGAATGTTTCATCGAGGAAAGTTTGAGCAAAAGATTAAGTCTTTCACCTTTGAGGCGTGAGATTTTTCTTGTTCAGTGTCACCTATATCACACAGGTATATTTATGTGACTTTGTAGATATAACGAATGGACACAAAGCTATGAATTATATTGCAGATTGCAAAAAATACACATACACATGTAAAATTACAAGAAATTGTTTTAGCAGGAAAGGCTTGCTATCAATTACATGCTCTTTCATCAACTATTCCTGAAAGCTTTCTCACTTTTTTTAAAGTAGTAATATTCTGAGAGATTGTTTATTTGCTGGCGTGAACACCTGCAGACAATTACACGTTGTTGATTGGCCCGAGATTTCTCCCACTTACTGCTAACACTTCATCAACATTCAAGTCACAAGCTGTCGACCAGAAATTGGCCATAATTGATGTGATACACAACACAAGTGAAGGAGAAAAGTGCTTGGGGTTGTCAACTCATCCATTACATTCATTTCTCAAACTGTGAGAACTCTCAGGGGCTGTGTTTGCTTTCTCTACCTAGGGTCTTTAATAATATTGCAGCCATCGATCCAGGTAGACTACGACTCATTTGACTAAAATGACGGCACTGTGTATTTAAACCTGCGCTGGGAAATCAGCAGGGGTTGTGTATTTGCTCTGTAAATTTCAGAGACTTGTAACAGTGAACAACTTCAATCAATCTGAAGTCTTGCAAGTCTAACTTTGTACACAATGTCAGCTTATCAGTTTACACTTATTTTTGATTAAAGGGAGGATGTCGTCGGAACTGGGCGTGTGTGACTTTCTTATTCACAAACAATGCATTTAATTCATGATATCTAGATTCATCACGTCAACATAGCTGTAACATTTAAATTTTACGATATTCATTGTCAGCAAACATGTTTTAACTTTCTACAATCGCCAATGTACCCTAGATACAGTGTTTACATCAGTCGTAGGAGTCCCTGGCAACCTTTGAGCAGAGTTCTGACTATACCTTCCCTTTAACATGGAACTGTATTGTCAGTCAAATGATGACTACACGGCCTACTACATCATCAACAAGTTGCCACTGAATCCTATTATGGGACATGTGATGTTTGATATATGAGGCCCAGAATAAAAATATGGCTCCTAGGCACCATCTAAACCTGAATATTAATCAATTTTGGTGGAATTTCCCCCTGTGAATTCCTGTGTCAACTGAAAATAAAATGAACATGGCGAAACACAGGGAAGGGAGAACAACTTACATAGAGTCACCGAAAGACTTGAAGTCGTCAATTTGGGTGCCAAAGATGAGGTAGCCCAGCTGAGCGTAGGCAAAGAACACGATCAAGAACATGATGGAAAAGCCCATCAAGTCTTTGCCGCAACGAGACAGCGTGCTTGACAGCTGGGTCATGGTCTTGTTGAAACTGATGTACTTGAACACCTACGAAATCACAGAGGAAAAAAGCTCACACATTATTTACAATTTATGTTGTTGCAAGTTAAAATTTACCAGCGCTATTGTCGATATAATCATTTATCATGTTTTCCATACAAACGAGATTGTATATCTTCTTGGAGGGAGTTGATAACTGGTAATAAATGCAGCAAGATGGCATGAATGAAAAGACATATCTCGATACATCTTATGATCACTATTATGGTACATGCACCAAAATTCCACCCGCGCTGAAAATCAATCGCTTCTATGTCTTAGCATGACCTGTACAGAATATTGGCTGCTTTAACAAGTTTTCACAGATAAAAATTAGTTTTTGTTTCATTCTGTGAGCCAGTTTTGATATTCATGTAGCTATCGTTTCAGGCTGTAAAAGAAAGTTTGCATTTTGATATCAGACTGTCACTTGGGTGAAGTCATACAAAAAGATATTGTAAATTTACCATGGAAATATACCCGTTAACCCTGCCATTAGAATTGTTTGGTTGATTCAATTATTTGAAATGGTATATTTGGACCTGTGCACTTTGGGATGGGGCCAGGGGGGTGGACCAAAGAATACCTCACAGGATGTACATTATCGGGTAAGTACAACAGAATATTAGATACCTTGATCCAAGCAAAGAAGACCAACACGGCCAGCATGTTGTTGTACATATTCTGCCAGTAGCTGAGATACTCAAAGTCAGCATACTTATCCGGCTCCTCCAGCAGGCTTATTAACATCTTATCAACAGCATTCGTCCGGTACAAACTGAATGCTATGCACACCAATGACAACTGTGACAATAGAGCAAATACATGCAATACATAAATGTAAATCACTGACATTGATATTATTTTAAGCCAAAAGTGTATCCTCAACTGATAATGACTTATTGTAAGCTGATTTGCACACAAAAACAATGTTCATTTAAATTTATACTTTGCATAATTGAATACTACTAGTACACTTTGAAAATCAGGCACTGGAAATGCTATGATATAAATGTCTTTCAAAATGTCATACTTTCACCACAAAGTCATGTTTTGTCAATTGTCACAACTACCATGTAGTCATGGTAACAAGATTCAAACATCTCCTGTTTGAAAAGCACCATTTATTTCATGCAAAATTTATTGTTGAAATATGCAGATCAAATGACAGTGGCTCATCATGGATACTGCAGTGCATGAGGCACTCTACTGAATCAAAAGCCAGTAAAACTTATGATTCAAGCTACACACTTCAAGTCTGTGTTTCTTGACAAATGGTCAGTTCAAAGCAAAGTTGTGCCACTTTGTGTCAGTAGGGTTTTAGTCTGTGATTTATGATTACAAGTAAATCGTTTATCATTAAAAACCTGTAGCATTTCATGGGTTTTAGAAGTTTCCATGGGATAAATGGGAAAAATGATGAAAGCAGACACTTCACTGGAACATGGACTTTAAAAGCTCTCTAACTGGAAGGTTTGTGTACTATTAACATCACTAATTTTCATCTCAAGAACATCTATAACACATCAAAGCAGCCTGGGGCTTTTTCTCACTTATCACAACTTCATACTACTTCTTTTGAATAATCATACATGTACTTGAGCTAAATTTTTGTCACTCTTCCAGCAAAAAAACCCCCTGATTTCTGAGTTTGGTAGTTATAAATTGTCCTGAATACAAATTCTGCTGTGTTCTCCTGAAAAGGGAGTTCTTGCTCGCTGAATTATTTCTAGCACATCAGAAATACCAGAATACATTTTGACATTCAGAGCAAGACTGTAGACTCACCCCAATGACCAGCAAGTCAAGGCAGTTCCACACACTCTTGAAGTACGACCACTTGTTCAGTTTGATTTCCAGGATCTCTTCCACGACATAGTACGCTATGAAGAGGCAGAATATGCCCTCACAGGCCAGAATGAAGTAGTCAAACGCTGAAACATATCGCAGTAGTTTGACAGTCCGGAAATCCCACGATGGTATCGCACCTCCTGTGGGTGGGAACTCCGTCACCAGCCTATTATAATAAAATACAATTTCAAAATTTCAAAAAAAATTTTTTGGTCCTTCTTGGATTATCAATTCAATCTTTATGCCTTTTTGAATATTTTCTAAAAATATCTAAAGTGAATGTTTTCTTCCAAAAGTTTGCATTTATGATTGTGTCTGAGTCAGTAACATAGAGAATACTGAGGATTTATAAGATGAAATAAAAAAACTGTAATGATCATACACTTAACGTAGCCGTTCAAATAAGAGTAAACTGCACCTAGAGAGATTGTACTGTATCGAGATCTGGCATGATGAATGAGCAGAAACAGCTGTCTGATAAATTACCGTTGACAGAATAGGAGAAGATGGTGAGTGGAAAATTCCATGCATTTTCAACTAGTGAAGATCGTAAAGGACGGAACAGAAACACTGAAAATACACTATACAACCACCATGCCCCGTCAATAGTCACTTTGTGCTTTGAAACTGTGATTCGATCGAAATTTCACATACAGAAATCCAGACTCAGATTTGATTTCATGTTTTTTCTTTCTTTCTTTCTAAATACACTACAGAGCCAAGACACTAAAGTTCTGTATGGATGTACACTGTGTCTTTTGGTCAGTATGAGTTGGCAGATACAGCTACAAAAAATGTGGCAAATACAACCATGACATGTAACGCATGACGAAGCTACTTCTACATATTCTGTTTACAGGCACAAACTTTGCTTGCAAGTGTATATGACGGGTGTTCAGCTTTTGACTCCAACAATGTAGCATCGAGTGCAACTCAAAAATTTATACTCTTCATCTTCTGTGCTGCAAGAAAATTAACCTTGCTGCAATGTTTGCAAAACCATAAAAGACAAACAAATTTGGAGCAAAAAAGGTGTAAACTTTACTGTCAAAAGAGAAACCTTTGAAGGGAATCATATTAGTAAAGGGAATTTGTGATTGCACTGCACTGACCTGACCACACAGAATAGATTGATATTGGCGTTGTACACTGTGAAGTCGACAAACGCCACCCGTGTCCCGCGATCCAACCAGAGGTTATCCTTCAGGTCATATATCTTGGCAGAAGAAGTCCCCTTTGTGTGTGTCAGATCCTCGTAATAGCCTCCGCCGCCATAGCTAGCTAGTTTCCCCCAGTGACCAGACCCATCCAGCTCTTCCTCTGTCGAATAGACCCACCTACAAGTTGACAGCAGAAATTCAACAAGCAAGATCAGTGACATTATGTATACATGTACACAGTGTGAGGTAACCAATATGCAAATTTGAAGACAAAGTCACAAAATGTAATGGTTCCATCCTTGTACTTTATCTATCTGCTTTTTGGTTGAGTCACAAAATTTATTGAAAATAAAGTAGTTATACCACACTTGTTCTGAAAAAGTTAAATATTAAATTTGTTGGACTTTTACTGGTTCACACCTACAGTCCCCGTAAAAAGGTCCAAAATCCCCAATGATAATAATGGGTTTGGATTCAACCATGGCAGTGAAAGAGTTAACTCATTTACGGTCATTTTGTTTCCACAGAGGCAGATTGATACAAATCAATGATACTGTGGTTCAAGGGAGGGGTGGAGAAATACCTGTGAAAATGCCCTAACACATACATAAAATACCAATATATGAATAAATTTTAAAGCGACTCAATAATGAAGTATGCAAGTATGTATCATGGAAAACAAAATCTTCTCTTACAATAGGGGTTGTCATTTCTCTCGCATCGAAAAACTTTAACTCAATGACTAAAGATGCATCTGGCAAATCAGGTGTTCAAATTGCTTCCTCCCATGTCTCCTTTATAACAACTCACTTTATCATAGATGCAAACAGGGTCATACAAATGTAAGATTTGTAAGAGGGTTAGATAAACTGCACAATTTCTCAACTTACGCTGTTCCGTTCATCTTGCCGAACGGATTTTTCTCTTCCACGCTTTCAGAGTAGTGATCGTAACACTGCTTGATTTCACTTTCGAAGTCGGAGTGTACAAAACACGAGTCGTTCCGCACCTTCAGCTGACGAATACGCGGTACGCCCAGCAGTTTGTTTTCATAGTAGATGTAGCCCTGCTCGTCGTCAGTCAGGTTCTCGCCATTGTACCACTGTTCCCAGTACAAGCCATCCAACAGTGGACCCTGAGAAAACTGTGAAAAGATAAACAAATTTGTCAACCATCAACTCTCATTCCTTAAAGGGCAAGAAGCTGTAACTTCTGATGATTTTGTTCATTATTTCTGTTTTGTATGTCAATGCCAAGGTCTTGTTGTACTCCAAAAAGCATGTTTACCAGTTCCCTGGTCATTTTGCAATGGCTTCTACTGTTTTATTGATAATCCCGTTTCAAAAACAGAAAAATGATGACACATCAATCAAGACGTTCTTGTAATTCTTCATATTTTGTTTTTTCATCAAGAGTAATCCTTGAAGAATTGAGAAATGGGCGGTCATGTTCAATTTGTATGAAACTTTGAAATGGATAACCGCTCGAAACGAATATTGCAACCAACTTTAGATATAGAAATGAACTACAACAAATTATTTCATAGTTTATTTTTAGCATTATTATTTTACTTTATTACTATTGTACCAAATAATTTTCACACATTTTCAAAGTGATCGTTTTGTTTGAAATTATCACAAGTAGAGTGATTTACAGAACTTCATAGACTAAAAACATACAAGATACAGAGCCATATGGTGCCAAATTTTCACATTATCTGCAATTGACCTTGAATGAACAACAACCACCATTAATCTCTCATTAAGCAGCTTTCACAGAGATTGAAGGCGTACATTATTAATGACATTAAAAGTGTTGAAAGTTGATGCCCTTGGTTTTTCTCAATGTTATGAAGTGTTGAACTCTTAATATGGAAATTGAACACTATAGAAGTGATCACTAAAACCTATGTATTGTATGGTTACTTAGCAACATGGATTGCTATGCAGATACACTGAAGGTCGTACGTGCATTTCGTGAGAAAGATGATTATCTATTTGGTAAAAATATTGGATTGACTTTCTATGTTCGTGTCCTAAAGTTTGGAATTTTATATCTCACTGTGTCCTACATTTTGAATTTAATCCGACAGGTGCTGCCAGCTTTTGTGAAAATTCTCGCTAATCATAGTAGACAAGATTATTAAAATATGTAAATTGAGGATGAAAAACCAGACTACCCATATTGCAAATTCACTTTGCATGTTGTAAGTGATTTTTAAAACAGCAAAGGTTAGAGCAGTTTATCCGTACATGTATTTCGAGAACCAATGAAAGACCCCCATAAGCAATGTCTGAATAACGATACCACAGGGTTGGTTGGCCATTTTTAACAATTAATGTTGACACAGCAGTACTCTATATCCAGCCACTCCAAGTTTTTGTGTGGTCTGCAATAACTTTGTACGAGATTCCTTGATCAGAAAGCACAAACCATATATCTCCAACTGTCTGCCTACGGACATTGGATGTCAAACGCGGTCAGTTTATGCGAGAGCGTGCTTTGCCCTTTGACGGGGTAAGACATATAGAAGCTGAAACAGTGTAAATGCTGGCAATTTACGTGCAATAAATCAGATTATGATACTGCTAAACCCATCCTGCAATAAATGGGGACGCTGATGAAGAAACTTGATGGCCGAATAATCTGCCACTACACTATGTCCCCGATCAAGGCTATCATCTTGCATGCAACAGTTTCAGATTACAATTGAGTGCGCAGAACTGGGTCTGACACAAAAATGCAGTTTGAACTCCTAAATTTTCTGTGAGAAACCAAGGAGCCATTTTTGACAGGAATAAAAACCACATAGGGATCTAATTTCTGACCTTTTGTATGTCTAAAGCTATTTTTCAGCGTACAAATCATACTGTGATATCCATTTGTCATATTTGTGTTCAAGCATCATGTCTGAAGAGAGTTATTGAAATCTTGCAGAAAACTAAAGGGACTGAGAAAGAAATGAGTTTTGCGCGACAGAAAAAAATCAGCAGTTGCATATTTGTGATCTAATTCACCGTAATTCCTCTGCCAACAAATTATGGAATTACAAACACAAAGAAATTATTTAATTATTTAATTTATGTCTGATAAATGTAATAGCTCTCTTTACCATGAGAGCTTTCTATCGAACACAAAATTATCAAATTTCACAATATTAGCCAATTGGGAGCAGGACATTTTCTTTTGCTAGAAAATTTGTTCAGTTTTGAACAGAATTTTTGTAATCTACTAAAGTGCAGACTTGGTCTTTTTTACCAATTCCACTACTTTTTGTAATTTTACTGTAAAATGTATCGGTTTGTTTAATGATATATACTAACCATTTATTTAATTATGCAGGTGTGTTTATACATATCAAATCAGAATTACAAGAACCTTGTAATTGTGTAATTTCTCAAAATATTTTTGTCATTCCACCTACTGGTTGTTTATAGCAGTCCTTTGACCAAAAACACCACATCATGTGATAAGGACAGCACCTGATGGTATCAAACATTCAGCTAATTTTTGCAGCAGGCAAGCAGAACACTGTATATTAGTCAATATGCAAGACTACATTATACATTTAATTCACGTAACAGAAGTACAATGTAAAGAAATACATGTTACACTGTACTAAAATGGTGTCAATATTTGTAAATCATTTATAAAATATAAAGAGTGGATTTTGGTTGTATAACTTGCAATTTTCAGAACTACATTGTTCGAATTACTTTTCTGTGAAGAAAGATTTTAAAGGGACAAAGTCGGCCATTTTTCATGAATTTTGTTTGATGTGAGATACTACTTATATTGTTTGACACGTCTAAAGATACTGAATGAATGGGTGACCATGCATATATTCAACCCCGGTTTTAGACACGATAAACAAAACCATTGCGAAAATGAATTAATGGTCATGACCATTAATTCATTTTTGCGATGGTTTTATTGATTGTGTCTTAAACTTGGGTCAAATATATGCACAGTCACCATTCATTCAATATCTTTTAACATGTTGAATAATATAAGTAGTATTTCTTATCAAACAAAATTGATGAAAAATGGCCAACTTTGTCCTTTAAAGAGTCACCAATTTAGATTTGATTAGTAGTACAATAGGAATGTAGAAATAGCCTGCAGCTGGCAAAACAACCGTCTGTCTGCCAAATTGCCGGCGTTGAAAAGATCAGTTGAATGAAAAATAGGGATATTACTGTATGCACAAATTTAATGTCCCCATTCACTGCTTGTAACTGCCTATACTCTAGCTTTTGCCGCCTAGAACTAAAATTGTCTACATCCCTGTTACATGTGTTAGTAGCAAGTTGTTTATCCATCAAGATATGTAATGTAGTCGTCAAAATCTGTGAAGCTACACCAACAAAATTGGACATACCCTCCACCAGTCCATCATGTTGGTCATACCGCGGTATGTGTTCTTCGTCTCGGGGAACTGTGAATCCAAAAACAGCTCGGACATCACCTTGGTATAGTAGTACATGGTGGAACTTGTCATACCAAACGTAACTGTTGACAAAACAAAGAAAAAGGTAAAACTTTACTATCACTATCAGATTTTACGTCTAAAAATTTTTAAGAGGAGTGAGATATCCCGACAAAATGCATCTATATTCCCTTGTGGGTACAGTATTTGTACAATAAAATGGTTTGAAGTGGGCTTTGCGTCATGTCAAATCTCACAACAACTGCAGTAATCTCTTAGTGAAGCTTAATACCATGATATACAAACATCTGCAACACGACACACACAGTGGATTACTTTGAAAAGACCAGAGTACGATGTTGGTATTAAATGCCACGACCTGACCAAAAAAAGACACCCAGTGTATACTTGATAAAAAACACAACCAATGAATACAGTATAAGTTGGACTACACATCAAAGATGTCGACAGCTGTTGACAGCCTCTTGAAAGACATCATCAAACCTATCATACTAGAACTCCTAAAGTGACATTTTTCCATTGGACAATACAGATACATTAAGCAAACATGTTACATGAAGAAAAAAAAAAGTATACCACTCTTTCATGTTTATTTGATGGCATTTTCAGATTAATTATCTGATATTCTACCCCTGTACAAAATATATGAGTATGAGTTCATGTGTGATGTTTATGTTTATTAAAATGAGAGGCAAAAATATTGCAAAAGCAAAAAAAGATAGTCTCAAAACATATAGATGGCAAATAACATTCACCTTTTTACCTCTAACCCGCCCTCAACTACCCTACCGGAAAAAAGTCTTTGAACCATTTCGGTACACGAAAGATAGGAAGTGCGAAAAATCAAACTATGAAATTGTGATTTGAACTTTTCTTTAACTCATTACATTGTTGAAATATGTTGTTTGATTTTAAAAGATGATAGATTTTTGAATTTAAAAACAAAATCGAACAGACACAATAATTGAGTATATCACATAGGCAGTTTGTATACCGTAGTTAAATCATGGAATAATTTCCGGGTAAATTTGAACTCCTTCCCTCCGAGAAATGTTTCATTTGTCGGGCATACTTTTTTATTATCTGAAGGCCTTCAGCAACACTAGGCTTGTTTGCAGTCACCTTCTCTAGACATTGTTTACCAAACTTAAAATTTTGAAGCACTGTTTGAATACTACTTAAAGCTGGAAAAAGTTTCAACAAATGTCACTCAGCATCTGGGATTTTTTCAGCTGTTTTCTAAAAGTTTGAAGACTCTATTTCCTTGCTCTTGAAAAGGCATGAGGATTTGTCACAGTATTTCTACGGCTGCATAATATTTCCGAAAAATGCCAATATTTTATTCAAAATCATTATATTAAACAATGTAATTTTATTAGCCAAAATGGTCACTCTCACAGAACAAGTCGCTTTCTTTATCTTTTTCAGTGTCTACAACATGCATGTATGTATCTCTAGTTGATTGTGTAATTGGTTATTTAATTGATCCCTCATTAATTTTAATGAATTGTTTTGGGGTGACTGGGTCATCCTCAAACATCTACAAAACTACCTCTGTTATGAAACACGCAAAAAAACTGGCCAGATTGCGTCTTAATTCTCCTTACATGGCGCTCATAAAGAAAAAGCCATGAAAATCAATACCAGGTACTTTGAAAGCTTTTTTCTTACAATTATCCAGACATAAATTATTCAGATCAGCTTACTTGAAGTTGTCACTATGTACATGGGAAAAAATCAATTTGTAGCGATTTTTTGGCGGAGTCAATATTGGTGCCTTGCCTCGTGTTTCTTCGATATATAACGAGGACAACGGAAATGCAGAGCTGGTAAAGGGTAACTCTCCTCAATATTTTCTCATCACCTGTTGATTCATTCAACTGTGAGTGCCATAATGATGATGGGAGTAATAAATTGGCTAGCATGCAGTAATGTCGTCATTGCCTGTTGCCATGGGGAGTCTCATTGGCAATTTAACTTTCACCGCATTGAGTCGACATTGCACTGCAATACCTGAAAACACCTGTGGCCACTTACAAAAACTTCAAAGCGATCATAAAAAAATAAAATTGAAAAAGAACATTTCCCATTTATTAAATTCCATTTTTAGAATCAACTGTATTTTCTTACACTTTAACTTATACAAGCATGACTATAATCATGAGTTTTCATTACAAACACAATTTCAATGATCATATTTTTGAAGCACTCATGACATCATTCCTTGTCCATTAATTTGCCTCTTACAATGAACAGAAACAGAGTACCTACTTTTTGTTGCGGCACGAACAAAGTGAAGAAGCAGTTTGTATAAAAAATTTCAAACTCCATACGCAAGTACCCAACTAATTTTCACACAAAATAATGACTTTTTTCCACCTCGCTGCTCACAAACAATAAATGCAATGGAATGAGACGAAACATCCTGGACTGAACGGCATTAGAAAGCAATATTAATTTACCTGAGCACCATCTCTTGATACAGGGCCAAATAAAAGCGTGAAGTGGTTGCTAGGTAACAAAAGTTCCCAAGTCTTCATCTTATAAAGTGCAGCTCATAATGAATTTATGTGATGACCAAGGTAAATTGCATTCTCACAGTAGCTGGATTTCTTTTTGAAAGCCATAACGGAAACCTATCCAGCTGCCCTACCAAAACAAAATCTCCCATTCATCTTATAAAATTCTGTTCATAGTCAATTGTTCCAATAAAATTTGCTCTCCGCTCATGCTCTCCAAAATGTTTTTCCCCTCGACCGTGACTCTGTTCTTTCATGGGGCAGGGGTGAATCAACAAAAAATTTCAATTTGAATTATAGATGTCAACATCATTAGAAGCGCTTCCTGTCACAAGCTACAGGAAATGAAAATTCACCAACAGCAAATGGTCAGTGTCGACAATCACCACGTTTTTCCTGGTAGTTCCTTTGAAATCAGCCTTTCCCATTATCGCTTTCAATAACAATTTATCCTTGCTACATTAACACTGTTTCCTTTACTCTAGCTATGAAGACAGTATACACAAAGAAATACTTCTCTCATCTAGGGGCATGGCACTTTCAGTAGGTTTTGTTCATATGTTCTTAAAATCACTGGGCAGATTTCACAAAACAAAACCCACTGCTGACTATATGAGGGCACAGCAAAATCACGACACACAGGTAGGATATCTCCACATAGAATATGTTGGACTACTTGCTATTCAGTGTATAAAAGTGATATCTAAAAAAATGGCATTAAACAACAATTACTTGCAAACCATGGAAAACAAGTAATTTTTTTGTATTCAAGTGTGGTATCTGTATGTTGTAAGTAAAATCAATGACTTCTGTGCTGTTCTCAACATTGCGAATGATGCATTATTTGTCCTGTGTTTTGAGGCAATGTCTTGTTACAAACCAATACTTTGCATGACATAAGCACTGAAAACTGTGCTAGGGTTCATTTTCTCTTGCACTTGCCCATTTTTACGACACACACTTTCTTGACCTCCGTTACTCTTGTAATGTCAAATACCATCAACAAAAATTCTCAGCTATGTGGTAATTGTGGTGATTGTGAAATTGTTAACACCACTTTGTTGAAGAACAACGGAATTAAACACAGCCTGTGGCAGGATTTAAATTAATCAACAATGAATGAGAGAGCTACAAAACAACTGCAGGCGGGCACGACAGCTTGTCTGAGTCATCTTGGGACAAGACATAAATTTACATTTGAACCTTTCAAAGGATGTACCATAAACATTTAATGGACTTTTGTCCATTGACAACACATGCAGAGGATGTTTTAATCATCAGGAAAAAAATTTAAAGCTATGCTTTACTTCCAAATTACATTGCTATAGCCTACAACATGTAGCCACAGGTGATAATTTCAGGAACATTTTGTCACTGAAAATGTATGGGTACAAGAAATATGTGTTACTCTAACAGTACAGTGACATCTAGGATGTCAAGAATTCGTCTTGAAAATGGTAAGGTCAGGTTACTCCTAAAATTCCGGTCCCACATTTAATGATACACATACATGTACAGATGTTCTTTTTTTGTTTAAAGTTCAAAGAAGACAACTGCTTACCAATGCAAAGAACCACGACAAAAATGATGTAGATGATAAGTTCTCTCAGGGTAGTTTTCACATGCAGTTCTCTGTCGGCCTTTGTATCTTCTGTCTGTCTTGTTCTCCATAGTGCTGAATTGCAAAACAAATTGAAAGAAAAAAAGGAATTTATTCAACCATCAATTGCCATTCCAATGTGCACATCTGGCGATGAAATACTAGGCACACAAAGTTTAAACTTTTCAGACGCTACTTTAAAACAAATCCTGAAATAAAACACTCATGTTTTTGTGAGTTTGCTGAGCAACGAAATCCCATGGAGAAAATTTCCCACAAATTGTAAAGTGCCTTCCTTCCATATTTGCAAGGTTACTCCTGGCCACTAAACAAATTTATTTTTCAAACTTTCAATTTCCCCATAGTATCATTATAGCATAATTTGATATTCATGTAGATGCAGGAAGTAAACAAATAAAATTGTAAGCCTTCAACTAAATTCTGTAGGTGATTCATACTGTAAAGTTTGTTCCCTTTTCATGTATCATTTTTTCTGCATCTCTTCAAATTTTTTTTAGATGATATTATGCCAACAATGAGCCAGAAATTTAAACATAATCCCGGAAATATTCCATCATTCATAATTCAAACTCAGGATCTGTATGAACTCCTAACGCCACAATGACGCACAGTGGCATTGGAAACAGCTTTATGCAGACAATCTGACATCACTAAATCATTTACATATCATAGACCCAAATACAGGGCGTTATTGATCTTTCTGTTGGTGAGCATTCTTTTCGCGATCTTGGTTTTTTAAGCGCAAGGTACAAAGTATTGATGGCCCCGCTCCAAATCCACAATGAGAATCAATAATTTGGGAAAAACACAGGAAACTTCCATGGAGAACTCACACATAGGAAATTAAAATGTCAGAATGGCGCATTCTTCTGCCACTCACAGCGAAACACCTTAATAACTTGACAATCATGTTAAGTGTAACCATGCCGGTGAGTTACCTTGGAGAACTAAATTATCGCTGCCTGCATCTTTGTCATTGCGCTATTATTCCACTGGCTACTGGATTAATCCTGCATAAAATTTTCAAATTGGAATTCAATGCCACCCGTGATGCAACAAATGGTGTATCTTTGTAACACTCAAATGCATAAAATTATCATATCATGTGAAATAACACCACTAAATTTAGATACAAGCTTGTTTGATGAAATGTTATCAAATTTCTTTCATTACTCTCCGTTAAATTTGACTAACCTATACAATAAAATTACCTGTTTTCAAATTGACTGAAAGTTAATAAGAAACCTAAGTAAATATTATGAGACAAATGACTTTTTAGCAATGGATAATAGGCTTACTAAAAACGATATTTTTTGATCAGTATCTTAGCACCGAACTATAATTTATTACACGTCAATACATCTCAGCAATATGGAAGAGGCACCTCCTTTTTATCAATTTAATGAACAATTAAGAAGCATAGGACACGTACTTTTTCAATAATTCTTTCAAATTTTTATGACCATATCATCAAAAGAACGGAGCAAAGTAAAGTAATTATTCTACTCATGGACTATTGATCAAACCTTATGCAAATTCCTTCTCTTTTGAGAGTCACGAAAGGGAATGTACTGTGACTGGCACTGGCGTACTGTTTTTAAGGAGTCTGATCTGTTTTTCTGTCTAATGCATTACTTGGAAAAGAAACGTTCAATAATGCACACAATACCGAATATAACATTGAATTCAAAGCATAAAGTGGTCCCTAAAGTGGTGTGTGTGCGGAATTAGAAATGCATTTCTTTTCAAGGAGAGAATGGATATTTTTCAAAGAAGAGGGAGGAAAAAGTTGCCACATCAAGTGAATCCAAACAACATTTATCAGTTGCTGTTGTTCAGAAAATACAATAAGTTGTTGAAACATGCTTTGTATTCACCATAGCTGAAAATGAAAATGATATTAGTGGTACACATCTTAACATTTGAGCATATTTTTTTGTAAAATACAAGCTATTTGAAGAATAACAATAGTATTATTCCCAAGAGATCTTCCAACTTGCCACTTAATTCTTTCACAAATAGCAATCAGCTTAATTAGCTCACCACAATGATCAGTAGAATGGACCGAAATGGCAATTAAGAAAATTGGTTTCAAGTCATCATTGTGTTTGTGTGAGGAAAATAATGCCTCATAAAGAACATCACTCAAAACATCATTTCACAAACAAGTTTTGCCACGCAAATTTCTCTGGATTAATGACGGATATTTTTTGCAGAGCACCAATCACCTTATTTTGAGAGGATTACAGGTTCAAACTGTGCATGCTGTATTTGCAAATTTAGTCAGACACTCAATAAACTTGCAGATAAAACTGCCCACCAAAGTCTTTCTCATTTGGTATGTTATCCGTGTGGTAATTCATGGTTTAAAGACACACCCTGTCCATTCCAATTCACAGTCTCTGTTCTTTTTATTGAAGTACATGTATTAAAATTACTCTTTACATCACTTGCAATTTTGTAATTGTCCTGGATAGAGAAAGGTATTCACCAAAATTCAACTTAGCAAAAATTTAAAACTTTTTCAAATTTCAAAAAGATAACGCACTGCAAGAAATACAAAATGTAGCTCAAACAAGGTCTCTTTTTATGAAAAAGAATGGGTTGTGAATTTTTTTACTGTGATAAAAGTTGGCCTTTTGCTCAGAAGCATATTAATCAGACTTCTATGTAGGCAGTTCTTACACGTTTGATTGTAAACAAATTCACTTTGTATACAGACTTGTTATGCAAAGAATGTCCCAAATATTTTCTTCCTTCCCAGTACAGAACTTCACAAGTTTTCACTGAGGGATTTATGTCAAGTTCTCAAAAATATTTTTTGTTCCAAATCCAGTTACATTATAATGCTATTACTGTAGTATTGGTAGTTATAAAATATTTTCCTTCAAAATGTCATGCCTTACTTTCAATCTGTATATATTTTTAGGATTTCAGGTGAGCCCGACGGAAAATTAGCGTATTTCACAACCATATCTTGGTTGCCAACGCAAGATGTGATCTTCAGAACTTCCATGATAAATTTGGATAGGAAATGCTTACGCAGTGTATTGGATATCTCCATTTCAGTACGTATGCATGTACATTTATGTCTGGTAAAATTACTTTGTGTGTAGCGACTGTTTGCTATGGTGTGGGATTACTAAATGCAGACCTTATTTTGACACAGTATGAATAGAGTTAAGCAGGCAGAAAAATAATTTTGTATGTGCTTTTGCTATGTCCATCTGAAGCGTTGATGTAATATCAATTTACCCTAACGTTGAACCAGCAACGAAAGTTTGGGAATAAAAAACGGCCTTAAAATACTTTTTTCGGTACCTCGTTGCAAGACCCGCGATAAAATAAAAACGAAGGAGCGAGTCCCAGTTAAAGCACACATTTTTCAGTTTCTGTTTGTACGATTTAATCTGTCTTTCCAACAGGAATATCAGACCACTATATACGGTCCCGAAGCCTATTAGGAATTGTTCACTACGTCGACAGATATTTAAACATTCAGACAACAAGTGTCGTTCCAATGCGCAGTCCCTCCACATTGTTGAAGGACTGTGTTCCCTGAAGAATAAATGCGATCTAAATTTCGGCAAGTTAGGACTACCACCACTGCTTCTATACTTGACAATGCACACACAGTGTGTGCATCATTATATTAACATCATTACATTAACGATCTCATTTGCACGTCTTTTACATGATAAGACAATAGCGGGCGAGGAGAAATAATTATTTTTGAATAGTTTCCAATGCTAGCTAAAGTAATCTTCTGTTTTGGTTGGTTTAAAATGCTGCGTCTACCGTAGAAATACCGGGAAATACAGTTTTCAACATCATAGGTTCGTACGTAAATTCAAACTTTTCAGTTGTACGCGCGTTCTGCGGAATCACTCAGTGGACACCTGCTCGACTGTCCGTAGAGCCTGCTTCCCACTTTCTATTTCTATAATCCGTATCAATGACAAGTGAGAAGACATTTTGTAGTCGTAATCAGTTTATTATACTTTAAAAGAGCGATGGCAAGGATTTTGGAGACAAAATGATGCAGAAAGCAACACTTTCTGTAGCCGCTACACCACGTTCTTTTTATAGCGCCAGCGAACATTTCCACTCTTTCTACTGTTCGCGCGTTTGAAATCTCGAGCGTTCAATGATGGGTTTTTTTAACTGTTCTGAGCAGAAAATGTTAACTATCAGAAACATAGTTGTAAGTAGCCATGAGACAGGGATTTGAGATGTGAAAACTGTCTCTCTGCTATTCTCAGGCAAATCATTCTGTGATCCCATAACAATAGCGTTTTACCTGTGTTGTATGGGTATGCCATAAAGTCCATCAGGCCGGACTGCACCAGTAGTGCGATCGTCTCGTAGTAGCCCCAGGCACGACTTAGTGGTGGGGACAAAATTTCCTGTCTATTTTCACAAATTTTTTGAGTAAATGATAACTATCACCCCCTTGATTTGTTCAGAAAACCCGTCAAACAAAAATGACTGTAACTTACATCTGATCGCTCGCCCAACTTTGCTGCAACAGCCCTGCGGCTCTTCCAGTTTTGCTTTGGTTTGGGCATCCAACACCCTCATATGGCCATCGACATAAACTTCGCCTTCCATTGCTGTTGGTACATGGTCATCGTCGTCTGGGAAGTCTCCATGACCAAAACTATTGTCCAAGGGACCATCATCCATGTCCATACCTTCATTATCGTGCCAGGCTTGCCTCGATTGGGCACTACTCGGTCTGTTGGCCGATCTCCTACCCATATCTTCTTGCACAATTCGGTCCATTTCCAGCTCGTCGTGCGCCGACAGTCCACCCGCGCTGGTCGGACGATTTGACGGACTAACACGCGTTTGACTCATTTTTACGGGCTATTGACGGCCCAACAAAATATATCGACGTTGCTGTAAAAACCTACAGTACAATTTCAATGATAGGGCTCGTAAAACCCGGGACAGAAGCACCAAATTGGTACTTGTTGTTATTTCCCTTCGACCTGTCGTTGATCGTCGCTTCTACTAGTTCCTAGCAAAGTCGAGTATTCAAAGTATACGATTCGACGAGACCATGACGTCACGTGATTGACATGCAAATTGGGTGGGGAGAATTTGTCAACAATCAGTATGAACACATTGGAAGACAGTAAGGCCCGGAAGATTACGAAATTAGGAAAATATCGATCTATCGCTTTACACTTATACATATCAACTCTGACTGTTATACCGTTTTATGATTTAAAGCGGGGAACATACGTAATTCACAATGAGGAGTCGCAACGCCATTCGATGCTGTGTCCATGGAAACAGGAAGAAGCAGTTGCCAAGGAGACAGGTACAACAGAACGAGCGCTCATTAAATGCGCAATAATTTTTGCCGTGAGCGTATATACAAAGCGCAAGGTCAGTCCCCGAATAGCTTTGGATCGACAAGATTTAACGATATGGTAAATTCTTTTATTGGGCTTGGGTAACAGAAGGAAATTGAGCGAGTTAATTTCGCGGAAAGAATCGGAGAAACTGAGAGATTAGAATACTGTAAAGTTTCATTGGTACATGTTTACGATTAGGAAAATATCATAGTTAAAGGCACATGTAGAATGTCAATATAAATAAAGAAAAACCTGTCATAAGAGAAAGAGGCACAGAAATCTTGCGTGCGAGAGAACGTGATATCAGCACTGAGGCAGGTACATCGGTAACGCGCATTGGTGTCGTATATTTGTGGATAGATGTAGAATAGCTCACTATCAATGTACACGTACATGAAACTAATAGTTCTGCTTTTACGGCAACGAGTGGTATCATGAAAACACTTTCTAACGAATGAATCCATTCTTTTTCATCCGTCATATCCCTTATTACCCCGCCATTGATGTTTTTATGAGGACGCCGTGACAAAACCAGCATAAATAATGCAGCATATGAAATCGACTAGGCCCTACATGAGTCTACATGTGAAGTGAAGAATCCAGTGGTAAACAGGTCTGGCCGGATGTAAGAACAGGTGCATTGTGAGGTGAAAGGAAAGACATGGCGCTGAGAATTCCACTTAAGACATAAAATATATAAAACTTTACCTGGTTGCGAATTACAGGGTCATTTGCCAAAACTAATCTTGTGTTTCACCATTCTTCGCAATTCACGCCTCTAAAATTATGGAGTATTATGAAATATGAATTGGTTTACAGGCGGATTAGGTCTTTAAGGTTTTCAGCGAGGAAATAAAATTATATTTTTGTATGTATTAGGCCTATGTGTATGTATGTATGTATGTATGTATAGTGGATGAAAAATGAAACTCTATATCATGGCTTTTCCGGAATGAATATTGCAAATGAATTTAAATTCTGCCGAGACCAGAATGAATTTTCATAAAAACCACCACAATGAATTAATATTTTATGAAATTGAGCTCGCCAAATTACGCCCCATTGTACATGTACATTTGGTGCACTCAAGCCTATGAAACAATTTTCTAAATTTCAGGAAAAGCGTAAACGTCGAATTGTATTGCGACATAACTACGCATTATAGAAGATCTTGCTTTTCATTTGTCAATATTTCGCAGTCAACCACAGCGGGAACGCCACGTCAGACGTTACCAAGACGACATAGATATCTGAGTCGGTACGATGCCGATGTCGGGCATTGCTTTGCATGCTTTAGGGGAGAATTCGAGCAATTGGACTGAGACGGTGTTGTCATTTAAATAAGAGGTACCCTTTTATTGGAAAACAAAGTCGTATACGTATCACGCGGAATGAGCAAACAAGCACAATCCTTCGGCAAAGCTTGAATATTAGTGGGCCGATAACATGTCTGTCATATCTTATCCCACTGTTTGAGGCTGTAACTTCGATAATATTTTCGGTACGTGTTCTTCAAATATAAACTTTTTGCTTTGTAAACACGACTTACTATATATAGTGCACAATATACAATGTCAGTGTAAACAAATTAATTCTAGTCCGGACTTAAATCCAGTCATCAACACTATCTCATATTTGGCCGTGTAGACAAACCCTATAGATAGTGGTCTTCCGTTTCACTCTTTATATAGACAATCTCAATACTATAGCTATTTATAGGCTCAATTTTGGAAGTAGAACAAAAAATAATGATATGAAAACGAGAAAATTGATGGAGTTACATCAAACGTTACCAATTTGAAATTGAAATAGGCCTATGTCAAACTACGCAATCAGTGCAAATTTTACGCGTTTACCGAATTTCCAGCTGGGTTGTAAATTTGTTTTCAATGTGAAAGGAATTTATGTTTTGTGTATACAAAGTGAAAAAGATTATGTATACATACCCTAGCAAAGTGTACTGGCAAATACCAACAAACCACAGTGAACTTAGTAGAATGTATTGTTGTTATTGTTGCCTATGTAATATTTGATAATAAAATTTAAGAGCACTGGTTGCTTGTTTCAATCATATTGATGTCGTTTCAAATAAACTTCCATATAGAAAAAAAACCACAAAAAACAGAACGTGCATTTTATTGCAAACATAGCCGAACGTTACACTGCTTCCCATCGGGTAAATATAAGAAGGATTGTAACGTTTGGCCCTGTGGTCGATAGCAGTCCAATATTTACACCAAGGAGGCAGGAAATACCTTGCGTGACGCCATCAATATGGTTGAGCAACGGCAATGACATAGAAAACAAGAAAATTTGAAACAACTACAGCAACCAGATTATCAAGCCTCCCAACTTTGTAACCATGGAGGCAGATATATACCTCCATGGTGCAACACACGCGCGTGCACGCACGCCATGCACACAGATAAGCTTACTCAACATAGACAAGAACACACTAGTTAACATATAAGCCGTGCAGCAAAGTATGCTTAGAAACACCCATGTTTACTCTCAGTAATCACACACTGTGAGAAACAACATTCACTTCTAACAAAAATATCGGGAAAGAAGCCAGTTCATAATAATACGATATACTCGAAAGAAAGATGGGAAACCCGAGACCTTAATAAAATGAAAAATATATTACTTTGCTCGGCAAATATGTTCCTGTGTACATATGCATCATTCATATTTTTTCATTAATTTGTTTAAACTTGCTCACCCTAAAACGGTCAATATAATTTTACCTTTCTCAGCTGGTGCAATCGATAAGGTATATGATTTTCTCTCTGTAACACTCTCTATAGTATTACCATTAAATATCAAAAACATAATATTACAATTTAATTTTCGACAATCATTGTGATTAAAGCGAGTAAACTAACACACAAACATACATATATGCATACGATTCTTATCTGACGTGTGCCTTCAAATTTAGCAAATTTCATCGATCTAATTGTGTGCTTACCTGCACAAAATTATTTGTTTATGCATTCTGTGAGTTTTTTTATATAACTATCTTTATACACAATACAACTTGAGGCTAGCATGTGTTTATTTCTGGCGGTTTGGCTGAATTATTCAAGGTGTCTGATGAGAGTATTAATATTCTTGCAGCAACCACCAGCATATTCGTAAAACGTTGATGTATTCCCTGATATAACTACCACTGATATATTCATCATTATGTTCAAGTAACAAGGTATTATAATTAGCTTGAGTCTCAGCTAGATCGTAATAATGTGGAAAAAAAACACGCACGCCTGTATCAAATTGTAATGAAATGTTCTTGCTGTTGTGAATCAGGATTCAGGGGAACTTCAAACCACAGTACGCGTAGAGTATGTAACTATATAGATCCGGGCGACACAGGAATTAACGTTGCGCTCGAAACTTTATTTCCCCAGGTCAGCCTGATGGCTGCCTGGGGCAACCCTTAGCTCCGAGAGCCTGGAGATATGCTCACTCCAAGGCCCCCAAAGTCCGACTCCCAAATTTACAATACTTTGTCGACAAGAAAACTTGCCAACGCTTGTTTCACAATGATTAATACATAGTATGCATGAGACATGTCACAACACCATTGTTTTAAATCCAAGCTGTGAAAATATGAAAAGCGATACTTAACAGCTACAGTTCTGATAAAAGTTCGACTACATGGTCTTTCTATTGTCCAACCTTGCGTGAGACATTCCATGCATAATCATAGGAATTCACGAGACATGCGGGTGCCTGGAATGGCGTTGCCATTGAATTTAAACAGAAGAGACTTGAAAATGTAAATTTGCCACAATTTTGAAGAATTACACCTCCGGTAAATCGTGGGAATTCAAGCCCAAGTGGCGAAATGTTGAAATTTGGCGAATTGCTAGAATGAAGATTTACAGTAACCGGTGCAAATTATAGAAACAGCACGCCTGTATGACCAGAAAGTGCTAATTCTTAATTAGGTAATAAGGACAGAAATATCTTGAAAATTTTCTTTTGTGGAAGATCGTACACACAATATCATCGCAAATTAAAACATAATGTAAAACGCGTAAATTAGGCGCCCACACGGCTCAAATGGCATCGTAGTTGCTGATAGCAACGGGGAAGACCACTTATCGCCACACAGGAAAATAGGGGCCCTTTGTCTACCACAACGGACGGAACCATTAGAAATTCCTGCAGCAAAAAAGTGACCCTCTTCTCACGACATTTTAATATGGATATTGCTTGAATGTATACTTAGTCTCACTCATTATAACACTGTTAAAACATAGCAGTTGTATAACTCGAGCTGAGGCCATTGTCATCTAACATGATTAGACATATTTGAAAGTATTATATTTCGCGAAATTCTTAATTTAACTTCTATACATTGACCACAAACTGCAGGGCAGACTATATCCGACTCTTACACTTAACTAGCAAATTATGCATACGTAGTCAAAGAAAAGTGATATTAACATTATAATTCTGAAATATACATTTTGTTGATAAAATCATGTGTAATTTTGTCATAGTTGAGCTTCTTTTCCGCTCCACAATACTTGGAAAACAACCAAAAGGCTGTATGGATATGGGCTCACATATGACGCAGCCGTCTACATGTGTATCCAATACTGTAACAGTACGTATATACACTGACGGGTGCGGAAAGGAAGCAAAATATCTGATGAAATTAAATACCGAAATAATTCATTAATAATATTTATATTTTTCATAATTTTATGTTAGCATGAAGTTTTCCTTATTCAAAATTGGCTTAATTGGTTCTATGGGTCATCCTATACATACGATACATGACAACTGAGGGGGTGAACGGCGAATGTATGGGACGAGTTCAAGCTCGCCCGCTCTCTCTCTCTCTCTCTCTCTCTCTCTCTCTCTCCCTTCGTTTTCAGAAGATTCTCACTTGCATATGAAAATAGGATATGTAATTAATCATCGATTATAAACATATCAGTAACTCTGAATGCGCCCTTACTGTTGACCTCAGTGAAATATACAAATTTTTTAATTGGAAATGAGAAAATCGATAAATTTACGATCATAGATGTTTATTATCATGAGGAATGACTGATGAGAGTGAAGTACACTTTGGTACGAAAAGTCGGCGGCAATTTTTTTCAACCGTTATTGAGAACAAAACAGAACGCCCATATTATGAGAGGTGTTGCTATGACAACTGAGCGTTCTACTTCACCGTGCTTCGATTTCCACACGATAATTTATTCTTGGAAATCGATCCACTTGATGTAATCATTTGAGACACGTCCTCCTAAATTTTTTTATGTTCTGTTATCGTCTCACCGCACGACAAAAACAAAGCGGGAAGACTCGATCGCTCAGGGCTAATCTTGCGACATACATAATGGCACGTTGTGGTATCCCTTTCTGCAAATACGTCGTCGTTGAAATGTGGCTATGGAAACAATATCGATCCATACATGCTGTCGTTTCCGGATGACGTTTAGTTCAGGACTATTGATATCCTCACACGTTACGCTGCAACAACGCTTATACCAATTGCGCGATGCAGTAAATCAATATACCAGGGGTATACTAGTGGCGCAGGAACGAATGATCTTGAAATGTGTTTTGAGGGTAACTTCGCGTTTGTACTACCAACCAATTTTCCACATTCAGAAGGTGTAGGCCTACAACCCTTAGTATTTCCTCTTTAAAATTCTAAACACGAAACAAATCAAAAGTGGTCGGAAGCTGTCTGTTTTGGCTATGTACAGCTCGTAAACTAGGAGTAGATTTTGGAAACGCACTGTTTTCGGCTGGCGCCACCAACGTGCTATAGCTGGTTTCAAACCTTTAGCGCATTACAAAAGATGAGAAAACATGAAAACCTGAGGCGACGCGAGAGGAACCGGGGACAACCAGACCCCCTCTCATCTGTCTCATGTGTAGGTCCAATTTTGACACTGAAGCCGAACCGTACTCTTTCGTGGCGAGGCAATTACGGCTGATCATGTTCACAGCAAAAGGTCGAAGAACTTTTACCATGTTTAGGCCGGGAAAATGCGAACGTTTCTCTGATTGTAATTATTCAGAGTTCAAGTTATACATGTATGCACTGCGAAAATATATTTCTTGACGTAATTTGCGTATAAATGTGAAAACAACCAAGCTTGCCCGTGAGGTGAGGACGTTCGATCAACATTGTTTTGCATACGGGTGTTCGTTGCTTTTGCTGAAACCGCATCTTCTCTAAACCAAACTTGTGGAAGTTAAAAAGCGTATCTACACAAACATTAAAAAAGCAAGCTTGCACTACTTCAACTAAATTTCACTCATGATTTGACTTATCGAAACTTTAGTAAATTTGACACAAAATAAAATGAATACAGGTTTATGTTATGTCACACTGATATAATATTGGTGCAATTTAGGATTATTCGCAAGAGCCTTCCCTTTCCTGTCCAGCAATCGGAGTGTCGCACTATATGACGGCACAAAGAGCCATTTCCCAATCATCGGCACAAAGGGTCTCGGTGTCCCCGGCTCCTCTCAGGTCGCCTTGGCTTTTCATGTATACGGCTAGTTTTCAATCGGGTTCGAACCCACAACATACGGCATCAGTCGCCTAGCCTAGAAAAAATGTTGAGCTCTGCAATTGCAATATCCGAGCAGGCTCGAGATAAATTCTTGCCAATAAGTAAATTCGATCGAAAATCCAACTAGATATTTTAGATATTATTCCGAGAAGTAAATATAAGCGATTATAAGTTCTTCTTAGTCCGATGCACAGGTGCTTGGCCTTGGAGAGCTTAGGGACGGACCATTAGATCTTGGGGGGGGGGGTGGTCAAAAACAGAAAAAAAAAATTTTCAGAGCAGAAAGTTAGGAAAAAAAAAATCTTCAAACTAGTCTGCAAAATAAAAAAAAAATAAATAAGAAGACAAAGGCGTAAAAAAAAAATCTGCAAAAGTCTTTAAAATTTTGAATTTTTTTTAGATTTTACCGACAGAAAGCAACTTTCTGTATTTTTTAGTACATCCTCCCGGCACATTTTTAATTTTAATTTATACATTTAGAGTGACTGTATCACTTATACTGGAAGTTGTGATTATCTTATCTTTTCAGGACTTTTGTAATCTGATCACTTGAAAATTATGAAATTATAGAACCTGTTTTCTACTTGTTTCCTGCGTACAAACCAAGCAGGTACACTAGGTAAAACATTGAAACTATGGTATGGTTGTCAAGACAGAAAGTTGTATTTGCCTTTTAAGATCAAGGTAAACAGATGCAGGCCACATCAGTTTCATTTTTTTCACAGAATGGGTGAACAAGTAGAAACACGTCAATAATGATAAAACAACATATCAAGTAATTATGTATTATTTTGCTTTTAAAAAGGTATTTTCAATTCTTTTTTCTCAAAAAACAGCCTCAAAAAACAACAGCAACACATGTTTTAACATTCAACAATACACTACGTAGAATGCCATCTATCCAACAAATCCCAACACAAAAACACACAAAAGGGGTTGAACTTTGAAAGTTTCTAGATAGCAAATACTGAATAAATCTGAATGAATAATCGTTTTTGTGTAGCAAATTTCAAAGAAATTGGACAAGCCCTTTCAGAGAATACAGATTTTTTGACCATGAATGGCATAAATTGCCCTAAAAAGACAAATATTGAAATTTCAACACATCTATACACATCCAATCAATTTGGACATGCTGCTACAGAGAAATAGATGTTTTGATCAAAAAAGGGCAACAATTGCTCTAAAAACACAAATATGCAAATTTAACTATATTATTTAGCTATTTTAGCTTCTCAGCTTGTCAAAATCAATTGTGAATCATGAGATATGCATGATGTTTGGTGGGGTGCATGTAGCCATTTCACCACGCAGTAGAAAGGGAAGCCAGGAAACCAAAATAGTCAATTTTCAAAACTATAGGAAGCTACTGAGGAGCAAGAAGACCATGTTTCAGAGGAAGATGTGTAATCCGAAAAAAATGCTCCCAAAGTGCCACCAAATAACACCATTTTTATCTCTATTTTTCAAAAGCTCCAACAGCAGGAGGGGGGACACCCCCCCTCCTGACCTCCCCCCGCAAAAATACTCCCCAAGTGCCACCAAATAACACCATTTTAATCTCTATTTTTCAAAAGCTCCAACGGCAGGAGGGGGACACCCCCTCCTGACCTCCCCCCGCAAAAATACTCCCCAAGTGCCACCAAATAACACCATTTTAATCTCTATTTTTCAAAAGCTCCAACGGCAGGAGGGGGACACCCCCTCCTGACCTCCCTCTTCAAAAATACTCCCCAAGTGCCACCAAATAACACCATTGTAATCTCTATTTTTCAAAAGCTCCAACAGCAGCAGGGGGACACCCCACTCCTGACCTCCCCCCCCCCCCTGTGACCGCTTGCGTGGCCGCTTGTGGTGCTTGGCACCACATCTTTGCCCTCTTTATCTTCAGACAGCGACGAACTAAAAAAAATTAAAAATCTGAAAATTTACTCTGAAAAAAAAAATTTGCACAGCTAATCTCAATTGGAAAAAAAAAATTTCAGAAATTTACAATAGTAAAAAAAAAAATTTCACAATTTCATTGTGACCACCCCCCTCCCAAGGTCTAATGGTCCATCCCTTAGTATTGAGTAAAGAATATCCTTTCGGCACAAATACCACATTGTTAAATCAAAGCGCGTACGGTCCGAGGTCTGACACTAAGCCAAAATTCTTGACACATATATAAAGCCTCTTGCATACTCGTGAACATGAATTTATTGATATTTCATGCCCCTCCGCCGCTGGGAGATTTTTCCGTGGAACGGGAACGTCAGATACTTAAATTTGCTCTGTAACGTAAAAATTATATTAAAAATTCATCACGTGAAAGCGAAAATGATGCAGGGACAAAAAATGCCGTACGGTTATAACGCTTAGACTACGCCCCTGTACGTCCCGGATGACATTTCAGGTCTCCGTAGAAAGCCGAGGTTGAGTACGTTATAACTACATGTAACAACTCAACAGACAGCCGACAGGCTCTCAGATATCATTCTTTCGATGAGAGAGTTCAGAGCTCTGGTACAATTGTCAGGCATTCAAGGTACTGATTCTAAACGCATTGAAATGGTGCATCTTTGATTTTTATACATTATTTTACCGTGTCACTAAATCTCTGTTCTATGGCTAGGTGCATTAAAAACTGCACAGGGCGGACACGCCACGGATAATATATTGTCCAATGTACTATCTCAAAGTACAAATTTTCCACAATTTTGACACCAAAGTGGAGGCAAAGTCGGGGAATTTCGATTATTAATTTAGGTAGGAGGTAAACTGATTTTTCCCAATTTATTGGTGGCTGAGGTCGGTAGAGTAAGCTTGAATTTTGACTGGAAAGTAGGCCAGATGATGACGAAAAGGACGTCCATGAATTATGTATTTATTTATTATGTATTATGTAATAGGTTGGTATTTGGATGTCTTTCATAAAATGTTACACAAAATATTGTGACTAATCCACCTCCCCCCCCCACATTACGTGCGTTTACATATATAGTACATGTACGTACGTCCGAATCGTTAGGAAGAATAAACACCCATTGTATAGTAGCAGATGGGTCTTGTAAACTATTTTTCACACTTCATCTATCCATTATCTATGGAAATCCGGTCACGACATGCGACATGCGACCCGCGACTTCAAAACTGCGACCTGCGTCCTGCAAGTTTGAAACATGCGACCTGCGACTTCGGCATTTAGACCTAGGTGTAACCTGCGACTTCACAACAGCGACCTGCGTCCTGCGAGTTTGTCAAACTGCGACCTGTCATCACCCATCTCGTCTTTTATGTGCTTTGGTGTGTTTAGTGTCTGAGTTGTGTTTTGGCTGTTAGTGTGAAAATTAACAAACGAGTCGTTAATTTTAAAATAAGCCATGGCGAGACGTGGGTGTAGTCAGATGTGTCTTTGACAGCCGTGACTCTATGTCCCCACGTTTCGAAACCAGAGCGGTCTCTTCCTCAGTCGCCTAAGATATATGTATATCTTTTTTTGTTTTATGTCATGTCGATATTGTTGATCTCCTGTTCTTCCAGCAGTGAAGCCCTGGAAGCCAGAATACTTATGTTTGGATCATATTGTGTTCGTCCGTTCATTGACTTGTTCCTAATGTAATGGACTGTAGCCTTAATCAATGTATCGCTGATGTTCGTATTTCTTTTGTAAGCGATGATCGGTTGTTTAGGAAATAAATTCCTTAATGTTTCGTCCTATTCTATACTATATGCCCCCAGTTTTCACACAGAGCTAGTTTGATAGCTTGTGTCTTTATATATGGGCTATTCAGTCACAGTCACATCTCGCAGGCAGGCCCACAGTCGATCTGCGACTTACAAACTGCGAGATAAATAATGTCCAGGGCTGGGTGGGGTGCATGGTCACCCACAGGGAACTTAGTAATCTTGTTGTTGTTGTTGTTGTTGTTGTTGTTGTTGTTATTGTTGTTGTTGTTGATGGTGGTGATGATGATGATGACGATAATAAAAAATATTAAAAAACAATGTCTCATTCCTTGCTGTTGTCTGTCGATGTTGTAGATAATTGTAAAAGAAAACTGTAATCGTGATCAAAAAACGACGTAGGTCGCCCAACGTCACTCCCGTCCTATAGACGGGAGTGACGTTGGGCGACCTACGTCGTTTTTTGATCACGATTACAGTTTTCTTTTACAATTATCTACAACATCGACAGGCAACAGCAAGGAATGAGACATTGTTTTTTAATATTTTTTATTATCGTCATCATCATCATCATCACCATCAACAACAACAACAACAACAACAACAACAACAACAAGATTACTAAGTTCCCTGTGGGTCACCGAATCGATGTACAACAACCACAGAATACTTCTTTAGGCCTAAACTAGGTCATTTCGATCTGTGAAATAGCCACCACTTTAGGAAACAACATATATAACAACATGCTTGTTGAAGTAGGCCTATCAAAACAAATTTTATTCATGAAAATCGGTGATCAGTTGAGCATTGTCCCTTTGAAACCGGACTTTGAAAGCAACCGAACAACACGTAGGCCAACACAGCTGTGTCATCGAAGCTCATCTCTTTCCTAAATGACACCACCTATCACTGATATTACTTGTGACTGCTTTTCATACTCTCAATAAACACCAAATACCTAAAATCATGGATCAGGTCGTGATCTCGCAGGTCGCAGTTTCAAACTCGCAGGTGGCAGCTAGGCCAGAGCACCCGGAAGTCGCAGATTGCAATTTGACAAACACGCAGGACGCGGGTCGCAGTTTGACAAACACGCAGGACGCAGGTCGCAGTTTTGAAGTCGCAGGTCGCATGTCGCATGTCGTGACCGGATTTCCATAATTATCTACAAGTACCCGCTGCAAATTCCACATATCATGCATATGGACTGTGGTTGGACTGACCCACTTGATATTCACCACTATATGTAGTAAAGTATATCCATTTATCACTGAGCATTTATAGACTCAATTTTTTTTATTTTAAGGTTTATAAATTAAGAAAACGACTGGTCAGTTTCTGCAGACATCAAAAAGTGACGCCCCTCTTAGAAAAAAGGCTTACCATCTTATTCATTTTCGAAAACAGGGTGGACCCCCAGCGAGCCAAAGGTAAAAATAGAAATATAAATTAAGAATTTCGATGTTCTTTGAGGGCCTATAGTATTTTGAATGAGCTGTGAATATTTTTCACACTTTTAATTTCATTTTAACATAAATTTCCGACGACAAATGTCTCAAACAAAAGCTGTAATGAAGTGAATTTATAAAAAATGATGTTGAAAAGTCAGAATCTGGATTAGTGATTCACACATAATATGTGTCCCAGATTATTTTTTCATCACGGAAATGTTCATGGTCATTAACACCTTCGCATGCGGGAGGTTGTAACTCGCATGGCGCCACCACGAGTTTAGAGACCTTTCCGTGCTATGGTGCTCTCGCAGGGGACGAGATTTACAAATACTACGTGATCTTGATCTGGGGCTCCTACACCTGGTCATGATATATATTGACGAGACAATCTCAACTTGAAAAGACAAAACATTGATATTCTACGCAAATTTCCGCAGAAGGAATGCAACTGGAGTACTAAACTATTGACCAGGTGTTATTCCAAACAAAATTAAGGTAAGTTGAATTTTTAAATCCAGGATCATTTAGCGAAAATCAACATAACCCATCGTATGTGTTTCAAAGCAGTGTGGACGATCCCTGTCGAAGCGAAGTCAGGCTCTGTTTTGGTACGATCTCGTATGTTTTGACGCAACGTAAATACCGTGATGTACCGTCACAAGTGTGTTTTAAGGAAAGCCAAATGCGGTATGGAGACGAGCGACACTGATACAAAGCGACTACAAGACATGGCATATTTAAACCTCACGCCGTCTGCTCTGGAGATGCAACTTCCACGCATCGAATGGTATAGTTAGCGCTACCCGGCTCAGTGGCTGGCCGCAACACCTTTGTTTGCCGTGTGGACAATTTCTCGCTCTGTTCCAACAAGTGACCACTGATGGTTCCATATGCACGATAAATTATTAAAATGAAGTAGGTTCCATTTCGAGAGTCGAACACGAAGGGAGAGCTTCCAACTATACCAGTTGCTAACATCCTTTGCTTTGAATGCAGACCATCTATCTTGGCCATGTAACAATGTAACACCATCTGTGTGCTTGAATATCTTGTCTCTGAGTCAGGGACCCCTTCCCACTCTATACTATATAGTTACATCTTGTCACCACCGGTTGAATTTGGTTCAAGAACAATGTATAGGGCCAGTAAGGGAGCGTTCAGTTATTACGGCCATGGGTGGGCTGGCAAAATCCGGGGGGGGGGGGGGGGGGGGGGGGGGGGGGGGGGGGGGGGTCACCTCAAATTTGAAAACTGCAAGGGGGGGGGGGGCTCAGAGAGGGGTCACTTAATTTTCATAAGCATCCATCCCGTCAAAAAGCAGTTTCAGTGTTCAGAAGTATTCTGGGAGATAAAAATGATTGGCTGCATGATTTCATTCTATGAAGTCATTTAACTGTAAATCTGAACAAAAGTATAATTATCTGTCACATGAACATCTTGACTTGGCATCTCTTAGGCTTGTCTTATTGTAAATCGAGCTCACTTAGGGAAATGAACAATTCCTATTACTAACATATTAGAGATGTAGCAAGTTTTGTCAGGGAAATATTTTAACAGTTACCTGTAGACTACTAGTACCATGAAAAGTTAAATAATTCTTTTAGGTGAAATTCCAATATCATAATTGTTGTCAACATCTGAACTTTCAAATACTCTATTTGAATCAAGTACATTTATATCAATTATCAAACACCTCTAAAAGCACAAATTAATTGAGTTGTAAAAAAATTATTCATAGTTTTTTCATAGACTCCAATGTATAGTGAATCAACATTTCGGTGAATTTCCAAAATCCAATTTCTTACACACATATCAACCTTTAACCATCCCAGTCTAACTAAGTACTTTAAAATGAATTATCAAACGTCTATAAATACACAGATTTAGAGAGTGTTGTTTTTGAAAAAAATTATTCATAGTTTCCGCATAGACTACCATGTAATAGTGAATCAACATTTCGGTGAAATTCTAAAATCCAATTTCTTGCACACATATCCATTTGTAACCACCTTAGTCTAATCAAGTACATGTACATAAATTTTGATAATGGAGAGTACATAAATACACAGATTTACCTATTTTTATATTGGAAAAAAATTATTCATAGTTTCCTCATAGACTCCCATGTAAAGTGGATGAACATTTCCAGTGAAATTACAAAATCAGATTTCTTGTACACATAATATGCACCTTTAACCATAATATTTTAATCAAGTACAATTACATTTGTATGTTAATTAAATCATCAACCAAGCATTTTCCTACAAAAACAGTTCACGCTGTTACAAATATGTAGTATTAGGGTATAATTCTACATATTTTGTTAAAAATATTATTAACGCTAAAGTGTTTTATACTGAGAATGCTTGATTTCCTCATTGACAACATATTTGTTGAATTTGGAGGACACATTTTCCAACAGTGTATAGGAATTCCTATGGGCACTAACTGTGCTCCCTTGCTTGCCAACTTATTTCTGTTCTCATACGAGGCAGAATTTATCCAGACCCTAATCAAACAGAAAAAGGTCTGTGTAGCTAGAACTTTCAACTTATCATTTAGATACATAGACGATGTTAAATTCAGTGAATATCTTGCTATGATTTATCCTCCAGAATTGGAGATTAAAGAAACCACAGAAACGGCCTCTTCTGCTTCATATCTGGACATTTTACTTGAATTTGACTCTTAAGTTTGAACACCTTTCTACTAGGCTATACCGGTATGACAAGAGAGATGATTTCAACTGTAGTATAATCAATTTTCCACACCTCATCAGTAATATTCCACTCTCACCAGCTTATGGGGTATACATTTCCCAGCTTATTCGATATGCAAGAGCATGCAGTTCATATGATGATTTTGTAGAGAGACATGGCCATCTCTCTTACAAACTGTTAAATCAAGATTACACCAGAGCAAGACTTGTCTCTACATTCAAACGCTTTTTTGGCAGGTATCGTAAGCTTGTAGATAAATACAATATCTCTCTTCGACAAATGATCGCTGATGGCATCGGTGACATTGGGCCTTAGTTAGTGACCACTACCTATCTGACTTACAGATTGATATATGGCGGGTGCCACATGTGGAACAGGATGCGCTTACTATTTTCGAAACACCTGACATCACTTCTTGGTCTTTTGGCCAGAGGTCTATATATCTTTCTTTCATGAATTTGACTTTGTTTGTGTACTGTCTACTGCTGTTTTGTGTCTGTGTTTACAACTATTGTCTTACAAATTCTGACCTAGTGTTATTAGATTATGGACTGGTATGATTGCGATTATTCAACGTCTGTAAATGCACAAGTATAGCAAGTTTTTCATTGGAAAAAAAAATATTCACAATTTTATCATAGACTCCCATGTATAGTGGATGAACATTTTTGGTGAAATTCTAGTCAAATTCTTTGTCCACATACCAGTTGTAACAACCCTATTCTAATTAAGTACTTTTATGTCAATTATCAAATATCTATAAATGCATAGATATAGTTTTGTATTGAAAAAGTATTACATAGTTTTCTCATACACTATCATGTATAGTGAATCAACATTATCAACAGCTGATTATCAATTAAATCCAAATATCAAAAGTTTGTACACACATGCTTCCACAAAAATATTGCGATCCACCTGTAATTTCTGTACAATCCCTTTGAGGAGTAATTTCAAAATTATAGCAAGTCAGAAGGGTAAATTTGAACATTAACACTTTGTGAGTTTGTAAGGAGGGTCATTTGAAAATATCTGAGAATCTTTTTGGGGGATTTCTATCCCCTCCCCGCCCCCGAGGTGTTTGTGTGTGCAGCTTTACTCAAGCAATGTGGGGGGGGGGGCATGAAATTTTTGTCATCTTAAAAGAGGGGGTCATAAATTTTTTGGTGCAATTGGTAGGGGGGTTCACTTATTTTGACTGATGCGCAGGAAGAATTTGCCGGCCCACCCCAGCCATAATAACTGAACGCTCCCTAAAGAGCGAACAATGACATACTTGGTGACTTATGCAACTGATAGTGCCCTTGATCAACTATTTTACTGACTGTGCTTGTTGCATACGCATTTATTGTACTCTAAAAAATCACCGTGGACTTCCAAGGTTTTGGTACATCATGTTCAGCGTTACAGAAGATCAGAAGGCTTTGATATTTCGAAGTATTACTTCAATTAATATAACATTTCTTCTCATGATAGATCTGTAGTTTTACATGTAATATGTGGAGCTGTGCTATGGGTACACAAATGCAATTCAGCAAGACATATGTTGTTAGATATCAATAACAAGACACGATTTCATACAACATTGTGACCTCGGAATGAATCCATGGTCAACTGTTTACTATACAACTATTGGTGTGACAGCAACGCTAGTGTGCAACTATTGCCAATATTGGCTTGACTTGCAGTCAAATCAGGTGTGGAAGCCTATCAAAGACAGCTACTGAAATTATCAAACTGTATTGGTTTATTCTGCAACTTTATTGTGTAAAAACGCATTTTGGGAAAGTGTCGTGAATTTAATAAAAAATGAACATGACTCACAGATCAGCTGCTGTTGGAAGACTTGCGGTATTTAAAACACAGGGGCATCTTGAGTCCAAAAACTGACAGTTTCATTCAGATGTCATTTGAAATTCAGTTACAGTAGGGATTTTAGGTCACGTGACATTCGTGTTGAACGTACGCGTTCGATGCAGGTCTAGTCCGAACTTTCGTGTTAATTCTTAAATAGACCAAATAATCAGAGAAAATGAAACTGTAGTGTTGAAGATTATTATTTTAACTTCATTTTGGGAAATTTTCACTTTTGTACTACGATAAATGGCAAAGCAGCACGACTACAAACTCACGCGTACCGGCGATTTTGGCGTCCATTATGAGCGTTGTGCCGTGATCTCAAATGTCCCGCGAAAGAGATCGAATACATACCTCTTTGATAGGCTCTGCGCATGACTTATTCCGATCGCATCACTATTTTTTAGGGGTGGTACGAAAGACGACATCATGGGCTTCATTTTGAGGGGGCAAACGTTAAAATCGGCCGAGAAAAACTCAATCAATGATCAAACTTTGTGTTTTGTTTGTGTTTTTTTGAAAGAAAATCTTGATTTCCTTAAACGTTCGGCCCAAAAATTAATTTTATGATAAATATTAATTGTAATTCTGCAATAATTACAAGTCTGACGATGCGAAAAATGATGCTTAAGGCCCTTTTTAGCGAGTATGGTTTCACCCCAACTTTACATCCGGGCACTCCATGGAATCACATACAAGTAATCAGCGCTTCGCCGCATGTTCTGTGATAGGAGGTCTAAGCTGAGTTCCGACGTTCACGATTTTGCAGCTTGATTTGTCTGATTTCTTATCAAACGCAAGGATCTAGAGATATATTTATATACTTTACCCTTTCAAAACGTTATCTTGTTCGAAGTAGTTTGATTTCCGGATGATATTTTTCGATAGACACTGAAGAAGTTGTCAAGCCAGCACTGCAGTGTAGACATACGCACGTGCACCGCACTTTGCCTATACCATACTGAACTGCTCACGTGCACCGCACTTTGCCGACACTATACTGAAATTTTAGTTTCGATCTTTAGTTCCCGAGAAGGGGACTATTTTCGTTCTCTCTGAAGAAAAAGGCCGTAGATTATTAATTTGTTCTTTCCTCATTGATGGTGTTCCGGACTTTGGAAAAGTTGGTTTTTATACTGGTTTGTATTTCGGACCGCTGACTTCGAGGGTCTATGGTATTTCCGCGGCAGCGTAATTTTGCATCCAGTTTAATGCAGTTGTTCATTCTATAAATGCGTGTTGCTGTTTTACGGCATAGAAAAGGGGTTAAGAACGAAGATTTTTTGACTTTTTGGAAAAGTTCTCTGTTATTGTTAAACTTAAAATCTACATTAATCAGACATATTTCATAATCAACTTATAAAAGTTGTAATCACACAAAAAAAAATTAAAAAAAAAATTCCGAAGTTCAAATTAAAAAAAAAATATAAAAAAATATTTTGTTAAATTTAAATCAAGTTCTAAAATGTCACAGGTATCATTTGATTGTTTACAGGTATTGTTGTTTATTTGTCTACCTTGTAAACATAAATCTAAATAACTTTTTTCATATATGCAAAGTAATATATGATGGAATATGATTATCATATTTCTGTTGATGTTCACAATACATAATGCATACAGTGATCAATGTCACAGATATCATTTGATTGTTTACAGGTATTGTTTATTTGTTTACCTTGTAAACAGCATTCTAAATAATATTTTTCATTTATAAAAATTAAAAACCATTGAACATTTCATCAGCAATATCCACAAAAACTTTCATCAATTTTCAATAAGAAATGCTTGAGTTATTGCAAAAAGCACT
Organism: Ptychodera flava; assembly: GCF_041260155.1. NCBI lineage: Eukaryota > Metazoa > Hemichordata > Enteropneusta > Ptychoderidae > Ptychodera > Ptychodera flava. Next base: position 18,811,585 of record NC_091949.1, on the reverse strand, counting down.
TGAAATTGCAATTCTAGTTTCCTCAAACAATGTTCAATATTGGGTCACCTGGTTGTAATGAAAACTACAGGTGTCTACCATGGCATAATTTCTAAATAGGAAGCTGATTTTTTCAAATTCAACAGGACATATCTCTGCACGTACTGAACCAATTTTCATCAAACAAAATGCAATCAATTGGTCTTGAAGAGAACTTTCTTTTGATATATAATTTATCATAATTGTAGCTATCTATCAATTTCATGTAAAATCCCTAGTTGCAGAAGCTTTTCATATTATAGCAATATTTTTTTGTATTTAATATATGTATGTTCACAACAATCAATGACATGTCAAATATCATCAACCAAAACACTACAATATTGACTGATGCAGACTATGGTCAAAAATGCAAATAAATGATCAGTTTCCCAACAAAGGAAATCATTCTCCCTTCATGAATGTAATATTTATGGTAATTTATTTATTGCTCAGCCCCATTTTAATCAAAGTATGTGGCTCACAGTCCAAGCACTGTTCCAGTGCAGAACAGACAGGATGTCTGGCGGTTATAAACCACTTTCTGTAGGGTCCGTACTTTGGCAGGTGAATGTTATTGTACACCAAGATCAAAAGTAAGAATTGACTAGCCCAGTATGCAGACAGATGTTAAAGTGCTTGTTCGTTGACAACATCATCTGTATACTTACATGACAACATAATCCATCGAGACTGTTTTTCCTCTATCTTATCTCTGTTGCATCTGCAACAAAAATTTTGTTTTACTGGCATTTATATCTTCTTGATTTGCAATTCATCCATATGGTGATGTTTTTTGTGTGTTCATCAGAAATAGCCATGAGGCCAATGACTCCACACCATAATTTGAATTTATCAGTGTACAGAAGTTATTAGATGATACCAGTTTCCATAGTAACCTGTGTAGATTTTCAGACTTAGTAACATTTCCATTGATGTCTTTATTCACATCAAAGTCTTTGATTCAAACGGGCCTATGGACAGCCTAAGGGGACCCGAACACACATGTCATGTTTCAGACAGGGAGCTATGAATAATTTGGAAGTACAAGTAGATTTTGTAATGCAGGCAGGACAGAGTGTGATTATACAGCACAGGATATTCTGAAATGTCTCTCTACCAACCATCCCTTCTTACCTGTTTTCTCACTTCTGTCTTTAAGGAAATCATTGCACCACAACTATCATATCAAAAAAGGATGAGGGAATATTGTAATTTTCAATGTAAGTTAACCTGTTGATAACTGTGTGTGCCTATTTGGCTGTGTGCCTATTTGACCTGTTGTCTTTGTCCAGTAGCTGCACTGTTTATAGCACGTGATCAGACAGTCCTCATGCTGGCACTCGTCCTTGTCAGAATCAACTAGTACAGTAGCCTGTAAAAATAAATACTATATCCATACAGCTGGTTCGATGATAAAAAACAAAGTACATGTAGAGGCGAGAGAGTGAAGACAGTAGCAAAGTCATATTCTGAATCTTGTTCTCATCTGCATAAATTAACATGATGATTGCTGATGTAAACTGTTTATCAATGTGTCATTCTCAGTTTTGACTTCTATATTTCCTATACTCTAAAAAATCCAAGAATTTAGCCTTCAAAAAAATACTGTCTTTTAGTTTGAAGCATGGCAGCTAATTGAATGCTAAAAATAGCATATAAAGCATATGTTTGTATGTTTGTATTGTGCTCATTTGCATGAAAACTTAGATTCCAGTGTAACACAATATAAGTAAAATTAGATGGTATTTATAATGTGGAACTATGGAGTTTTAATGTGGAAAAGTATTTATAATATGGAAATCCTTAAATGAGATAAAACCTTGCAAAAAACAAAGGTTTCTAGAAAGACTCATTCAAAACTCTGATTTTATCGCCCTTCATGAATTACTGGCAAGATAAAAGTCTATTTTACATGAAAATTACATTTAAGTTCAAGTCTCATTGGATGCACATTCACTAATCAGTATTTTGAATCTTTATTGTTTCAGTGAATTTTTAGATTATTATCTAATAAAACTGTGTTGTATTGTTCAGATTTAGTAAATCCAGATTAGTTATGATGTAGGCAAATTACCAGATGTTTTGCTGTCTTTTATGCAGTGATATCCAGGGAAGCATTTTGGTATCTTCAGATGACTTGCAAATGAGAGTGATAACAGCAATTACACACAGTAATGACGACATCCAACGGGGTGTACGTGAAATAGTCTGAGCAGGAATACGTGCAAGTAAAAAATTACAACAGCTGTGCATTTTAGTAGTTACCAACATGGTCACGACATTGAAACCATCCCCTGATTGACCAATTGAAATCCACCATTTCTGCTCACTTATACTTGGATTTCAAGGCTACATCGGCAGGGTCAAATAATTACGTCTGAAGATGGAATTTTGACCTTCAAGAACCCTGTCCTCAAATGACCCATCAAGCAATTATGTTGAAACTGGATCTTTCCCATAAGTGACTCTATGCTCACATCACTTTTCCTGTGGCAGTATTTGTCATCTGTTCCCATTTTTATAAAAAAGTAAACCAGGTACAATTTTATTTAAATTGTTTTTGCTGTTTATCATGAGCATTTGTTCTCCCTGTCTAACGTGTGTAAGGCAAGTGCGTAACACAAACCCTTCTTACAAAATGTTAATATATGTGCCTATATTTTTGAAAGCATTTGAGTATAGTGATGAAATGTTCATCAAATATTATGCGATCATAATTTTCATGCATTTCATAGAGCCATACAAAAATTTTGATGGTACAGTCTTGCAAATAATGAACAGGAACTCATTGTGAAATGTGAAGTTTTATAATGTTGTGTGTAGAGATTTTTGATCCTACAGCAAGTTACATGAACTTCTGAAGGGCTCAGCATCTCTGCAAGTAAATTACTTTCCCAATTTTAGGCTTGCTAAAGATTATAAGCTTTGTAGAAATATGACTTGTAACGGTGTCAGCTGTTACCACGGAAATCATAAATAATGGTGGATTACTAAAAGTAGCTAAGTTTCTACACCGCAGCGTGGGTCCACTTAGTCTGCTGGTATCAATCAATTACACCAGCAGGGGGCTTGAATTAAGACTTTCATATTTCAGTTTTAGCAACTAAATGGAAAGCTTCTATGAAAGCTGTGAAATCACTCCAAGTTAATTAATAGTTTCTGTGGGTTTTGATTTACTGCTGGTCAAGGGATCATGCAGGTTTGTGCAATTATTATTCCTAAACGTAACACTTATCACCAGCCTGACCTGATTTATAAGTCTGCATTCAGTTACGGTAAATTGCAAGGATCTGCTTAAATAATCTGTCTAAAGATGTTTGTCCTCTCTTTTATCATCCTGTCACCACCTGAAGTTGCCATGGTAACCAGACTTATCCTCTTGTATCGTTTTTTTTGATCATATTTGGTTTTATATATAAATACCAAAAAGAGCTTATATGATAGTCTTAGTGGCGTCTGTGTCTGTATATTTGTGGGTATGTGCGGATGTATGTCCGTCACACGCAAAGGCTCCCATAGCGCCAAAGCTACCGTCTCAGTATTTGGTGTACAGGTAGATGTAGAGGTTGAGATGTGAATTTGTTCAAATGAACACATCAGTGTCAAAAATGTGCAAATGAGGTAAGAAAAAGCGAAATTCTGAAACAGGCTTGAAACAGGCTTACTCCACTGACTTGAGTCATTTCCTGTCATTGTTTATGAACTGTTACATATTAACAGACCTGCTCAAACCATAGACAGTAGAGGGAGGAAGACCGTCAGTAGAGGGGAGGAAGACCGTCTATGGTCAAACTAGGGGGGCTAGCTGCCTTTCTGCTATGCATGTTGCTAAAGTTGACCTCCAGTACCTAAAGTTTCGGACCTTAATTACTTTTGTCATTCTTGTTTTTCTGGTTTAAATATTTCTTGTTGTTTTTCTGGTTGTACTGTGCAGAAATCATTGTCATAACATCAACGTAGAATTTTCCTGCACTGAACAGATAGAAACAACATTTATTGTTGATCTTTGGTACCCATACTGGTATATACCAATTCTGATCAAATTTGAGCGACACCGTATAATTGCGGTATTTTTTGATATATGTAATTGTAGTTGTTATGTCTTGTCAACAAACTTCAAGGCATCTATGAGAGCAAATTGTAGGATTGTGAGAAAAAAAGATTATATCAATGTGCAGTAGGAGTATTTAATTGCATATGACAATCAGAAATCTGTTGCATATCATGAAAAAATCCTCCTGGGTGGAAATATCAGATTGATTGAAATAAAGATTTAATTACAATCCTGGCAGGTCAGTGGAAATTGTATTGACTTTCAGGTTATCCAAAACCTGGCTATGACACTATTGTCCTGCCAAATCAGTGAACGCCAGAAATTTGTATGTGGGTTTATAGTTTGGTTTTATAGGATACTCAAATTGCCAAGCCAACCGATAGTTTATTACACTCCTGTATGTAGGACATGGCAAGTTGTGAAAATAGGTTATGGCTTTTTCCTGATTTTTACTGCTTTGTAAGAATGGCGGATGACGCATTCCACAGCCTGAAAAATGGTTAAACCAGTGATTTTGCACATTTTTCACTATTCTGCCATAGATAATGCATGCACATTTATGACCATACATAATCATGGACTGTTCGGAAATTAATATATCTTTACAGAGTAAAACTAATCATTACGATAAAATGGAAATATCCATCATTTGTAACATGTTGCTTATCCTGTTTTTTAAAAACTTGAAAATGTAGAATAGTCTAATATCTAGTCATACATAAATTACCTGTGGATTAGATACAACAGTTAAGACATAGATCCTCGAGAATGTTTAAACTGCTCACATCGGAAGTGTATGTAATTCATGAGATATTGATATGCAAATACTGAAGCTTACTATAAACGCATTCAATATGAATATGGTGTTGTTTCAAGATGCTTTTACTATAGAAGAACTGTATTGAGCTGTCACATTAGCAACAACGGAACAACAGCATAGAAATACACTGATAATAATATAATTATAAGTATAATGAGTGCCATCCGAGCCAATTTGAAACCTATCTCTCAAGCCTGATCTCTCTGACTCTAGAAAATTTTACATATTTGTTATATATTTCTACAGGGTGGATTCAAGGAAACTGCAAAAGATTATAGAACTGACTGACAGAATTCAAAATTGCATTAGTCAGAGGACACAGCAATAGTTCTCAATTACAACAAAAACAAACAGTGAGAAAGTATGACTGCAGAGCTTTAATCATCAAGTAAGCAACAATATGAGATATTGCTCTTTAGATTTGTACATATGATATGGATGATATGACCATGAAACCATGTCGAGTTGTGTCATGGAGTGGTTACACTATCCATGCAATATGTAGGAGTGATGGAGCTAGATATTGCTGATCGTTTTCAGTGTCATTGACTTGTGAGTAAACATGTATCATGAACGAAAACATGTTTTGTTGTCACAGCTTTCGCTAGTTTAGGTTATGCACAATCAAAAGAACAATTGCCAACTCATTGAGATGGGATGACCTTTAAAATTGCAATGATGTAATATAAAATTCAGAGATGCATAATATGTATTGTTTTGCAAGGTTTATGTATACAAAGATTAAAGCTGGTATTCTTAATGTGATGCGATGAATGTGATGGCCGCTGTGTTCAATGACAAGGTTGGAGTGTTGTCGGCTTGACTTCTGGCAAGCAGAACCGAAAGGCCTGTGTATCTGGTCAGTATTTTTCTCATGCGGTGGAATGTAGAATTTAATGTACACGCACACTGTCACACTCAGGCCTCATCTGTGATCAACCTTGAAAGCATCCTATGATTGGTAGATTGGAAATCCTAGCCTGTGTTATTGCCGCGTGAATTTGCATTGATGCAAAAGCTCTTCCTGTTTTGAGACTATATATTCCTGCCGTGTCGTCAAGACAGAGCAGATCACTCAGTAACTCCAAATCAGCAATTCTTGAGAGCACTTATACACATACCCAGACCACGGACCGTCTTGTACAATGAGATCTTCCTACTACATTGCCTGTGATGAGAAGTTGGATGCAAAGCAGACAGTAATTTCATCCAGGTAGGACTGTCCATCACCCCCATCTTGTTGATAAGATCTGCCTGTCTGTAGAATCTCTCATTGTGATTGCCTGGATTCTTCCATACTGAGGAGGGGGTGCCATGTGGCAGCTGAGGGATAATTTGTTGGTTAGTTTGGTTATGTTGGATTTTGTTGACAACGATGCTTTTGTAAACAGAGAAGGAACTGGGTATTCACAGTGTTATAAAACTTGTTCTGCAAAAAATGTTTTGTTTTTCATGGTTAATGCTAGCCTTCATGAGGAAATTGCAATGTTATGATACCTCTCTGCACGAGTTTGTTGCCGTCTGCAATCTGATATTTTACATTGAAACCTAAAACCAGTCTGACACTACTGCTGAAAGCATATTTTACTGTCATACCAATGGTATCTCTGATGAGCTGGCGGCTATCTCCCTTTCTTTTACTTGTGCAACCAATCTAGCAGTAGGTCATATTCTACAGGTATGGGCACTAGGGAAATGGGTTTTTGTACATTTTAATTGAACTTCGTTTTGTTCACTGTATTTTTTTTGCATTAATGCGAAGATGAGTCACAGTCTGCACCTTAAAATGTTTTAATTGTCATGTGATTCATGATACAAGCTCAGTGATGACATTGTTTTTTACAAACTGTACATGTACATCCACTGCTAATCCAGATACCATAAAACATGTACAGCTTCTACACACAGATTTTGCTGCATTACTGCAAAGAGGTTCAGTGTGTCATTTTAGACATTTTCAATTCCATGGTCTTGTATATGATGAAATTCCTTTCCCGTATCACACCTACAGTGTAGATTGATTGTCGTATTTTCTGTGTGATTACTGATACCAGTCGCTGAAACAGACTACAGTCTTGACTAACATAGTGTCTCTGGAGGGACACTTGGCGTTTTCTCAGAGAAAGTACATTTACTGAACTACAGATAAAGATGGAGAAAACACCATGGAAACATTTGTGGTTTGTTCACAGCAACCAGTACCTAAATATCGTGCTATTTTAGCAGTCTGAACCTTGAAAAGTCTAGTTCAACAGAAGTTTGTTTATGAATTTTGAATACACAGTACAATGAGGACCAACACCATATGCACCTGTTTATACTTACATAATACCTTACACTGTTTAGAGTGATCTTTGCTCTTACAGGTCTGGTGATAAAGTTATATTTAAAAACAAAAAATGTACATCATTGTCTAATAGCCACTATAGGTACACCGAGCCATTGAGGTACAGTTATACATGTACCTATTGATTTGTTATAGTGACAGGCAGCAAAAAATGTACTCCACCGTTGCTGTCGCCATTTGTTCTGTTAATTCTAAATTTAACGTTTTTAACATGAGTTTATATTATATAATCTGTTCTGTTGTAGGTGTATGTCTTGCAACATGGATGACCCAGAGGGCCTGTCCTATGAGATCCCACCATACAGAAATAGTCAACACACAAACAAGGCATTCGACATACTCAATGTACTGAGAAAGTAAGTATACTTTGGGCTGATGTGCAGCGTCTCAGAAGCTGTTATCCAATTGGGTGGCTGAATCTTACCGTTATAATTAATACAAATAGACTCCCTAAGTCGCTTTTAATAGTGACAATTGAACAATCAAATTTAACCTTCCAAGCAAACTGCACATCAGCAGTATAATTTCAGTTAACCGAAAAAACAAAATATATGTGTGTGCTGTGTGCTCATGTTTTGTACTAGCAATAATTGACATCAGATTGAAAAAAAATTGTTTAGAAATACCACAATATATGTTGTCAAGAAAGTTAAGTATTAAAAATGGATTGGCAGGTATGCATTGCACTGCATCAAGCTCTCCAAAATTTATCGGTCAGCATGAAGTCAAAACGGCTTTGATTGTGTGACTCAACTGATAGCTATGGCCACCCATTGTACCCTTCACATGCATTGTGACTTTCTGCAATTCAACACACTGTACATCACACAGTTTTGTTGACAAACTCAAGAAGTGCCCAGTTCAAATTACAGCCCATCCTCATGTTCAGATTCTTTGAATCATAAGAGTCTGTAGACTTAGCATACTCAACCGCTGATTACTATAATTCACCTGCTTACAGGGCCCATGAAATGGTTTGACATACGAAGGTTAGGATCTCTCCTAACAGCCCCTAGACACAATATATTCATTTCTGTAGTCATTTATTGCATGTATTTGCTAAATAATAGGTGAAAACATTGTGAGGTTCTTTTAGAAGAACCATTTCAGTTTTGTTTATATGGTCTGCTATTCGTATTTTGAATATGAATTGTATCCACTACCTCCTGCTCTGCATGTCCATCACTGCCAGCCCTGTCTTACCTGGCTTTGAGCCTGCTGGCAAAAATTGTAGATCTGAAATGTTATCTATATATAAATCATAGATTTTGCAAGCCGTGTGAACTTTTGTTCTAATGTAGCATCATGACTACCTCCCATAGAGTCATTCCAATGCATGTATAAACTGGGGAAAGACCATTTCATAACAATGTGACAGACAAGAATGAAAACTGATACTGATGATTGGCATCACCTTTCTCCACAGACAAAACCAGCTTTGTGATGTAATACTTGAGGCCGAGGGGATAGAGATCCCAGCACACAGAGTCATCCTTGCAGCTTGCAGTCCTTACTTCAGTGCTATGTTTACCGGCGAACTCTCCGAGAGTCGGGCCGAGCGTGTCACTCTGCAGGAAATTGATGGCAAGGCGTTGAGTTTACTAGTGGAGTATGTGTATTCAGCTGAAGTCCAAGTTACAGAAGATAACGTTCAGGTTTGTTGGTTGCATCCTCTCTCCCTCATGTACTGGTACTTACCTCCCAACCCCTTTCTCTCCATCTCTCTCCCTCCCTCCTCTCTCTCTCCCGCCATCCCTGTCTCTGTCCTCTCTCTTGCTGTTTCTTTCCGGGTGTCTGTCTCTCTAGCTCTGTCTGTCTCTCTGTCTCTCTCTCTCTCTCTCTCTCTCTCTCTCTCTCTCTCTCTCTCTCTCTCTCTCTCTCTCTCTCTCTCATGTGTGCACTCAACCTAACTTCTGCCCCCACCTCATTTCTGCCACCTCACTAGGTGATTCTTTTGCCTCTGATCATCTCACCCCATTTCTCAAATCCTTCCTCCGCCCACTCCATCCCTTCTTCTTTCCTAGCTGGTGGTGAATGGCATTACTGACAATCATATGCAAATTTCATCAGCAGTGTATAGCATGGATCACGTGTTCACAGTGTGATCGTCAGTCATACAGAGATAGTGTAGACAGCATCAGGACACAATTCACAAACAACAAATTGTCATTAATTATATTCTTGACATAGTTGCATCTTCGGTGTTTAACAGATGATGTGCCCCTTCACAACCATGGTTTAGCCTTAAACCTATTGTTCTCAATGGTGATTGTGGAACTATTTACATAGAATTGGGGGTGAATAGGTGAAAGGATAATATTTCAGGCAATTTCACAGCTGAACAGTTCTGCACGAATTGTATGCATGTTTTTCATCATGCTAAGAATACAACTTGTTTTGAAAAGCCATAGAACAAAAAAATATTTGCGTCTAGGAAATTGAACAAAGACAACACCCAATCCAATTAGATTGATTAGCGATATTTTAAAGACATTTTTATCATCAGGACATTTTAATTATTTCATTTTTGATAGACAGTAATTCGGACCCTTTTTCTTTCCATTCAGGCGTTACTACCGGCTGCAAATTTACTGCAGTTACCCGATGTGCGTGACGCATGTTGTGACTTTCTGCAGCGTCAGTTGCACCCAACCAACTGCCTGGGCATCAGGGCCTTTGCTGACGTCCATGCCTGCAGTGAACTGTTGAACTTTGCACAGAATTACACAATGCAGCATTTTAGGTAAGGAAAGATTCACACAACCAAACCAGCAAATACCGGGTAAGATCAGATCATATTCAAAATAATCCAGTGTCTAATGTTGTGAATATATTCTACAGCCAATAAATGTCAGCTGAATTATTGATTTGATATTTTAATCAAGAATATAAAAGATAGAAGACACTTTTACTTACAGATGGATGGTGTATGTTGTCATTTTAATTTTCTAGTGGGAAGTCAGGCAAGTTATTGTAAAAATAAGATATTGGTAATACATATCACAACAATCAGCGATGAAATTCAATATTGAAGTACACCTATGGCTGTGATTAATGTACTTGAAATCTTGAATTTCTGTCAAAAATTATTAATGGCAGTTGACCTCTTATTCTGACATGATCGCTTACCTCTATAACTGTATTTTCTGTAATTACAAAAGCTTTATGTATTTACTTGTAGTGAAACAGATGCTATAAAAAATGATATATTACTACCGTCATTATAATCATGTCAAAAAATAAAACACATATGAGCATGACATTTCCTGCTGGTTTTATATTTTGTGAAAATACTTTAGCCATAATTCATATTTTCTGTAAGTGCGCATTTTAAATAGAAGACCAAATCACTGAGTCAGTAAACTTGTAAGTGTAACTGTCTTGTCAAGTCTAATTATAATATCATTACAGCCCTGACTCATATCAAATCCAGAAATAAGCCTGTTAAAGTAGTACATGCCTGGCAACTGAAAATTTTCAACTCTTTTTCAAATTTGTCCCAGGGAAACTTTAAACCATTCTCTTTTGTATTCATGAATAAAAATCAGCAGTCATTCTGCAAATTTTGATACTATAGAAACAAATTACCTACCAACTTGTGAAATCAAAATGGCTGCCATTCTTAATGCAAACTCAATGGGGAAAAATCGAATTTTCAATTTTCAAAGGGAATGACACCGAAAATTCATTCACTCTACAAACTTCAAAATGAGTCCACAAGTGGTAGATCAGAAAAGCATAGTAAAAACTTGAATATCTGTCATTGAGGCGGATTATACCTTAAAGATAGCTGCACCGTTCTGAGTCAATTTTTCTGAACACAAAATGTTGTATGTTGCAGTGAGGTGATTCAAGGGGATGAATTTTTAGCCCTATCGGCTGATCAAGTCTGTGAGCTGATTTCATCAGATCATCTTACAGTATCATCAGAGGAAAAGGTAGGTTACCATTGAGAGGACCACAAGCATGACTTTCTTAACCCTTGCACCACTATGGTTTGGCCCAAGCCTATTGTTATTAAAGGTCTGGTGAAATGCCCATGTTGCAAAATCACAAAAATACAGTTGATGGTCTATAAAACAGTTGCATTCATTTCTTTTTTCGTTTAGCGCGCGTGATTATGAAATATGGCAAAAGAAAAATGCAATGTGGGCGTGTCCCCCGAGCCTCTCCAGTCGACTTTTTTCGGCTTTCCGAAGTTTGCCCGACGTCGTATCTCATAACGGGAAGTGAAGTATTTCACACCTCCATAAGCTCCCCACGGGGGGTAACTTCTAGGGTTTCCGCTTACATGATCAGGACAGTGTCCTCCTTCACTTTGGGAAGACGTTGTTCTTTTGTGGCTGTGACAGCGGCAAGAACATGAACGGCTCAACTGTAAACTTTTTCAAGTTCCCGTCAAGTGTGGAGTGTTTGAACCATAATGTGCTTGTCTCGGCTGGTTCGTACGATCGGCCACGGTCCCTCGGCTGAGCCTGCCTCGCTACTCGCTACACAGAAGGTTGGGACCGCAATGCAAGTCAACTGCATGAACACCAACACTGAACGTTGTGACTGCCATTAAAATGCACTAGTCTACAACACGGAATGTCGTGACCGCAATGCAAATCGACAGTAAAAAACGTAAATGGGACCGTGATTAAAATGCACTACAACTACGACACGGAAGGTTGGAACCACGATGCAAATCAGCTGCATGAACAGCAACACTGAACGTTGAGACTACCATTAAAAACGAACAACAACACGGAACGTAGAGATCATGATACAAATCATGGAGGTAGAGTCCTCCATGATACAAATCGACAGCAACACGGAACGCGTCGTTGGGACGGCAATTACTGAGGCTAAATTGAAGAACAACGGGGAATACCGGACCACGAGGAACGCGATGCATATATTCATGGAATGTTTAAGACCGTGATTAAAATGCACAACACAGAACATCTAGACCGCAATCAGTGTAAATCAACTATAACACCGAACCTTGTTGCCTCGATTAAAATGCGTATGTCTGCTATGTATAGCAAAAGTTTCAATTCTCGCGAGCGAGCGTTCCTATGCCGCTGTACACTGGACAAAATGACGTCAAATTTATCACAAGGGCTCGATTGCGTGTGTGTAAGTTTCAATTCTCGCGAGAGCCATTTATGCATGCTGTACACTAGACTAGATGACGTCAAATCTCTCGCGAGACTTGGCTCGATTGCAAATACGTACGACGCGACGGAAAGAACGCAATAATACGGAAGTAGACAGTTTTGCGAATCGCCGAGCGAGAAGCGCAGATTAAACAAAAGACTAAAAAACCCACGTTTTTTCTTTATTTACCATATTTTTTAAACAAAAATCAGTTTCGCCACTGTGGCGAATTAGGATCGATTTCTTTTCGCCACTTCGGATTTCGATTCGCATTGGCGAACGTGGCGAATGGGCAGCGCGAAGCCTGTTTTGTTAGCGGATACCGGGCAGAGATAAGGCGGCGTTGGACCGCTATTCGATGTAAATGAACACACCTTTGACGTCACAGACGGCCAACCTTGACTCCCGCTGAGGGCGTGACCTGAGTGTCGCAAAATGACCCCATGAAAGCCGCGCATAGAAATATCAAAAAATTAACACTTGCGCGTACTTTTAGGTTGCAATTTTGTTGCGAGTGTAATAGTATTGACCTCCTGGAAGATATTCTGTCACACGACCGGGACCATTTCACCAGACCTTAATGGTGAATGTGGACCTGGCTACAGGAAATTGGGGTTGAACAGGTCAAGCATTTTATATTTCACAAAAACTTGCCTGAGGTAGTATGCACCTCGAAAGTGAAAGACTCAAACTTTTGCTTAAACTTTCCCCAAGGAAACTTCCAGCCATACCTTTACCAAATCAAGCATAAAAATCATGGGGTCACTGTGCAAAGGTTGGTATTAGAGAAACAAATTATCTGACATTGACTGATATTTGAAATTCAAAATGACCACCATTCCTGTGTTAACTATATGGGGAAGATTTGAATTTTGATTTTCAAAAAACTTAGCCATTGAAAATTTCACTTACTCCCAAAGCTTTAGAATGAGCACCCACAAGTGGTAGATCAGAAATGAATCATAAAAATTTTAGAGACGGAATATCTATCCCTGACACATTCTACCTCAATGCATTTGAAGTACATGGCAATAAGTCAGAATGATTTCATACAGGGTTAAGGAGAAAACTGCATTCCAGCTGATTTCAAATCCAGCAGCTGTTGAGGAATATGTCCATGTGGGTTGATTAATGAATTTTTGTATACTTGAGCAGCTGTGAAAGATGACAGCTGTGTGTCAACATTTGGTTGTGTAGACCCCATTGAACGCATTGACAGAGATGTATTTACTGTTTTTTCTCACCTTTATAAAACATACCACAGTCAATTTTTCTCAGAGTTTTGCCAAAATTTTGATAAAGAACTGTAGCCAATTCTATTTGGTCTAAAATTATCAAAAAGTTTCAGAAAAATTCATAAAAGATTGGTAAAATGTGGCAGTAAAATTTCGTAATTCAGTTTTCATTAATTTAATTAATTTCAGTAAAATTACAGCTTTCAAAGGGTTAACTGTGGCATGTCTACCAAATCAACTAAACTATCCTTCCATGATATTCATGATTTTTCATTGAGTAATGATAAAATGAAAATTTACATACTGAAAAAAATGTACCTGTCAGACATCAAGGGTTTTATATGCCATGTCCCATCCATCAGCCATTTCTAGTTCGATGAACCTGTATTGTGAATTGACAGTAACGGTAAAATCTATTACTATAAAAAAGGGGATAGAGTTAACTCCTTGCTTGACAGTGTTCAAATTTCACACACTCTCTCTTCTACTCTAACTTGCAGTTTTCTTTCCGTAGGCTGAGTAGTATTTCCACATCAGTGATTCCACTGTGTTTTTCACAACCAGGTTTTTGAGGCTGTGATAGCGTGGGTGCACCATGACTCGGCAAACCGTGAGCTGCACATGGCCATGCTCATGGAAAACGTCCGACTTCCGCTGCTTTCCAGGGAATTCCTCGTACAGACAGTGGAGGAAGAGTCGCTGGTGAAATCCAACAACACATGTAAGGACTACTTAATCGAAGCCATGAAGTACCACCTCTTGTCAAGCGACCAACGCTCCATGCTGAAGACCCCTAGAACAAGGCCAAGAACGCCCATCGGACTACCAAAAGTGTGTATTTTTCAAATTTTAAGGTGGTAGTTCTTAAAAATTGATCTTAGTATGGACTTAAGACATAACTTCATCTCACAAGACTGAGACAGAGAGGAGACTCTCCCTACATTCTCAGGGATGCCGTAACACATGTAAACACCAGGCATCCCTCCCAAGTTCTTTTTCTTGCTGACTTCTAAATTCTCTAAGACTTCTACATTGTCCTCATCCTGACAGCTCTTCATGAAGAGAATTGAAGCTGTTTCAGAACGCCGAATGAATGAAATTTCAATTTTAGTTTGAGCTAATATCAGCATTCTGTGATTGGATGGATAAGCTCATAATTGTTACAAAGTCATTTAAAGGTTTCTTTGTTCTGAACCTAAATATTGTCCTGATTGGCTTTTTGTTGCATGATTATCAGTCTTACAAGAATTTTACCATATTTCGTTGTGAGAGATTTTCAATGCAACAAAAGGCATAAATATACAGTAAATAGTGTGATTCAGATGATTATCAGTCTCTTCGATATACAGACTCTTAACTTTATAAAATTTGAAAATCCATGACATGTTATAGATTTTCAGAATTAAGAAGGTTTATAGATAGACGCAGGATAGGGAATTAGCTCTTTGAAAGCTCACGTGATGGCCTTAAAGAATATTTGCTTGGTATAGTAAGCCAGTTAATGCTACCAAATTTCCCTAGTCATATTATTTGGGTTCCTGTTGTCATGACACTTATGTAAGAAGGGACAGTAGAAATTTATTATCAATGTTGTCTACCTTTGTTCCTCATTCTCACATGCAAAAATCCAAGCTTAATTAACCCTTTACCACCTTGATTTGAACCAATCCCATTGTTTTCTGTGGTAAAGTTGGACCTCTAGACTGGGAAACGGGGGTGAAAGGGTTAAGGCAACTCCTGCTATTGAGCCACTAATATATTACATCGTCCAAAGATATGAAAGTCCATATAGGGACAAGGATGGTGGGTGGATGGATGGGTTTTTCAGCAAAAATGACATAGTTGACCTTCAAAATGTATCAGAGTGGTCAAAGAATTTTTCAAAACAGATGCTAATTATTACTGATAGGCAAACAAAAAAGAGGACTCTTTCGGGAAAGGTATATAACCTTACTGAAAGAGAAACACTGATTGGAAAATAGACATCCAAAACAGCCATAGCCATCCAAAATAGCCATATGAAAGACCAAAACACTAAAATTTGAAAATAACCATCTGAAAGTAGAGAATGGCCAATCACTCCATGCAGAGTGTATATAACTAAAATGAGGGCTATTATATATTTAAGCAATAAATCACACAGAGCAATGGTATACCATGAGATTTTAACCAATTCACAACAAATGTGCATGAGGGATAGTGAGTGCATAGTGGAGTGAACTGGTCAAAACCCAGTGGTATACCTCTTGCTTGGGTGCTCTGTTGCTATTATAACATACCGTGCTATATTGCAAATGCACCGCAATAATTTCACATCTCGACCAATCAGATCACTTTTATTTGCACCATCATTATACTGGTATGATAAAATGGAAAATTGCCATCTGAAACTAGAGAATAGCTGATCAATACATGCAGTGTATAACTAAAATGAACGCTACCGTGGTATTATATCAAGCAGTATCCTAATCATTGTACACTAACAAGAATGAAGGCAGCTATAGCTTTTACAATTGATGACTTTTTGAATCCTGTACTTATAATGTAAATACTGGGACTGAATAATGTTATGATGTAAATACTGGGACTGAATAATGCTCTTATTTGACATGTCATTTTCTTAATGGAATTACTTGGTGCTGGTATGAAAGACCAAATCTATCATGTTATTGTACAGAAACTCATGTATATAATTTTGATGGAAAAGTTAGAAATTAGCTGGGTTTCTATTAAAGTTTTTGAAAAAGAAGAAATTTTTTTCCAGTTCGAAATCAAGATCATTGTTGATGATTGAGCATAAAATTCAAGACATTATTGAGAAAACAACTTGCCCAATTTGTAGATTTGTAGTTCTGGTGGTGTGCTAAAATTAAATAATTCACACATGTGGTAATCAAGAACCACCTTCAGCAAGTTGGAAAAGATGTGAGATAATCCAACACTGGCTGTGACTTGTTGAAAGCTGCAGATTTCATCATCAACTGTTGCTTTCCGTGTTGTCATTCCATAAAGATATGTAGGAACGATGTATGCTGACTCTTTAGTGTTGAATTCTTTCATCCTATCTGTTACACATGATAGCCTCATTAAGCTGCATACCCTACAAAAGCATGATTTTCATGAATTTCATCGGCCACCACTACAATGGAAACCTCCCTACACACACTGTACGCTGCGTTGTGACCAAATAACAATCTGAATGAGTGAAGCAGTTAGTGTACCAAGAAACCAGAGGTCATAGTTCCTGGAAAACATCCCTCAGAATCTGTCCCTAATGCCAAATGAATTTGCCAACACATCCCATATACATTAATCCCTTCTTGCATCAGCTGTTCCATTTTGCTATCGTGTTTCTTCCACCTGCATAAGTGAAAGTTCATCTGCCAGCTGGACAAATTGCATAATTGATTTGTGTTCTGTATTTGTACCGTGATAACTTTGAATTCTACACAGACACATATAATATAGATGATAATTCCTATATGTATGTATATGGGTGTGTCTGTGTATGTGTGTATGTATATGTACATATACATTATTTTGCATGTGTGAGTGGACATAATGTCGGTGCACTTACCATTTTCTGTGCAGATGTTTATGCATTTGTGTGTTCAGATTCATACCTGTAATCAGTGTAATTGGATTATGTTACATAAGGTAGACAGTATGTTGCAGTAGGGAATATCACTCATTCCTGATTTTCCGTGGATAAAATATCATATTATTTTCATCCATATTTATTGCTTATCCTCAGGTCTTAGTAATTGTTGTGTAAATTTTTCATATGACTCTCAATCTTCCACAAAAGTCCATCTATACAAATACACAAAATTCTCATATTCCTAATTGTTGTTAGGCAAATGTTAACTCACCCTGCCAATGTATACAAATAAGAAAAATTTTCATCATGTGTTTTATTGAAATACAAATTTTCGCCTCATCAAAGAGCCCTACATATTTTATTGAAGTACAAACTGACGCTCACCTAGTACAAATTGTTGCCTCACCAAAGGGCCTATCTCCATCCTACAACAATATGTAACAAACAAAACAACACATAATAATATTAGCAACAGTGGTGAAGAACTTGCGACTGTGGAAGATGTGTTTTATCTATATGCATGGCTGAACGATCCCATGCTTTCTTCAATATCTTATTAGTAAATAGATTCACATATACTGATTCAAAAATCCTTCACTGACTGGCTTATAATGATCACCTGATAAATTTAAATGGATGCCATTGGATAAAATAATGCTGTGGATTAATTAAAATTCATAGTGTGGATTAATGTTATTATATTCAGAAAGAATCATTTACATAAGATTTACACAGGAGATTACTGCTGATAATTGATACATCTTGAACAACGTTTCTCTGTAAGTCTAAGATCATCAGCCAATGAAAAATATTGATCTCATGATGAAGGATTTGTTGACTCTAGCTGATCACCATGGTGATCATTGTAGATACGTGAGAATACTGTTTACTATGGTTGCTAAAAGATATAGTTGATAAGACAGACTGTCAACACATTACATTTACCCATTACATTGACTTGACGTCACAATGCTTGTTATGATTGTTGAGTGGGATGAAAGAAAATCTAATTTGACCTGAACCGTACATTTATATGACCTTGAAATCTTATGTCACAGTGACATCCAAATGAACTTTCACAGTAATTCATTGTCATTGCACAGCTTGTGTGGACTTTTTGAAAAGCAAGATAATTAATATTTCTGGTTAAACTCATGTAGGCATGATTAATTACATTATGTAACTCTTGGTAATTATAAGATGGATGATGAACATAGCATGAAAGCTACAAATCAGACAAATAAATAGCAGGGGTTATGCCAAGTTTAATTTAGGATGTTGACCAGTAAGCTATGAAATGTTTCATTTTCTCCATCATTGTGTATATTTTGTAGCAGCTGAAGAGGCTTTAGGGATATGGATTATATTTTGCATGTGCCAGGATTGGAAAGGAATTTTCTTGAGCAAACAAATGACAAATGACTAGCTTGTCTGCCAACATGATATAAAATGTTCTAGTGAATTCAACTTTCTGTATGCAAACACTGTCCATCCCTTTGCTCAGAAAAACTGATACCGTTACAGTATTCAAGCGGTTTTGACTGTGGCTAGGTGACTTGGTGTGCCATACGTTGTGAGATCAAATCCAATCAAGAATTTATCAAATTTACAATGCATGCCTGATCTACTGCTTGAGTAGGATTGTTTTGAAGCTTTGTGAAAATCAAAAACTTAATTTTCCCCACAGAGTTACAACAGGGATGGCAGCCATCCCAAATTCAAAAGATTGGTTAATTGAAGTAATTCATTTTCATAGTACCAAATTGATTCCTGATTGTTATTCTCAATTTTGAAAGAGAATGGTTAAAGGATTTAGCAAAAATTTAAAGGGAAGTTCACCAAGGATGATTTTTACATATGTGCTAGCTTTGTGGTCACTTACCCCGGAAAAGCTATTTTCGCCATTTATAACTCGCAAGATTTTTGACAAAAACCGATAGAAATGGTACAGGAAGTTGCCCATGTAATTTGAATCATGGGAAAAAGCGCCAAGCTTGGAGCTTGCATAATGTGATATGGAAGGGACCATTTTCCCATGGGTATGGCATTGTCCACTCACCCATGCTTAAACCAGGCTGTGTGTATTTACATAATTTTTGTTTATACTGTTTATCCTTGCATAAACAATGAATCACTTATAATAAACTTTCCACTGTCAGATTTTGTGTTGCTGTTTACTACTGTGTTACTGTGAGTGGACAATGTGGGGGCCATACCCGTCCGAAGATGGTCCCTTCCATAT
The DNA here is from genome assembly GCF_041260155.1 of Ptychodera flava. NCBI lineage: Eukaryota > Metazoa > Hemichordata > Enteropneusta > Ptychoderidae > Ptychodera > Ptychodera flava. Next base: position 18,792,123 of record NC_091949.1, on the reverse strand, counting down.
CACATTATGCAAGCTCCAAGTTTGGAGCTTTTTTCCCATGATTCAAATTACATGGGCAACTTCCTGTACTTTTTTATCGTTTTTTGTAAAAAATCCTGCGAGTTATAAATGGTGAAAATAGTTTTTCCTGGGTAAATGACCACAGAGCTACCACATATGTAAAAATCATCCTTGGTGAACTTCCCCTTAAGCCTTTTAATTTCAAGGTGCTTACTATCTTAATTTGAAAGACAATAATGAAGGTGAATTCGTTGTCATTTTGCTCACTTGTACATTACACCTTTGCACAGATGTGCATGATACCACCACCACCATGTGAATAAGTTTGTGTACAGCAAGTGTGATCATAATCAGTATATTCACATGTACATACACATATCATTTACATGTACAAATACCCAATAGGAATTACATACAGGGTACTCATGAAATATATTGAATTTGAAATCTTGTCATTTGTTGCAGCTCATGTATGTGGTCGGTGGGCAGGCACCTAAGGCAATAAGAAGTGTTGAATGTTATGATTTTCATGAAGAAAAGTGGTACCAAGTCGCTGAAATGGCGTCAAGACGTTGCAGAGCAGGTAATACAGTCCTATAGTGAGGATGTCCTTTTGTGTGTATGATTTTGTTAATGACATGCAATTCTATTTGTATGAACTAATCTCACCAAAGAAAGTATTACAGATTATATATTGAAATGTATTAAGTTTAGTGCTCTGTACAAGTGTAGCAATCACACACCCACTTATTGTTACACAAATTTTTATCTACAGTACTGTTTTGAAAGTCAGATAGCATCTTGGGAAAACAGAAATAAACCCCAACTTTTTATTGTCATGGTCCAGGAACTTTGGAGCCCTGCAATGAAATCATTGAAGTATAGTCATGCTTTAGATTTAAACATCAAATTTTTTTTGCCAAAAGTGTGTTCAAATCTTTAAAGTAATAAATCTCAGCCATGCTGTTGATAGTGTTTATTGTGCAAAAACATGGCTGCCGTGGTGACATTTATGGGACATATCAGCAAGTGTGCATAAAATTGGCTGTACAGCGATTGGTAAAGCTCAGAATGTACACTATCACGTTTATCTTGTCCTGTGACCTTTCCCGAGCAATGGACATTCAATGCTTGAGTTTCAAATATGTGTAAAAACTGACGACAAACCATACATACCATCAAAAATTTTTTTATCTGTTTATTAGGAGTTGCAGTGATGAATGGTCTTATATTTGCTGTTGGAGGTTTCAATGGCTCCCTTCGAGTTCGTACAGTTGATGTGTACGACCCTTCCAAGGACCAGTGGACGTCAGTTGCATCAATGGAAGCCAGACGCAGTACTCTAGGAGTCGCTGTGTTGAATAGCATAGTCTATGCTATTGGAGGATTTGACGGCTCAACAGGTAGAGACATATGTGTCGATTATTCCATCAAATGGTTCTGACTTGAGATAATTTCATTAGGATTTTGTTTTGTCTAATGGCTACTTCTCATACTTCATTGTAGATGATGTACTTGATTCGAGGTGGTAAATTTTCTATAACCAGACTTTATTGTTTCATTCACAATGATTTTAAAGGGAGGGGGATGGTCATCCTGTCTGTGGGTGCGTGACTTTCTTGTTGATAAATATTACCTCTTCCCAGAAATTTGCAATGAATGTGGAGCAAATGTGAAGCAAATTCAACATTTGATGGATATTCATTGTTCAACACCTTAATAGCATTCCAATCACTGCAACACTTTGCCAAACAAACTTAAATTTGGTTACGTCCCTTCGTTTACATGAAGCTGCTTTGGCCGCGGTCACCAGTTTCAGTACAGCCGCCATTTTGAAATTGTTGATTTGCAAGGGATGTTGGGATATGTTGTGCACAGCAACAGACCCATTGTATAAGTCACATTTGACAGCTGTAGATGGGATGACCCCCTTCCTTTAATGATTTTAATGTGGCAGTGATCTTTGGTTTGATGTGAATTGGATAGAATGCTTTGTTCATTCACTCAGCTTCGCTTAATACAGACTGTTGCCCAGCATAGTGGCCTAGCACCTGTAAGGGTTTTGTTGATTGGCTGCAAATAATCAGGTGACACCTCAGATGCAAACTGAGAGGGTTTGATTATAGTGTCAGTGTGAACACATGTCTACATGCCTTGAGATGAAGAAATAAGATAATTGTGTAGCTAGATGGGTTGGCAATCAGTAATTTTGTCAGGATCAAACTAGGTGTAGGTTTGAAGTATGCTCAAAATTAAATCTGAGGAGACACTGTGTCAGCCCAGAGAGTAAATTGGTCTTGGTAGGACTGGGGATTTTGGTAGCTAATAAAATTTAACTTAAGTTGGCTGAAAATTAGACAAAAGATGCTTGCCCTGGTCCCATTTGGTACAAGGCTATATTTCTGTCATACAGTACAAATCACAGTGGTCAGTACCCACAGGCACTGTTATGTATGATAATTGTGTCAGCCCAGGAACTGATGTAAAAATATCAAGTGTTGAACACAAACCGAATCTATTTCCCAAATAGGATTATTTTGACCGTGGTCAGATCTCAGTCTTAACAAGTTATGTATTAGATACAATGTATGATGATGTTATGATTTTCTGTAGGACTTGCTAGCTGTGAACGGTACGACCCCAAGTGCAATGAATGGCAGCCCATTGCTACAATGAGTGTCAGAAGAAGCAGCGTAGGAGTAGCTGTTCTAGGAGGTAACTGCCCTCCCTCTTTACACTACCGGTATAATTACATGTATATAGTTCTATGTGTCAGCTGTGGAGAGGTTGAACCCGTGTACAGGGGGTGAGGATAAGGTATCTGAAGGGTTAAGATGTTCTGTGATTAAATTTTATGTTCATGGCTGTATGAGTAGATAAATAGAACTCAAAAACTAGAGAGAAATGTATCGCTTGTTCGATGCAGCTTGTTCAATGTACAGTCCAGCATTTGATGTTGATAGATGTGTGCATAGCATTCTACGTGATATCTTTTGAAAAAATCCTCAAGTTAGAGACTTCATGAGTTTTGGGTGGGGGTAGCAACTTTTCATCCATAGAGGGAGCTATATATATGTTTCCTGTTGCCAATCAAAGAGGACATTTCAACTTTAGAATTATTGTTCTAAGTGTGACGAGTTTCTTTTAAAGATTTTTATGCTGGTAGGGTACAAATGCAGCAGAAGAATGAACCCTTTAAGTGCCATGTCATTCAGCTTTTGAAGTTCAATTACTGACGACAAGTGCTGGTAGACATCGTTAACACATATTAATGCCATATGCCAGATCTGGTTGATATCTTTTCACATTAACCCTTTTCCTGCCAGACAGTATCACTTCCCAAGTCAGTAAAAAGCGGTATTGAGCCAAAACATGACGTATTTCACCCACTTGGCTTGGTATGTTATAGCATCTTTAGTCCAAAAAAATGAAGTTTACACTATTTATGTTTACAACAGCCTTCAAATGTACAGTATTATGTTAAAATACACCATATGGAAAATGTTGTGTTTCATTAATTTTAACCATCTTGACCTGGTGGTGAAATATGGACTTGGCAGGAAAAGGGTTAAAGTGCACACACTCTCTCTCCAGGGTCTATGGTTAGTTAACAGTGTGATATTGTTTCCTTATAGGATACGTCTACGCTGTTGGGGGTTACGACGGTGCGTCACGGCACTGTCTTAGTTCTGTCGAAAGATATGATCCGTCCACCAATGAATGGACAATAGTGGCTGAAATGAGCTGTCGTAGAAGTGGAGCAGGTAAGCTGATAAACCAGCATTAACCCTTTTATCACCATGGTTTGGCCCAAAACCATTGTTATCAATGGTGATTTTGGACCTGTTTATAGGGAATTAGGGGTGGACAGGTTAACAACCTTAGCCTGTCAAGCTGGTGGAAATTGCTTTGATTTGCAGGGTATCCAGAAGTAAACATTCTAGGGCCACTATCCTGCTACAGCAGTCAGAGAAATTCTATTATGTCTAAATATAGCTGGCAAAGTTTAGGAACAAACCCCGCATTTAGGCAGATTTTTAAGGATGCTCAAACTGCAAAGCTGAGAACATGTATGTAAATTTTTATGAGATACGCCCAGTTGTTAAAAATAGGTTTTGGCTCAATGCTGCTTTTTCCTAACAATGCATCCAGCAGGGGAAAGATCAAAGGTCATTGACTTAGACACACAATGCCAGCACTTTTACTTTGTAACCTAAACATAGTAGTTGCAGTCCGTCAACTATGGCACATTATATGATGATGTATCACAAGATGTATTAAAAGTCATCAACAAATTCTTGAGATTTGAAGAGATTTGTAGAAGATTGAACATGCCCTGATGGGAAATTATGTCACAAAAAATTGGAAATCATGTCACAGAGAGGCTTTCTACCGAAACATTGTGCAGTATTTTGATATTTCCTTCCTTCAAAAAAATGTGTACATTTATTTTAATGAAACTTTACTATGTTTGTTGAAGAATCAAGAATGTACACTGAATCCCCCCAAACTTGATGAAATACTCCCTCTGATATGAAGATTTGTCATTCATGTAGGAGTCGGAGTGGTGGGCTCTCTGTTATACGCAGTAGGGGGCCATGATGGTCCCTTGGTGAGGAAGAGTGTAGAAGTATACAACCCTGAGTTAAACCAGTGGACACAAGTTGCCGATATGACACTATGTAGAAGAAATGCAGGTGAGTGGAATCTTGCAGACAAAGTTAAGGGAGCTTTATGCAAATTAGAACTTTCTAAGGTCAAGTAAGGTCAGCAAGATTTTTCCCATCTGAACCAAAGGAACTTTATACATCTGGGTATCTGTTGAAATTGTGTTCATAATTGCAGTTATATTCTACTGATTAGTTGTAAGCTAAATTCAAAAACATGAATCATGAAACCCCAAGACTCATTTTAACTTCAGTCTTTCCCACTGCCAGCTGTCAATATCTGTCATTGCAGGGGGTCTTACCCACAGTCAAGCTTTAGAAGTATCATGTATCTAACATTGAATTTGTAGTTTTCATGTATGAAAATGTGCATCAGAATGTCATAAATGGCCAAGCTTTTGCTTAAAGATTTAATGTATGCAGTGTCTGCCCCAATCTTGTGAAGTGAAGTTTCTTGCTCATGTATTTGTAAAAATATTTAATTTCCCCCAAAAAAGTTACCACAGGGAATAATGGCCATTTGGAATTTTAAATGTAGTTGATTTTCAAATTGGAATAATTTAATCCCACAATGTGCATTTTGAGTTTTACCTTTGTAAGGGAAAATGTAAGGACAATGCGCATTTCAAAATTCTGAATATGTGTAAATACATTGCAGGAGTATGTACAGTGAACGGCTTGTTGTACGTAGTAGGCGGAGATGACGGATCATCTAACCTAGCTTCGGTGGAGTGTTACAACCCACGCACAGATACATGGATACTGCTGCAATCCTGTATGACCACGGGAAGAAGCTATTCCGGAGTTGCAGTCATCGACAAGCCCTCCTGACTAGACATGGAGGCTGAGGAAGATGACCCATGCCAATCTTGCCAGTCAATGACACACCGCCTGGATGACACCACAGTGTGACGTTTTACGGTCAGGGTTTCTACCAAGGGATTCCAGTGAAGATTTTTTTGTTGAAAATGCAGAGAATGTGAGGTTTACACTGATATGCCCCTTTCCATGGGGAAACAATGCATAGAAATAATTCTGTAAAACCTTTGTATAGTGGTCAACAGTGACCAACAATGTAAAGCAGGGCTTTCTGTAAAGGGAATTGTAAGGCATTACTTTTTAGGTAAGTGATTTATGAAATAATGAATATGATAAAAGACCAGTTTATTGCCAAACCTAAATACCATAAGTCTGCTAAAAATCAAAATTTTTATTTTTTACCAATATTCATGTAGAGAGTATGAAACCAGTCTAAATGAAACTGATCTTTTGCCATCGCTACAAAATTTCTTTTCATGATGTCAGCATTGTTGACCATTGCACACAGGTACTGCTACCAAACTAAAGCATTTACAGGTGGACGCTCACCACCTCAGAGAGGAGGCTGTTTTATAGAGGGTCTATGCAGATGTTTTAGTCCAGTGAAGCCTGACAAATATATCCACACCAACAGGGAACACGATACAAACAGACATACTTGCAAACTGAAGGACCATAGATGCACAGTCTGTCACTGAGATTTCCACCAGCAATTAAATAAAACACAAAACAAAGTAGTGCAAAACGCAACTTCCCAACACTTGCACATGTACAAACATGTTTTTAATAGTGAGGATATACCCGTAAATATTACAGTAACTGTTGTTCCCTTTAAATATCAGAACAAAAATATACAGGGACATCAATGATAAATATATGTCGTATAAAACAAAAGAAATTTAATATATACATGTATATCAGAAATGTTACTGTAGAGCAAAAGAAAGGTAACACACACACGTATATAAATACAGTACTTGTGAATCGGTAACTGTCATCATTCAGTCTGACTGAGTTCCGGATGGAAATTTATTGATACAGTATTTTTATTGGGCGAAGGGACATTGCTGTTCAAAGTTTGCAGTAAAACATTGCAATAAGAATAAGTGTGTATATATCCCTAACTTCCTTGCTCTGTCCATTGTTTAAAACAGTGCCATGAGACAACTAAGCTGGGGTGAAAAATACACATATAGTGTGATATTTTGCCGGCTAGTTGGAATCAATACTAGTGTCTAGACCTCACCATCCATAATTCTGTGCATGCAGGTTTAACCACTCTATAGAAATGACAAGGTTGAACCAAAATTAGGGTAGAAAGGGGAAAATTGACTGTCGGGCAGCATCATTTCACAGAGTAAACTTTTTTAACTTCTGAACTGCCCCTTGTACCTTGCTGTCCATAGCACCCTCAGCTATAAATCCTTGAAACTAAAAGTTGACTTGGAATAATCATTTTGATCTTTGGTGTTTTTGTTGCAAAACAACCATAGTGAACCCAATAGGAAGAAGAAAAATGTAAAATAAAGAGTTTTTGAAATAAAAATGTATAGACATGGCATTTATGAAGAGTCCCCTTTATTCTAATCCAAGAATTTCAACGTGTAAAAAGAAAAGGTATTATCAGGGCAGTGTTTTTTAGTGGCGAGGATTTGTGGTCCAGGAGTGATTGATTTACCATAGCAACTGTCCAAGTAATAAATAAACCTCCCTCAAGTATTTCAACTCTTCAGTGGAATGAGACGTATATTTTTTGTATCGATCACCTTGTGTATATACTGCCAGTTATTGTTAGCGAGTTCTAAATTGTATATATTCACATAGAGGGTCGCTACCATGGTAACTTCTTGAACAATGTGCTGACTGTGTCTGTTCACTGCTTTTTAGCTCCGCTGTCAGCGACGCGGAGCTTATCAAATAGGTTGATTTTCCGTCGTTGTCCCTCGTCGTCCGTCGTCGTCCGTCGTCGTCGTCGTCGTCCGTCGTCGTCCGTCGTCGTCCGTCAACAATTGCCTTCTCCTCTGAAACTGCAAGTCCGATTGCTTGGAAATTTGATATGCAGTTCACTTTGGGTGACCTCACTTAAGGTTTCTTTAAATTGTGATGAAATTTTCATATCTGTATATTTGGGGCATTTTTTGCTATTTTTGGTGAAACAATTTTCCCTGAAACTGCATGTTTTATTGCTTTGAAATTTGATATGCAGGTTACTTAGGGTGACTTCAGTTAGATTTGTTCAAATCTTGGTGAAATTTGCATATTTGTATTTTTAAGGCAATTTTTGTCATTTTTGGTAAAAAAATCTTTAAAATCTTCTTCTTCAAAACTACCAGTCAGATAGCTTTGATATTTAGTACATATGTCCTTAGGGATGATCTATTTCAGATTTGTTCAAATTGTGCAGAAATATGCAAATTGGCATTTTTAAGGCAATTTTGCCATTTTGGTCAAAAAATGTATTTCTCAAAAGGTGCTGGTCTGATAGTTTTGAAATTTGGTATACAGGTTTCTACAGATGAGCTAAGTAATATATATTGAAATTATGGTGAAATCTGTAATTTTGTATTTTTGGGGCAATTTTGCCATTTTGGTTAAAAAATGTGTCTTTCCAAAACTACTCATTTGATAGCTTTGAAATTTAGTATACAGGTTCCTACAGATGAACAAAATGATATTTATGGAAATTATGATGAAATCTGCAATCTTGCACTTTTGGGGCAATTTTTTTTCGTTTTTGGTCAAAAAATGTGTATTTCCAAAACTAGTCATCTGATAGCTTTGCAATTTGGTATACAAGTTCCTACAGATCACTTTAATGATATTTATTGAAATTATGATGAAATCTGCAATTTTGTAATTTTGGGGCAATTTTTGCCATTTTTGGTCAAAAAATGTGTATTTCCAAAACTACACATCTGATAGCTTTGAAATTTGGTATACAGGTTTCTATAGATTAACTAAATGATATTTATTGAAATGATGATGAAATCTGCAATTTTGCACTTTTGGGGCAATTTTTTTTCGTTTATGGTCAAAAAATGTGTATTTCCAAAACTACTCATCTGATAGCTTTGCAATTTGGTATACAAGTTCCTACTGATCACTTTAATGATATTTATTGAAATTATGATGAAATCTGCAATTTTGTAATTTTGGGGCAATTTTTGCCATTTTTGGTCAAAAAATGTGTATTTCCAAAACTACTCATCTGATAGCTTTGAAATTTGGTATACAGGTTTCTATAGATTAACTAAATGATATTTATTGAAATGATGATGAAATCTGCAATTTTTATTTTGGGGGGCAATTGTTGCCATTTTTGTCAGAAAATTTTATTCTCAAAAAACTACTCATCAGATAGCTTTGGTTGACATGTTCTTAGGGATGATCCGATGTGATATATTCAAAGTATGATGAAATCTTCAATTGTGTATTTTTGCAGCTATTTTAGCCACTTTTTTCTGGCCACTGCATTGAGCTATCAAAGATTTCCACCTTCTTCATCAACGTGTCAAAAATAGTTATTCTCTACATAAACACAGCGGAGCTATATCGGCCGCTAGGTCTGTTCACTGCTTTTGTTATACACCAATAGTAGGTTTCAGATCTAGAATTGACGACTTTGATACCCATTTCCAAAATGTAATAACCACCTGTGCTATTGATAATTGCTTAAGTGGAATGTACCATTAGAAATCATAGGGGTTTACGTGTTGAGTCTTCAATGTCATCTGAGTATCTCTTTTCCATACACATATGTATCTCAAAGAACTGAACATAGTTGTTTTTCATTCTTTTGACCAGATTCAGAGTAAACCTGTGTTGTACGAACAGATTTCAAGTTTATCGGGAGTTTAGATCTGTAAACTTCAATGTATAGACAAAATTTTTACCGTGAGACCTCTTTTAGAAGGTTCAGAATTTATTTTACATGCATGTCCAAATGTTTAAAGATAGAAATGTACTTGAAGTGTTGATCGTAAAGGCCCTGTGCTGTGTTGCGATCGTGCTGTGTGCTAGAAATAAGAGACTACATAAAAATTGCATGACAATTGCTGTAGGTAAGCAGTTGCATGATCTGATAATATATTAAGGGAGAATGTAAATAGGTTGTCAGCGAGACAGTATTTCTGAGAAATGCTTTGGAATTTGTAGTTCCACTCTGTTCAAGCTTGTAAACAATAATTTGGGTAACTGCTAGACATGAAGGTTTAGTTTTCACAAAGGAATATTGTTGGTTTTGTGCTAGTGGTATATTTGATGTTTGAACAGCGCCCTCTTGTGTTAATTTTGGTCCAGTGATTATCTGAGATGAGTTCCAGTACATCATAGCTGTGTTATAGGCAATTTAACATGTCTATTATTCTTCAACCTGCATTTGTGGTACAGGTGTGTCTGTGTATGTGAGAGAGAGATCAAAATGTGGAGCACGGTCCTTATAAAACTTCAATAAAAAATATAGGTAAATATCCTATGGTCATATGCTAGTAAGGAATTTTGTTTAAGAAATATACCCCAATCTTTATACTTAGCACTCTTCTGGCTCTAAGTTTTTGATATTTTTCAATGTAAATTAAAGGTACACGGTCACCGTAAATTTGCATATTCCATATATGGTAAAGGGCGGGGCTTAGCTTACTACCCCGTAACACCTGCAGACGATGCTGCTAACTATGCCATGGTTGGTTGTGTGGAGGCGCCCTTTTTAAAAAGTGGCCACCCGAATAAAATCTGTGATTGGCTATTAAAAAACAGGTGACCAAATACCTTTAATAGAAAGCAGTGTGTTACCTTAGTTTGCCCTCACACAGCTTGTACTACTGAAACAATGACATCTAAAAAAGTAAAGATTCCTTGTCTCAAACCCTTTCATCCCCTTCATTTGGTTAACCCTGTTGCATCCTCAAGGAAGCAAGGGGTGGAAAGGTCAATCTGATGCTGTGCAAATCAAAATATATGCAAATGTGAAATCTGTCTTTAATATTTTACTTATGTCAATGCCCATCTGTGCAAAGACAATCGTTACATTCTGGAGCTGAAATAAGATGCTCTTTTCCAAGGTGTGCGCACAAATATATGTATAAGATGTACATTCGAATGGAATTACATATTATTATTTATTGAGTGTCTGTTAAATTGCGTCCACTTGCTATATGTATTTTGCTAACTCTATGAAATACCAGTGCTCAAGTTGCACACTCTGGTTCAGATAACCTTCAGATTTTTTCAGATGTAGTTATAATTGTTAAACTACTTCAGTGTAGCAATACAGATGTTTCTTTCTCTCAAAAAAAATGTAAATTTGAAATTCAGCCAATCAGTTGTCAGTATTGTGTTTCCCATCAACTGAATGTGACCAATAACATACAACTTTACGATCCCCTTCTCAGGATTTGTCTTCAAGGATACAAGGTGTATTGTGTAAATATTAATTTGAGCTGAAGTTACCCTCTGTCATACTCATCCATCGCCTCATGTATATACTCTGATGTCATGATGGATCGTTGTGTAATAGCATTGTGTGCTGTCAGATGGCAAAGAATTTGGAAATTTTTTTTCAAATAAATGGTAAAATGAAATTAGACTTTGATAGCTTTGCTGATGTAAACAGAAAGTTTGTTGTGATGTTTCATGGAGGCTTTCAGCGATTTAACCATCCTAGTGGCAGGTTTACATATAAACATACGCAAATAATAAAAGGCAATTGTCGCTACCATAAATAGCTTTTGTCTTATGCTAAAGGGGCAAACTACATGATATTAAAATGCATTTTGAGTGAAAAATCGAGTTCTCACCACAGCAAGAGTTTGAGATAGTGAACTTATAAATACTTTTAAAACAAATGTAATCACTGTCATGGCAAAACAGTTTTGTTTGTTCATGAAACTAGCTAAAATTATGCATCTTTTAGGCATTTGTGGCATTATAAAATTCCTGTATAAGCCAAAACTTTACTTTTGCTACTGTGTAATCTTATGTGTTTAACCTGTAGAAATCTGCCATATTGAATATTTGGTCGACTGCCTGAGACTTTCATGACTCACTTGTGGCAAAACTGTATTTAAGATACCAAGAATTGAAGTGTTATTTTGTAATTTGTTGAATCATCATCTGTTTTACTTTGTTTGTTAAATGTTTTCTCCAATGCACCATTGGCCTCCTGCCCTGTTTTTCTATAGACAGTAGAAGGGGGACCTCCTTCTATTTTCTATGCTTTGCCTCACAAACCCTATGTTGTCACAGTCACACTTCACACCATACTGTTGAATATATACAAGGGATGACATCAACAAAAGAAATAAATTTTGAATGTTCAATATAGAACCAACCACAATCCGTTGCCAAGGAAGAGTTGTGAACAATGCAATTTCACATGGCACAGAAGGATTTAGCCTGATGAATACATGACATATTCAAATTGAAAACTAGTCCAATGTACTCGTGGTGTGAGTTCATGTACTATTTATAGTATTCTCATCACAAGGGACAAACTTAACTTGAGTTTGTTAAACCAACCAGAGTTCCTTTTCACTACCATGGTTCCACCCAAACCCATTGTTATCAATGGTGATCTTGGACCTGTATACAGGGAACTGGGGGTGAAAGGGTTAAGATGCTATATCATTGAATATGCAAAACTTGGTTGTTCCATTTCAAGCATTTGGCGGCTTTCTCTAATCACAGCACACTAGAATTCTGACTTATTCTGGTGGCTGTATTTGCATGCCAGTTTTCAAAAATGTGTTGCATCCAGAGGAAAAGAAATTTTGTGTTTTATTATAAGAGTCTTTTCTTTAAGTTCTTAACAGAAATGTGTAGGCTGAGGAGAATGTTTATTCCAATTCTTTGCCCTGGTCACCAGTTAATACATTGGCAAAAATGTATCAGAAAGTTTGTGACCAAGTGAACAAAATGTACAAAAATGATGATATTATTGAAGGATATCGCTTCTTCTTGTTTTGTTTGTGCAGACCTAATTCCCATTTGAATTCCTAGACATTTGGCATTTCCATGGCAACTGTTACCATGGCCTAACTTTTTATTCATGACTTTATAATTTCCATGAATTTAAGCCGCAGGATTTCTTTCTGTTTTTGCCATAAATGGGGATGTTATTTACACTGCAAAAACCCAACAAAATGCAGCATGCTTTTTTCACTATTTATCATTGGTGATTTTTGTCAAGTTTTTTGTAAGGAGATTTGGATCACCGTTTTGTACAGCTTATATAGAGAGCTTTAAGACTGTTCGTTTTTGTTTCAACAGAAATAAATAATATAAAATATATGTTTCAAATTTGTTTTGCTTGTGAGTAGTCTGTCTGGCTCTCTCTGACTCTCTCTCTCTCTCTCTCCCTCTCTCTCTCTCTCTCTCTCTCTCTCTCTCTCTCTCTCTCTCTCAGGCTCTTACATAATATGAAGTGTCAAGTTAAATTCAAGAAATTAATACAACTCTGGTAGTTTGAATTGTTTAATGTTTGTATCAGGTATGATATATCTATGATCCAATACCGCGATACGTACTCACGCTACCTGTCATAAATAACATGTTTCTTTTACAACCATTTTCCCACCTGCTTTGATTTGAAACTATTACTTGGTATTCAATGTTGTTTTTCACCATCCACATGTAAAACAAACTGGAAGGGCTTAAATGATTAATAATTCATGCAAGTACATACCAGTGAACAATAGAGAATAGTTCAACTCCACACAACTGATAGACCGGTAAATCTTGTCAAAGGATTCTGATCGACATTTTGGGCCAAAAGCAATCTCTCCACCACTGGCTGTAAGAGCTGTGCCACTAGGATGTGGTAGTTTTGTTTCATACAGTGTGCAGCCAGTGTGTGTTTGTGTGCAAAACAATTTTATACATCGTTCTTGGAGAGACTGTGATTAAATACATTTTTTCACAAATATCTTGTGTAGACCACAGGAAGAAAACTTATACAGAGCACCTGTACCAAGGAAATTACAAACTGTATTTTAAAACTGTTTCAGATTGCCATCTTTCACTACAGAGACCGAAGCTATATTCTATGAGTACTATACTACAGTGGCCATAAGGCCAAAGTAATTAAATTCTTTGTTTTGCGTCCCCACCCGCCTAGGTTTTGAAGGTTTTAATGAAAAACACACACAGTGTATTTGAATAGGAAATTTTAGGACATAACCGCTTTGCTTTTCTGAACTGAAATTTTGTTACAATTTTGTATTTGCTGCAATCAAATTACATTGTGTTTATTTTCTTGTGTGTTTTTCAGCCGCTTAGACGCGTACCTTTTCCTATTTAAAGTGGACGCAAAACAAAGAATTTAATTACTTTGGCCTAAACAGTATTATCACACAGGTGGCTTGATCTGGAAAAGTTTTAAATTTTTTAGTTGTAGAAATGGAATTATTGCTGCTCGTGTATGCCTAGGGTAGATTGACCATGATGTATGCGGAGGCAAATGTAGATCATTACAATATATTACAATAAAAACCCTCAATGCCCACCCCGTACTGTACAAGAAACCTGCTGCCATGATACTAGTATACTCCCATCGTACTAGTGTACAGATAGAATGAAACAGCAGAAATGTAGTTCATGAATAATTAACATCTCATGAATAATTAATTTCGATGACATCATAAGTATTTTGAGTTGATACTGTGTACCAGACGGCAGCCATCACATCTGACAACACGAACAGCTCTCGCATAACATGGCGTTAAAACGTATAAAAAAGGTAAGTTTGATTTATGAATCCTGAATAACCGGAAGGGGTAGCAAAGTACGGTTTTTCGTCTGACCAGTCACACTAATTTTGTGTGTATCATGCAGCCGCGCTGATCGATGTGTGTGTCGATCACTTATATGTTGGTGGCGCTGTCGTGATTGCCACGAACGCTGTATGCTGAACACACTGTCGCGATGTCGCACATTATCTTGACTACTTCCGTATTCGCAGTTCAGAGTCATTTACCTCCTGCCTGACCACATCAGTAGGTCTTGCAAAATCACATTTGGAAGAAGTCGTGCTGTTTGATGAAAAGATAAATCTTTCAAATGTTTAAAACTTCTTAATCCCCGTTTCTCCGGTTAATCGGGGCTCCCACCGTCCATGTCCGGCCTTTGTAATGTAGTGTCGCCACATACAAATGTAGTTGCCATGATTCTTGTATTGTTCACAGTATCGAATCACACAATGAAACCTACGTTAGATTCGATGATCCAAGGTACCTGTAGATTATCCAATGAACCTACGATCTGTGGTACGTTTTTACTTATATGTACGCCACTAGACAAAGACGCCAGAGCAGACAATGTCTATATTAACCAAAGTGGGACTGACAGATTGAGAGAAGGCTGGGACAGGGCACAGTGGGAGAACGCCTCTTTATGGTTTAAATGCTGATCAGTGTCGTTCAAAAATTTGGATCTACTCATCAAAGTTTAATATAGAATACATGGTACGGATAGACTTGAATGCAGGTCAACGCTCGACGACTCAGTAGTCGTACTGTGTTGTGAAGCATTGGGCATTTCTTCAAAAGTTCATGTCTGAAACTGTTGTATTTCAGGGTCACTTGAGTTCCATAGGTCACTTTAGAGATATGACGTATTATTTATATGATTTGTTTATTTGTTTGCAACTTCATTCATCTATCATTAATTTATCTAAAATACTTTATTCCAAATTGCACAATATGACATTTTTGATATTGACATAGTTGAAATCTGAGGATATTAGGGATGGACCATTAGACGTTAGGAGGGGTACACAAAAATGAGAGAAATTTATTCCAAGTTCCACAATATCACATATTTTGGTATTGCCATAGTTTGAATACTTTTCCTAGAGAAAATTGCACACTTTTCCTCTCAGCTTAAGGTCATATGAATATTTTTTTGCAAACCGGCAAGGTTGGGATTTTTTTTGCAACTCTAGTTCTGTAGAGTTCTTCCATTTTTGACCACCCATTTCGTGACCTAATGGTCACTCCCTTCAATATAATCCCATAATGCCCCACAGGGGACCTAGGTTCAATCATGCTTGTTAACAAAAAGGAAAAGAAAATACAAACTGAATAAAGAGAAAAACAACACTGCAGAGACAGAATAATACAGAACGTAAACATATAACAATGCAAGAAAAACAACATCTAGAAAATCAACAGATATGTTGAGAAGCAGAGTTGTCAGAATTCTTTGAAATTCATCTGTCATTCAAATCTGTTGCAATTTGAGACAATTTTTATGTGTAATTTCCATTATGAAAATATAGGGTCCATGCTGAGACTAATACATTCGTTCCATTTCTTTTTTACCCCGGCTTTAGGAATTACAAGACCTAGGTCGCGACCCTCCAGCTCAGTGTTCAGCAGGGCCAGTAGGAGATGACTGTAAGTATGCACACCTTGGAACTTTCGCTGTCTCAGGGATCAAATCCTGCCGTAAACATTTCAATGTTGTACCACCTAACCAATTTCTAAAAGCAAAGACCATTCATTGACAACAGCCCTTACTGTTCAAATATGCTCATGTCTATTTTCAGACTGAATCTTCAGACCCCTTAGCGACATCTCAAATACAGAGACAAGCTCTGCTGTTTTCATTGTTTACAGTATGTAACAGCTATGATGTAATCAAACATTACCTCCAATTTCACTTTAACAGAATGAGACATGGTAATTTATTAAAATATAAACATTATTTATTTTACAAATATTGTACTTTAATTAACCCCAGCACACCCATTCTCTCATAAATAGATCCTTCCAACCTATTGCAAGCAATGGACATGTACCCAAATCTGGAGACGAAAGGGTAAAAGTGCTTGTTTTCACCCCTGTCAAGTTATTCTGTTGCCGATATGATGTGGTCATACCATAATAATTTACATCTCCAAGTGGATTGACTGAAAATTACCTATTTCACAGATTTTGACTTTGGTCATTGCTTTTCTCCAATACAACACCATCCTGCTGACCCTATTTAACTCTATTTTCACAAACTTGTCTTCTTTCAGTATTTCATTGGCAAGCGACCATATTAGGACCAGTAAGTAGTGTTGTCAATTTCACTCTATCCAGTAACCTTGAGTTATTTTTAAGCATTGCAAGTTCATTCAGCTTTAAGTAGTTTATTTTTAGACCTGATGTTGGCATTAAGATTGCCTTCATTTTATCTTTCTTTAAACATATCCTCACCTATGTTAATGTTCTTATTTTAGACATTGCGGCACTTTTGAATTCAGCGAGTGTAGTAATTTTCTAAGCTTAGTCATGCAACCACCATATTCATCAATTTGTTTGTTCCATTGTTGCCCTAGCAACTGGGAAGATGGGTGGCATGTTGACAACTTTGAGCATTAGTCATGATGGGCCAGTTCACAATAATGAAAAGAGAAAACCCGAAGTCCTGAAATAATTGTAATTAGAACAAGAATCAATGCTCATTAATGACTGGAATTTTTTGGAACATGCTTTGTAACTATGATTCATTTTATTCAGTGATTTTACTTGGTGAACCCTCAGCTAGAAATACTTATGTAGGCAGAACGGATCAGGGGATGTATAAAACAGCCGGCAGATGGCAAAAACAACTGGCTGTCAGCTAAAATTCACCGGCCATGAAAATAACTAGTTAGATGAAAATCAGGGAAATTTTGCACAAATTTAATGTGCTAGCACACCACTTGTAAAACATCATTTTTGTCGCCTGACAACTAAATTTTCTGCATCTCTTCAGATTGTTGTCCTATGTTTTGGAAACCTTTTATATGAGCAATGACAGTAACTCATCACAAAACATGAAACTTGTACACAAATATTCCTTTTGCTGTCACATTATCATTTGACCCAGGGTTGATTTGACCTTTTCTTCAAATGAATTGAGAATAATTTTTATAAGAAAAATACTGCTATTAGGTCATTGAATTTTTTGTAATTTCAAAAGTATACAATGTAGTTTAAAATGTATTTTGTGTATTAATGTAGTATAGTTTTATTTAAAAGTATATTTGAAATAGTTATTTTCTAACGGCTGTATCTGATTGTACTAATGTTGTTGCCATCCCTATCATTGAGATAAATAGCGCTGTTCACGGTTACAGGTTTGTTACTAAATATAGCTGTACGCGCGCGACATCGGACACGCAGCTTGAAATGCGGACAAATTTTATCAATGTTGCATGCGTGGCTGTTTTTGCAGCTTGTACTCTGAGTCGTGAATATGTTTTTTAGTATTCACTGTTACACTAGCAGTCGCCCACTGAGATGTATTATCGTCGTTCTTGCATGCGTAATTTTCAAAAGCGTAATCTAAAAATGCGGACAAATATTTATTTTTGCATATTAATGAGAGAACAGTGACGTAAACTGTGAACGGCCCTATTACCATCAAGGAACATTAATTCACTTTCTGTATCTTATGGACGTACAAAACTGAAAAGATTGGGCGTCATGTTTAGTGCTGCAGGTCAGGGGTGTGAGAAGTGTAATTTGCATATTTGAATTTGCAACAATGTAACATCTTTTGAGTACCAATTTACATAAGTTATCAGATCCTTACCCTAGCCTGTAGGTGTGAGTGCGAAGTCCACTTGTATGTGTTGAATATCTCTGAAGGGAGGTTTATAAAGATGTAAAAAACTTCCTACATGGAGATGTGACTTTTGGATACCTCAGAAAAGCTTAAAACCTTGATCATATTAACTTTCTAAGGACCTCCCACATGTACTTGGCAATCATTTGTCAATGACTTGCTATACATCATTGTGAGAGTTGAAATATTTGCTACAAAAGATAATTGTAAATATGAGCAATACTGAGTATGCACAAGCATTTTGGTTTATAAATTGTTCTCATGATTTCATGCCTTTTATGGATTTTGTACCCGTCTGAAATTTTAGTTTTCAAAACTTATGAGCAAGAAATTTTTATTCAATATGTAGCACAGGAAAGCTTGTATATTTGACCACTTTCATATCCTTGTCTTATTCCAGCCTGACAGTCCATACACGGGTGGAGTGTTTTTTCTATCAGTGCATTTTCCAACAGATTATCCATTTAAACCACCAAAGGTAAGGCATCGTGCATGTAATGTATAAATTTGAACTATCTGAATGAATTAACGAATGACAGAGAAACTATTTACAATAACTAAAAGGACAATAAGTGTGACTTTTTACAATATATTATTTTGAAAATTTCAATTAAAATTTGTAAAATTTTTACTTCTTTTAAACCTAAGTTTATAAAATATTTGTTTCCATTAAGTACAATGGGTCAAATCCAGAATTTGAATGGACCAGAGTATAAACAAAATCACATTCACAAACATGCAAAGAAGTATTGTATTTCTGTATGTGTTTATACATGTGGATTTGTTTGTACCGACATCACATGATCGCAGAGATGCACTAAGGTCTGTAGAACAAAGCACACCCTTATTCCAGAATAGAACTATTATATCATAGCATTGGCAACTCAGTGTACAATACGTAATATTGCTATTAAAAACAAATTAATTCTTGTCCAGACTAGAATTCAATTAACAACAATAACAATAACAGCTAGTGGACAATACAGACATTCACTGTCGAGTTGAACGCTTGGTATTTGAACAGTAGTGTAGTGTAGTAATGTGAGAAAGTGTATTTTACAAACAGGACGAAAATGTTGGAAAATACATAAAAAGAGACTGCTGATGGAGCTGTGAGCACAACTGTCATTACATTACTTACTGACAACTGTCATGTATACAACTTAGTCTATTTATTCATAGAACACTCCTGATCCGGTGCAATCCTTGCAGTGGTGTGCAAAACTGCAGTTATTTTGAGAAACATATATCATTATTTTGTTAACTTGTTCACTCTAATTCCCAGTACACATGTCCACTATCACCATAGATAACAATGGGTTTGGGCAAAACCATAGCGGTGAAAGGGTCAATGTCATCAATCGAAACATTTTCCCTGTTTTTCTCAGCTTGCCTTCACAACTCGGATTTATCACCCAAATATTAACAGTAATGGTAGTATCTGTTTGGATATTTTGCGGTCACAGTGGTCGCCAGCACTGACAATATCTAAAGGTAAGGTTGATTAGAACTGCCTTGGTGAAAAGTGATCTGTAATCTGTCCTGACCATGTTTTTTGTCAGCTGAAAGTGAGATTGAATTTCACAATACTGTTTTACCCTTTGCATGTTGTTTTCAAAAGTGAACAGCACTGGACTCAAATGATCAATTTTGCAAATCTACATAATTCTAAGGGGTCCAGTTTCTTCTCAGGGCCATGGGAGGCCCCCTAAGTATACCTTGTTTCCCTGGATGAAGCCTGGGCTCCACATGATGTCATAGGTTACCTGGGGTTCAGAGTTCAAAGTTTATTGGTTAACTGTTGACATTCTGCTTACAGTGAAGATAAAAACAGAAAGATGGCCCTTCCCCTGGTTGATGAGTAGATCTTTGAAAGAGATAGCCAAATTTAAAAAATACTGTGCAGTTCCAAAATTGCTAGCATGCGGTTTTTTTCAGAAAATATTTACATGATGATTGGTAGGAAAAAAGCGTCACTGGGAAAAAAATTGCACGCATGCTATGCAAATTCTGTAAAAAATAACTGGTCAAACTTTCAAATGTGTAAAAAAATGGTATGTCTGTGTCCTGCCCCCTCTCCCAAGATCCAGTGATCTATCCCTAAGGCTTTGGTGGGTAGTGAGAGATATGACACAGATCTTTGTAGACAGTAGGAGAAAGAATTTTGACTTTCAGAATTACTTCTTTTGTAATATACTGTTTAAGTGTAGCGAAAAAGTGGAAAATAATTGAATCTTCATAGAAATAAGTTAACAAACAAATGATAAATGGATAAACAAGCAAATAAAATACATAAATAAGTCTTGGATGCTTGTATTTCCATTCTGAGAAATAGTGAACAAGATCTGATGAATCTTTCCTTACCGAATTTTTGTCACCTTCACAAATTGTAACCCAGACAATTTTTTTTCAGATTTTTTCCAGAGTTTTGATCAAACACTGTAGCCAATAATAAGTGATATCCATTCAGAGCAAAACTGTCAAAATATTACAAAAAACTACATAAAAATTGCTGAAATTTTGAACTACAATTTTGGCGGAAAACATTACAGCACTCAAAGGGTTAAATAGTGTGGTGATTATTGATGGAAGAGGTCCATATGAAGCAGATAGACTGGATTAGATTCTTGTCATAGCTGCACTTCACTTGATATCAAATGACAGAGGGTCAGAAAATACATATTCACATGTTGGTCAAATAAATCCTGCTAAAACAGAACCTGATTTCAGTATACATGGTCAAAATTAACCCTTTGAGCGCTGTAATTTTTTCCCGCCAAAATTTTAGTGTAACATTTTACCAATTTTTATGAATTTTTCTGTAATTTTTTGGGATAATTTTGGACCAAATGGACATTGGCTACTTTTTTCTCAAAATTTTGGCAAAAATCTTAGAAAAATTTACTGGAGTACAGACTTTGGTGTTCAAAGGGTTAAACTCGGACAAGCAGAAAATGCATGTTTGATAAATTTATTTTTTTCTTCCTTCAGTTCTGTTGTCTATCTGTGCATTGATGAGTGACCCCAATCCAGATGACCCACTTGTACCGGACATTGCTCGCATATTTAAAACTGACCGAAAACGCTACAACTCAGTGGCCAAAGAGTGGACAAATAAATATGCAATGTAGAATTTGCACTGACGAACACATACAGACACGCAAATAGAAAAAAATCATCAGAGATTTCAAGGATAAGGGGCAATTTTGTCAGTGCCTAGCAATGGAAATCCGTAGATTAATGCAAATTTATGCAGAATTTATTATGCAAACTTTATAACTCATCTTAATAAAAATACATGTTAGTACTAGAGACTTTGATGTATGAAAATTTTGATTTTCATAACATTAAATCGTTGTCACAAGTCTGTGCAATCTGCACTTATTTGTTATGCTCTTCTAAAGAGACACATGCTTTTAGTAAATATTAACTTCCAATAGTTCATATTGTTGTGAAAAAAGAATTAGAATATATATTTACTATATATATGTACATATACAGCTTCGTATGGGAAATAATGGTAAAATGTATCGACTTTTTCTCAAAATTTCATACATGTTTGCAGACTTTTTCCTCTCTTCTTGCAAGGATTTATAAGGAGTTGTTGAATGTCTATGCTGTACACTGTAAATAAAATTATGCTTCAAATTTCTACAACTGTACTTTCCTGTTTGGATTTTTGGAAAAAGTGTACATGAGATGTGCCAGTCTGGCATGCAACATGGAAGGGTTGACCGTCTAATGCAGGTGTCCTACAGTGTGGAATGGACCTATCGTTTTCCACTTTGGGAGTGTGGGTGGGCCTAACAGGGAAATTTGACATAATTTCTCTTCCCAAGCCATGCCAAATCGCCCATCCACAGGCTACAAAAAGATGTCAAATATGGAAAGGTTGGGGAAAAACAGGCTACATATACAGAATTTAGGACTTGACATTGGTCAAATTCTAGAGTGTGTGTGTATGGTGGCAATCAAATTCCCCTGTCCCAGCATACGATTTCCAATCAACTTCCCATTCCCCCCCAACCCACTCCCCTGTGGAAAACATTGATAGATGCATAATGAAAGGCCCAAGTTTCCCTCGAATAGTTACTTGTCAAAATTTGGAGTACATGTAGACAAGCGTGACCTCATTTGGAGGGAATGCCTTTATGCCAAGTACAACTATAGAGGGCACCACACAGCTCTGAGAAGATTGTTGAAAGACATGGATAAAATTTGAGGTCACTGGTTCGGCTCAAGAATGGGAATTTGCTCATGTACGTAAAATGGCCAAAGATGGACAAGACCTCGTTTATATGTGTCCTTGTATTAGGTCTACTGATCTATTGATTACTCAGCCTGAGTTAATGTCAACTATCAATTAGAAAATGCAAATTTCTAGAATCACAGATACTGATTTCATAATCCATTATTGCTGATGCATGTTCTTCATTGACGATCATCACATACTCAGCATAAATTATACACGTATGCTATGCTTTAAGCATTAGACGATGAGTTGACTCATCAGATATCTGTATTCTGGTGCAGTTTGACAAAAAGTGACATCATTCAGTGAGGTGCCAATTTCATTTGCAGTGACAAATCCGGAGGGAATTTCTTGTGAATCTTCAGCGTCCTCCAGAGAAGCAACCTTTCGTCCAGGAGAGATGTAATATTAAGCTGATAACATATCTGGCTAAGCAATTAAATCTTACGTGACTTGAGTATCATGGGAGAAACAATTAAATTTACCTCTCCCCTGAATACACACATACAGAGGTCAAATGAGGGGGGGGAGACATGTCTCCCCCAACACCTGCAGTGACAAGGACATTCGATAAACAGCAAATTAAACATATCCCCTTTCCCCTAACACATTTGCACTGAGGTAGCATAATAGAGGCAACTGATGCAGGGATGATATACAGCATGCATTCTTTAAGACTCTTGTTCTCTCTCAGCCTTCATAAACTCAGTGCTCTTCTGCACATAATTAACCTGTTCACCCCATTCCCTGTGAACAGGTCCACAATCACCATTGATAACAATGGGTTTGGACCAAACCATGGTAGTGAAAGGGTTAAACTATACTGCACACATACTAAACAGAAACTATCCCTGCAATAATTCGATTTTTACCAAACAATTGTTAAGGATCTCTGAGAGAATTCTGTAATAATCCCTCACGTACTTCTTCAGTCTAACAGGTCATATTTCTTGCACATAGACATATAAAAATAGAGTTGAAAAAAGATTTCTCTCTCGAAAGCTACCTTCATGTTATAAAAAAACCAGATCACAGATCAGCCCTGTGCAAGTTACGCATTAGTGCACACATACTACACATAGAAACAGGTAGATATAGAAACCTTGATGTCATAGACAGAGCATGCCCAATTTGCCAAAAAAAACAAGTAGGAGATGAGATACATTTTCTTTTTCATTGCAAAGGCTACACAGAAATTAGACATGATTTTTTCAGTAAACGAAACATTTGTAAAAACGCATTCAGAGGCACACAAGACCTTGTAAACATCTTTTCAAGGACAGATAAAGCATCACTATGTGAATTGGGAAAATACATACATACATGTTTTAAACTCAGACAAGACGAAATGAAAAAACAAAGTAAAATTATTTATGAACTTGTAATATGTTGACCTCATATATAGATATTTATATTTATATATTATACTCTTTCATTGTTGTTTTTTGCAAAACCTTTATTGTACTTTATGATCAAGATCCCAACTGGGATACGATTTCAATAAAGGCTTACTTTACTTTACTTTACTTACTAAGAGGCAAAGAGCACAACTTACCTCATATGCCTAGAAATGCTACACTCATTGCTGACTAAAACTGCACAAGTACACGATGCAATGATGCAATCAGATTGTGATTTAATAGCAAAAATAACTAAAACCTACTTCTCATACAGGTCAGTTTAGGGAGCCTTCCAATACAGGTTGTTCACGAAGCCTTTATTACTCGCGGCTGGAGAAGGGAGATCCGTTGTTAGAATGGGAGAGGTCACAAAATATTATGAACAGGAAGGGGGGATTACTCAGAAAATGATAACCAGGAGTTCAACAAAAACTTCGTGTGTAACAATTCTTGTAAGTATCACGAAATGATGTTACTTAACATAATTTTTCAAAATTTTGAAAAGTTTCCATATCAGAAGGGGAGACCCTTCCTGACCTCCCGCCATGTATTCACTGCTGCCAAGTCATAAAACATCAAACATACATGACATTATCTGATAACAAACACTGTATGGCTTAGAACTTTCGAATTTTTTTCTAACAGTGATACGCTTGCCTTTCTTGCATCTCACTGCTACAGGATACTAGGCAAGCTTAAATTGATACAGTCTAAGAGTTTAGAAATATCAACTTTGCTATCTGAAACATTTTGTCCTCCACTGTAACACTTACACTGGGTAATAATGCCAGACTGATTTGGACAAAGTGTCAGGTATGAGGGAATTTCTTGCGAATCTTCGTATCTTTGTATATAGACTTTTGAATACATGTATATCCATTAGTACATTTTAGGGACAGTCACTGCACCAGCAATATACCACTTTGGATTGTTGATGCTTGGTAAGATGATGAACGGTGACCCCGATTTCCGATTTATTCAAAACAATTATGAAATTTGAATGTTATAAAACCTAAATGTCATTTTTCACACTCATCAAACTTTCAGCATGACTTAAAGCTCAGTATGAAAAATGTACCTATTAAAAGTCAGATTAAATTCAGTGCAGTCACTTTTGATATATGGTCCAGTTACAGAAGTTCATTAAGTATGCAAATGAGCTATTAATCAGAATATCATGCTCATCAAATATGAGAAATGAACCTCAAAGTCTGATCAAATTTAGAGTATTCAACTTAAATATGTGGCAAACGAACAGTCGCTAAATATGCAAATGAGCCAATGACACATTCATTAAACTTTCTGGATATCTGTATCCAAATATGGCCAATGAACCTGAGAAGCAAAGGCAAATTCAATTCTTGAAGTTTTGATGCATGACCCAATGGCAGAAATTCATTAAATATGCAAATGAGCTTAAAATCCATTTGTCACGTCATCAATTTTTAAGCATAGCTATATCTAAATATGACTTCATTGCAATGAACTTCTATACATTAAATTTTGATATATTGCTTAAGTCATTGACAATGACATAGTCCCCTCTTGTAATAGGAGTATTAGTCTTGATGGGGCAGGGAAATGTGGTCATTAAGAAGTATCACTGGAGTGTATATGTTGAAATCTATGGGCACATAGGTCATGTCGTTGTTCCCAATTTGTAACACATGAGGCATGTCTAAGTTATGGTTCTAAATCGGGAAAAAAGATCAGACCTCCAGCTGTATTGGCCAGCCAATAAATACATATGCGCATAATAAATGAGGTACAAGATGTGACATCTTAAGGTCTAATATCCTATCAAAATTGAAGGGTATACAACTTGCGGTTACAGAGTTATGCATAATCAAGGTCAAAGGTCATCAAGATCACGTGACATTTGAGAAAAAAAAATTGTATTGCTAATTAATCCCTATATGCCAAAAATCAGACCTCTAGCTCTATTCGCTTGCCCAGAATTAGATATGTGCATAATTGATGAGGTAAAGCGTGTGTTGTCATAAGGTATCCTATCCTACTAAATATAAAGGACATAGCACTTGTGGTTACTGAGTTATGGACAAATATGTATATTTGAGGTCAAATGTCACTGAGGTCACGTGACATTTTGTCAAAAAAATTGTATTGCTAAGTTATCCCTAAGTTATACCAAAAATCAGACCTCTTGCTCTTTTGGCTCGCTCAAAATTAGATATGTGCATAATTAATGAGGTACAATATGTGGCGTCATAAGGTGTCGCATCATACCATATATGAAGGGTGTAGCACTTGTGGTTAATGAGTTATGGACAAATATGTATATTTGAGGTCAAAGCTCACCGAGGTCACGTGACATTTTGTCAAAATATCTGAGATATCTGCGTGAAAGTATGGACTCACGGGTGGACTCACGGATGTACATGACCCAATCTATAAGCCCCTGGACTTCATCCGTTGGGACTAAAAACTGTGTCACTGCATCCTTTTTGCAATATAGACTCTCGCCAGTCGCTTGTACCGCTTGGTTTCGCGTATTGGCGTAGCTTCCGGTATTTGCTGGTACAAGCGACTGTTATGCCTCACGCAATCCCCCTTGCTATTACCTATTCATGAGGTATCGCATCATAGTAATTGGTGGGGTAATTATACCATATTTGGATAGTGGAAGGTCATCCTTCAGGTCATACATTCATGTGGAGTATAGTATTATTAAAATTGAGATTTCCAGTTTCTGCCGTGATCGTAAAAGACTAGAACTTACTGAATAGAATGAATCAATTTTCAAACTTTTAAAACGGATTTTTAGCATTGTATTTGTAGTCAAAACAATTGGGGTTCGGCCGTCCCTGGATTCCATCTAAGTGTCGTCGGGTCGCGGGCCGTCGACTGTGCTAAGCCGTACAGATAAAGTATTACAATATCCGTGCTGTGAGCACAGGGAGACTGCCGTAGTTAAACGTATTGTCGCGATCGTCGCGTTGCTCTTGTATTGCTCTTGCCCGTCATATACGTGTATCCAGGGATACTGTGCCTGAAAACCTAACCCAACAAGTTTCTATGTAAGTAAAACAACTTTTTGATTTCATGATCCCCACTAGCCGGGCCCTTCCTTTACCACAGCCGCGCTGTGTTTTCATGTCAACAATCATTGTCTGGGAAGCGCGTACAATCGAGGAATAGCGCTGCAGTTGAAGCCCACCCCTTTCCATGTCACTCGTTGTGACGTCACCGTCGCCTTTTTCATACGGTTCTGTGAGGGCGCATACAAGGTATAACAGTCCTCGTGCCTTCGGCACTCGGCCTCGCGCCTTCGGCGCTCGATTGCCTACGTTGGATTGCTACCGGTATACCCAACTTTAATAAAGTGAATCCAGTCAAAGAAGGCACGAGGGACTGTCGACAGTCTATATGAATGCGATGAGAAACTAAATTTTTTTTTTCTTGGCCTTATATATGGGAGTCTATGGAGCACTGACTTATACATGGGAGTCTATGGAGAACTGCCTTATACATGGGAGTCTATGGAGGTGTAAACTAAAAAGTTCTCTAACACAGCCAAATTTGATAACATTGTGAAACAAATCAACGTGCATCTGTATGGGGTAGGGTACTATCCTTGTGCAAAGTTTGAAAGAAATTGATTAGGGCATGTCTAAGATATCTGCGTGAACGGACGCACGCACGGACGGACGGACATGACCCAATCTATAATTCCCCCCCGGACTTCGTCCGAGGGGACTAATTACAGGAATTCATTAAAATATGCAAATGAGTATCAGCATGTCATGCTAATTACACTTTCCGCATAACTAAATCAAAGTATGACTAATGTATCAA
The DNA here is from genome assembly GCF_041260155.1 of Ptychodera flava. Taxonomy (NCBI): domain Eukaryota; kingdom Metazoa; phylum Hemichordata; class Enteropneusta; family Ptychoderidae; genus Ptychodera; species Ptychodera flava. The sequence goes on along the minus strand of NC_091949.1, from coordinate 18,764,575 downwards.
AATCAGTAGCTCATTCTTTATTATGGTATAATTGCGTCAGTTCAGAAAATATGTTAGATTTTTTTTAAATACCCCCTAACATACTCACAATGTGTTCAAGTTCCCCCTTCTGACTTGCTATAATTTTCAAGCCCTCCCCTCCCCACCAAGAAGGCAAAATGTGGCCCACATAGTACTTTGTCAAAATATATCAAATCATAGGAGTCTTTTGGGCAAACTATTGACATATTCCCCATAAAACAAGCTATATCTCTACATTTATATGTGTGTGATGATTCATGTACTTTGCTTGAAGTGGCAGGTTAAAAGTGCATGTACATACAAAAATTTTGATTTTTGGATTTCATCAATAATGATTCACCTTACATGGAAGTCCATGAGAAAACTATGAACGCATATTTTCCAGCATAAAACTAGCAATATCTGTTCATCTATAGACGTTTGATAACTGATATAAATGTACTTGATTAGCTTGGCGTGTTTACAAGTGCACATATGTACAAAAAATTAATTTTGGAATTTTGCCAAAACGTTGACCCATTATATATTGAGGTCTTTGACAAACCTGTGAATAATTTTTTTCCAAATAAAAAACTAGCAATAATTGTGTTTATTACATGCCTCATATATGGAACGTCGCGCGCTCCATAGGATTCAATGGTAACTCGTCAGTGACATCGCGGGCCGCATAGTCATCACTTGACTGAAAGTGAACCGGAACTATTTTCAACTTGACAACTTTTGGATGTAAAAGTCTTCAAATTTCATATTTTGCATAGGAAATCCGGTTTTTGGAAAATTTTGCATAAAAAAATTGAAAAACTGCATAACAGTAGTTTAAATATATAATGCGCCATTCGATGATGAAAATCGTTCCAATTTTAATGGGTTTTTTGTCTAAAATGGAAATAAAGCATTTGATTATCATTTGCCAATAAATGTAAATATTTTGAATGAAAACGGTGTAAGAAAGGCATGTAATAAAAACATTATAGCCCAAACAAGGGACTATGTACCCTCGGGGCAGGAGACCATTTGCCCTTCTTACGTCGGGCAATTGGTCACCTACCCTGGGCACATAGTCCCATGTTTGGGCTGTAATATATAATATATGGACCCTGAATTATTGACATTATTGTACTTGATTAGGAGAGGGTGGATATACATGCTATATGTACAAGAAATTTGATTTTGGAATTTTGCTGAAAATGTTGATCCACTATACGGAAAATATGAATAATTTTTTTCAATACAAACTAGCTAAATCTGTGTATTTATAGACTCTTGATTATTGATATTAGTGTACTTGATTAGAATAGGGTGGTTACAGGTACATGTGTATGCAAGAAATTTGATTTTGGAATTTCACTGAAATGTTGATTCACTATATGTTGAAGTCTATGAGGAAACAGTAATTGTTTTTCGGAGTCCAATACAAATCTGGCTAAATCTGTATTTATAGAAGCTTGATTACTGATATTAATGTACTTGATTAGACTAAAATGGTTACAGGTGCATGTGTACGCGAGAAATCTGATTTTTGAATTTCACTGAAAATGTTGATTCACTATACATTGTAGTCTATGTGGAAACTACAAATAGCATAGGGGACGTTATCTCCTAAATTTTTATTCTAAAAAAATAAAATTGTACATATGGTGACATGAATGATTGACACAGACCTAGACCAGATGTATTGTCAATGGGAGAATTATCGAATAAGTGATCTCTCAAATTGTCATTGAAAGCTTAAGCTCAAACTTTCAGTCATTGTAGAGGACATTTTTGCACAACAGAGGGGTTAGATAAGTAGAACAACCTAAATCTTTTGCCTCAAGGTGGCTGCTTGGACGATCAATAATTGTTTAACATACCCTTTAAACTTGCATTTGAAGGATGTGCCAAAAATGGAAATGGCAGGAAATGAAAGTGCCTGAAGGTATTTGGAAAGGAATTTTGATATTCAATTAATTTTTAAGTCCCCCCTTGCAAAGTTAATTTTTTTCAGACCCCCACCCCACCCCCTGGCATGTTGTGAATTTTTCCAATCCCCCTGGAATCTCCTGCCCCCCCCCCCAGGTGTTTGTGAATGCAGCCTCATCAGATGATCTGGATCTTTCAATGATTATGCTATGTGCAAGACTGTATTACACTTTGACAGAATTCTCCAGTTCTGACTTTAACGGACAAACTGACAAAATCACATACGCATTGACATGGTGGCACATTGGACAGAGTTTGGGCCTTCGAAGTGATCATTTGTATTTGCACATACAAGAAATACCAAAAGTAAAGTAGGTCAACAAGATTTCCTAGCAATTTTGGCTGATATCATTTGCCAAGGCACTGGAAAAATACCATCCAGTAAGGTTCTTAAATGCATGTGCGTATGGAAAGATAACAATTAAGACACTTCATTACTATGATACAGTACTTCCATTCAGGAAGTATTTTGTCCTGTGTAGTTGAGCAATTCATTGACTTGTACCAGATATGGTTCGGCAATGAATGCAAGTCTTTAAGGTGCTGTCAAGAACATAGAAGCCTGATTCGTTGTTTGTCTGTTGTGAATCATGGGAGTTGTTACTACTCCTATGTCTTTGCATAATGCAAAAACACTTTTTTTCAGAGAAATTTGAGGGGTTTGTCATATTACACATATATCTAAAGATAGGGCAGTGGCACATGCATACCTATGCCAATGTGCGATTTCTCAATTTAGTTGTGCATTCCTAATGATTTTACATTTTTTTTGTTGGAAACATACAAAAATTTGTATAATGTTTAAGAAAAAAATCCTCTATGTAACAATTATTCTTAAACCTAATTCGACCCTTGAATTAAATTGGCTGATTTTCTTTAAATACAGTTATTTGTGAATTTTAATGAAGTCTTTGTCAAAGTATCGGATGAAGTTTAAGGAAATCAATGTTGAAGTTAGATGGAAAGATGACTGAGAATACGTTATGTTCATGTTGGGAAATCATAGCAAGTACTTCTTGTACTGGTGTAAAACCCGCAAAATATTCTGATATCAAAGATGTTTGCTAGTTTGCAATGAATCTTTGCAAGGCTGCTTGCCGAAAACTCACAGAAAATGTCAAAAAATCTTCAAAATATTTCACGCAATTATCACTCATGTATTTAGTGACGTTTGCCGTTCTGAACATCTGTGCCACACATACTCGAGGTCTGGTTATCACATGTAAAAGACATTACATGTACTGATTGGATATGGGTAACTAAACCTCTCTATAGTCAGTAATCATATTTGCATCACTTGTAGGTGATTCAATTTTTAATCTGCACAAAACTGTTGTTCAGGCAGCCATTGCCAAGATAGTTTCCCAGTATAATCAATCACTCCAAATTATCATTTTCCAAATTCGCCAGCTCCTCACTTACAGATGATGTATTTTGAGTAGTTTTCCATAAAAATTCAAGGTCAGGAGCAGTATGCTTTGAGCAATTTAACCTGTCATTACCAGTACCATATTATTACAAGTTTTATCAATAATTAACTCAAAGGATGAAGTGCGAAGTAATCCTCTCTCATGGCTGCTTTCAGATGTCGGACTTAGTCAATAAGTTAATTCCATCTGGAATATAACAAAGTAAATCCATGTATAGAGGGGACCCATTGGAAATTAGTCTTGCTTGTATGGCCTCTATCAGTTGTCAATCAAATACGGATAGTTTTCAATCGGATTCGAACCCACAACATACGGCATCAGTCGCCTAGCTGAGAGGCCTGAGACAGAACCAGTCGGCTAAATCTCCACTCCCAAAAAAGAGTGGTTCAATAGCCGGCTAAGTTGTTACATTTTTCTGACTGAGACCTCTCAACACGTTGTAGAGTTCGTGAAGCACTCACGCACGCATGCTCACTATCATACATCGCACATACACACTTTATCGAAGCGAAGAAACGAATTTCATCGCTTTAACTGGGCGAACGATAACCTCGGGGACAATTCTGTCCACCAGCAGTGTTACCAACCCAGGATAGAAAATACGGATAGTTTTCAATCGGATTCGAACCCACAACATACGGCATCAGTCGCCTAGCTGAGAGGCCCGAGACAGAACCAGTCGGCTAAATCTCCACTCCCAAAAAAGAGTGGTTCAATAGCCGGCTAAGTTGTTACATTTTTCTGACTGAGACCTCTCAACACGTTGTAGAGTTCGTGAAGCACTCACGCACGCATGCTCACTATCATACATCGCACATACACACTTTATCGAAGCGAAGAAACAAATTTCATCGCTTTAACTGGGCGAACGATAACCTCGGGGACAATTCTGTCCACCAGCAGTGTTACCGACCCAGGATAGAAAATACGGATAGTTTTCAATCGGATTCGAACCCACAACATACGGCATCAGTCGCCTAGCTGAGAGGCCTGAGACAGAACCAGTCGGCTAAATCTCCACTCCCAAAAAAGGGTGGTTCAATAGCCGGCTAAGTTGTTACATTTTTCTGACTGAGACCTCTCAACACGTTGTAGAGTTCGTGAAGCACTCACGCACGCATGCTCACTATCATACATCGCACATACACACTTTATCGAAGCGAAGAAACGAATTTCATCGCTTTAACTGGGCGAAAAACATACAACACCCACACCCACGTAAACATGAGAGCTGAAAGTCAAATGATCAGACTTAACAAAACCTGCTAGTGTCGACTTGACATAATGGTTTGTGACCATACATGCAAATGGAAAGAAAGCTTCCCTGGCACTTGTTAACTATATTGTCCCCTCTCTGTGATAAAGTATTTGCTTCGGTGATGGGCATTTCTATGTGTTATCTGCAACAGGTGACTAACATTTGTAGGACAAATGTGACACAGTGACAGTGAATCCATAGGGGAATCGTGAATTTTCTTGTCCAGTTTCACTTTGACTTAGATCAACTTACAATAAAAGAAATACATAAAAGAAGACAATGCAATGTTCCTTGTTAAAAATGTTCAGAAATGCATGTCTTGCTTTCCTTGCCAATGTTAGGACATGTATCCATCATCTACAGCCTGTATGAATGATGAAGATAATTGGATTGAATCAATCAGTATGCCTTCATCAATATCTTTTTGCCTTTGGTTGTTTTTTTATAACTCCCCCCCCCCCCCCCCCACCCCCCCCCCCCCCCCCCCCCCCCCCCCCCCCCCCACAACAAAAAAAGTTTGATGAAGTCTGTTTGACTTCCCTGCAAACAAGTCACAGTCATCCAGTCTCCATGGCAACCACTTCACCAAGTCTCCATGCTAACTGTTTGTCACTGACAAACCACACATTTACAAATACAGACAAACAAAAAAGTTATCTATTTCACTTAATAAGATTGTACAGAAAAAACTGGTGTTGGCAAAGAAATTTATACATTAGTGAGGGGAAAAAAAGACTTATAAAGGGGTTACAGAGAGTAACAGTGAGAAATTGGCTCTGGTTTCGTCTGGAAGGAAAAACTGCAAGTCATGAATGGCCAAGACGCATACCTTTGTCAGTCAGTTCAGAAACGGACTTGGTATACTAAAAAAAAACTAATACTACGTACGGCACTCTGTTGACTTGCACTTCTGCTTACCCTATTTTTCTCAAAATAATGTTGTTTTTTTACAAAAATGGTGCAAAAAAATTTCATGCCCATGGTAAAAACTGACTGACGACGATGTCCATTTAGAGAGAACAGGACAGACTCCCTTTTCTGAATCGAGCGGGGTATACTTTCAAAACTTGCAACTAATTCAACAGCAAAAGATGATTTTATTTTTTTTTTTCAAGAGGATAACATTTTACATTTGCAATGACGAATATAACAGATTTTGTGACAAAGACTCAAAATGAAAGTGTATTGAATGCTCTTGTAAGGCTGGTATTTTCTTTGGGTTATGGTCCAATATATACTTTATGTACAGGAGTCTTCTGGTCTTATAACTTCACATCCTGGAGCATACACATTCATTCTCCACATGATCAACAGTCATTCTGCGTAGTGGTTTTGAACTTTTTGTCGCCACTTTCTGTTATCTTTCCATAAAATGACAGTGCAATCATTTAGCTCTTGCCAGAATTTCTGATAATTTTTTTTATTTCTCTATAATTTGAAATTTGACTCTTCCCTAAAGAGTTCAATATGCCTTGCTCATTTATACCTTCTACATGGTCGGAGCACAAATGAGTTCAAAGAAAACCACACAAAATGCTTTGTGATGTGGCTGCTTTCTTAAAAGGGACCGCGGTAGTCTTTTTTAAATGTCTGTACAAACGCATACACCAGGAGGCAGAGGGAGTCATCACAGTTGTTGCGGCCAAATCCATGGATGTTGGTATAAAGAAAATTTCCCAGCAGTCAAGTACTTGTCCATATTCCAAAAGGAAGTTACATAGCGTATTTACTTGTCCATTCCCGTGCAAGTGAATTGTATCTGGAACGATCTGTTTTGTATATACGAGCTATTTCTGGCACCAATGGATCGTCTGGATTTGGATCGCATAATAGTGAACAAATTGATAGTAATACTGTAGAAAGAAAAAAATCAAGGTATCTTATGAAAGTTCCTCACTTGTTTAATCTGAATTTAGGGAACCAAAACAATTGCTATTACATTTTACACTGTGAAACAGGATCTTCAAATTCACAATGGAGTAACAATCAAATTTCAAATGATCTCTCTCCGTGACACTGATATTACTTTCACTAAATATCAATACATAAAGAAAAGAGTTCAGTGTGATTTTTCATGTGACACCTGGCTTATTGTTATTCTTTTATTTTTGGTGATGTTCTGGTGATCGTCAACACAATATTTCTTTACAAATATCATTATTATTCAAGACACATACAACATAACCAAAAGTTAGTGCATTCCATGACCAGTTTTCATCACACACTGGTGTACTTTGTGCGCTTTTTACAAAACTTCGGCGCATCAACCAACTCAAGGAATTTACAGTGCATCTTCCTCGAAGAGTATAACACTCACCTTTAGATATTGTTAATGCTGGCGACCACTGTGACCGCAAAATATCCAAACAGATACTACCATTACTGTTAATATTTGGGTGGTAAATCCGAGTTGTGAAGGACACCTGTAAACAACAGAATGAATCTCAGTTACATCTCACAAAGTCTGCATGCATCAATATCGGAAACATGGCTGTATAAGGAAATGAGAGTCACAGATTAAACAAACTTGAGTAATGTTCTACCGAAATGCTGATAAGACATTGGTTGCTATTCTACTGTCACAAATACAACTTCCTCATTTATTCCCACACAGCCGTAAATTTGAAGTTCATCTATATGTTAATAGTCATCAATGCAGGCCTACTTGGCTAAAAAGCTGTTGTAACATTACAGAATACAAAATTTCTAGCTATTTCACACAGCACGTGTTACTATTGATTATCAAATGCTACAGCAGCATTGTTGAAGCTTTTGAAATCAGAGACAGACAACATTCCAAGGTATTGAAGGTCTAAATAGCTTAAGAAACCACAGGTTGTTCCTTATTCTGTATGCGTTTCTAGAATTGATTGCACACACTATAAGCTGTACAAATGCTGCTTTAGACAGTATGATTTTTCAGCAACTTCTCCTGTGATAGGACGCATTATCACAAACACACAGCCATAAAAGCTTGAAGTTGATGTTTTTTAAATTATATGAAAGCTTTGATGTATGACAAAGCAAGTGGCGGCAAAGAATCAAATCATAATCTCTTTTTGCAAATAGATGTTATACGTATACATCAGCATATAATATTTATATGGCAACAAGCTATAAGGTACAATTGGGCCAATATGACACATTTTGCACCAGGAGGATACAGCATGCACCCGCTAATAATGGAACATGAACGGCATTTACATATTGATAAGGTATTACGTAAAGAATACCATATGTATGCAATAGGTTAAAACCCGGAATTGGAATGGACCACAGTACAAACAAAATCATGTGCACATAAAAACACAGAATTCTCTGTATTTCTGCATACAAATTTGTACACATGGGTTTGTTTGTACTGTCATCATGAGATCTTTAGGACATACTGAGTCTGCAGGGGACACATCATATCCTTTTTATTCCAGAGTAGACCCACTGAACATAACAGATTATTACCAAATATCAACTGTTCTTGTGTCTCGGTGTGACTATTGATGTCCAATGGACAATATACAGCTATTTCACAGAGTAGAGAGTACCAACTGTGGAACTAACTGCATCAACAGATGGCAACGAGTTTGGGCCATCAAGTTCATGTATTTTGTTAAACCTAAAACATCCATCTCTGCAAATACTAAGGAATCTTTCAATGCAATGCACTGAATTTCAAAACTTGCTTGCGGTACAAGAACAGAAAGCCACATTTGTCTGTACAGCACCTACTCAGTACAAACTGAACATCTTGCACCTGACACAAGAGACAGATTTCTGACAAGAAGCTATTTATAATAATGTACAAAACAGCTTTTTAAAAATGGAAAAGCATATGAAATTATACCTTAAAACTGAAATAAAACGCAAACAGCTTACTCTACATGTGGCACAGCTTTTTCATTGGTGATTACTGACTACATGAGCCCATCTACAGCACAGAGTATAGCCATTTCTTGGCCCCAATTACATCACTGCACTACAGAAGTCAACTATGACATTGAGCTTACCTTTGGCGGTTTAAATGGATAATCTGTTGGGAAATGAATGGCTAAAAAGAACACACCACCTTGATACGGACTCTCGGGCTATTGAGAAAAGAGAAACGCAGTCAGTCAACCAGGGCACATGATACCTCAATTATTGACCCAGCTTACCTTGGGTGGTTTAAATGGATAATCTGTTGGAAAGTGAATAGTTAAGAAGAAAACACCACCTTGAAATGGGCTGTCCGGCTATGGAAAGATGAAAACAACACAGTTATGAAACTGTTAATTCATTCTGTGCTGTTTGTTTAGATCAGTGTGCACAATTAGTATTCTGCACCTCAAGCAGTTGCACTTAATGACTACGTTATGAGCCCTCCACTGACACACAACACCGTCGTGTTAGATTCATATCTATCCCATGTCCCATAAACATTGGAATTATGGATTAGCCTGGACAGGTCTACTGACAAAGTGGTGAGAACAAAGTGAGAGAAGAGCCCAGCTGGCAATGGTGCACATGCAGAAGTTTAAAATGACGGCATGTAACACTACCATCACTTCATACAGTCAATAAATAAAATCATGCCCCCCTCCACTTTAAGAACAGAGTTACTTGACACGTTACATATTAAAGTTTGGACCTTAAATATGAAAATGATGGGGAAGAAACTGCTGTGTCTTTGCTGTCTTTCACTGGAGATTTGGTTGTACCCATGTGTTATGTGCAGTACCTGGATCCACAGCGTTCTTAAGGGTGGTTCTTTCCTGGGATTGCCCATTGCATGTTGTTAAAATCATATTTAGGGACATCAGAAATGCTACCAGGGTTCCCATGTGACACCTTGTACCCACGTTCATTAACCTTGGCAAAACACTGGCTGGGGTCATGCACAAATGATTAAAGAGACAGTTAAATTCAAACATGCACCAAAACCAACAGGTCTTCAGAAACAACCACAATGTAAGTTACAAAATGTGCGATTTCAAGCTTAAAAGTTTCCAACATAGACATATTAGCTTAACAGTTAAGATTTCTAACAGTTATATGTATGCAATGTATAAATAATTCAAAAAGCATGAATACTTACGGGACCCATTATGGTTGCTTGCCAATGAAATACTGCAAATAAGATGATAAAAGTCAATACCATGTTTACTAAGGTTCCATGTTTCAGTTTCACTTACATACAAACACACACAAGATCAACATAACCATTTAACTACTTCGTTTGGGGGCGTTTCTCTGTAGATGGTTTATTAGAAATTTGGGACAGTCCTGGTTGACACCACTGACAAGGTTTGGGTTTGAAAAAGTGACCTATGAACTTCATTGTTGTTTTATTATACCAGGGTTGCCCTACCTGCTGCCGAACCCTCTATGACAACTCAAGGCAGATCAAAGGTGAAGCCAAACTCAATATAAAAATCATAAACTAGCTGTGAAATGTGTTTGTATTACACTAAGGCCACCTGTACTTGATTGGCTCATTTGAGAGCAACTCAGCAAGATCTTGTCGTTACACATATCTTCAATAACCAAAGTATCTATGTGAAACATTCATTTGAAGTTCAGATGATCAGCCTAGTTTATCTGCTTTAGAGACTGTCTTTCATGCAAAACTGGCCAATGCTAAATGATTTCAAAGTTAAAGCAATTTTCTCAATTTAAAATTTCGACCACGTGAGTGTATAACACTTATTTCCATGATAATGGTCTGGAGATATGCAAATTTATTCCTTGCAATAATTTCATTAAGTTTTGTCCATATGATCTCCACCTTCACATTCGCTTTAACACAAAGAAGCACCTTATGTAATTATTTTCTGGTATGCAACTGATTGTATACAGTCTTGCCAATGAATGAAAACAGACAAAATAGTGTCTGCGCCATACAATCTCGCCAATGGTACATACAGAAACAACTGTCATGCTTTCATAACAACAAACTGAGCATAAAAACACCATACCACCACTGTCACCATCATCCCTTATCCTACCAAGTTCACCTGTCACTATCAGGTCAAGTTCAGTAAAACCTGGGAGGGATATGTCCCTAGTGTTGCATTTTAACACACACTTTGACATTTGATTTGAAGGCCCCTAGGAAAAACATGTCAACTAGGTGAAATACCTGTAGGTTTTGACTATCAAGTTTAGCTTTTTACTGACCTGGCTGATATCAAAATAGTTGGCCTGACAGGATAAGGGTTGCAATACAAATTATAAACAGTAATGATGTCAGATCACCGATGTCACTGAAACGTTAAAGTGACACAATACAGCAGAATGATAACTTACAGTCATCTCCTACAGGGCCTGCTGAACACTGAGCTGGGGGATCGCGACCTAGGTCTTGTAATTCCTGTCAAGGACATAACATAAATGAGTCATTCAAATTTCAACACACTAAGAATGTAAGCAAAATGCTACTGTTCAGAAAATGAAAAAAAACTATCCAGTTGAAGTACCCCAAAGAAGAAATTCTGGTACTAAATGTTTTGTATAGATGGTCATCACACCTTTTTCGTTGATGATGTAATATAACTGTGAGCTGATAAATATAACTGTTCACACTTCAGAAATTATATGTTCAGTGTTGTGCTTGATAAATCGAAAAATGCAAACGATCGCCATCTTTGTATGTACTATAATTAAAACAACGCAGTTTGTTTTGTTTTAGTTTATTCTTAGTCAAGTTTGAACTGTCATCATAGATATTACAGATTAATGACTAATGATGATTTGCATTTCGGCTTGACTGCCACATCCTGTATGCGCCGTTATGTCAAACGAACTAAACTTGAATTTTCGAACGTTTCCTATGTAATTTGTGTATAAAGTGATACTGTGTGATCGATCAGGTTTTCCTTCCTATATTTTTTAGCAAATTTAATGGTGCGAGTTTCCCGATTGTCGACGGAAACTGTTTCAGCGATGTTCTCACAACGATAGTCCATGCGGCCGTTCGGGCTTTGGCAACACGACAGCGCCGTCGCATCGCTATGAATCGATCCAAAACAAACGTAGCCGTAGTGAAAATATAACGGTCATATTTTGGATAGTCGCCTTAAAGTGACGGCGATATCGAGATATAATCAGTAGACACCATTATTTTCGATATGAGCAGGAAGTTGGTTCCGTCAGGTTATACGCAGTAACCGTACCGAACGAAAACCGGCATTTTCATTCATAACTGAAGGTCTACCCAATTCAACATTCGAAACCCTGACTAAAACGAAAGAACCAAAATCCCCATGCTGGCCTCTGCGGTGACTCTTTGATCCTGAAAACCGTTTCAAGGTTATTCCCGCCATGGCTAAATTCAACGAATATTTTGAAGTACAACGAGGAAATGGACTTTTGGACCAACTATGTAGACCGTGTCCGCCTTTGTATGGACACCGAAAAATCTCGTTACGTAGAAGCGTGTGTACCAGTACAGTACCACCCTACAAAGACCGACAACGGCAAAACCGAGAACGAAATCGTTAGTATTGTCGAAGAATCGGGAAAACTACATTACCTTTTTTATTCTTTTTAACGCCATGGTATATGTCTGTCTGTGAAAGTGGGAACTAACGCTGAACTGGACGCGAAAGACAATGGATAGGCTCGGTTGTCTCCTCTTCTCACGAACGTTTTCGGCGAGCAAGTATGGCCGAAAGATGAAAGTAGTGCCGGAATATATAAATCACGTGACATCGTAACCTGACAACAAAAAATTGTCATTTGTTCTTTCAAAATTGAGCGTCTTTTTGCCCCAAATTTATCTTACATGTTTTTAGTATATGTAAAATATTATATGTTGATATTTGATCCTCAGTATTCATGATGGCCCGAGATTAGGAAATGTAGTTCCTGCGGATTAATAAGAATCATCAACAGTAACGAAGAGGCCCAGTGCATGCAGTGAGCTGCGCTTACAAAAATTCACTTGGAGCAAAAATCGACGGTGCAAGATTGTATTGCACAAATGTATTTATCATAAACACAGGAACGACGATAATTTTGTCCTTAGCTCCTTTCAATAATATAACTTTATTTTGTTCCTGGACGAGGCTAGCATGGTTTTTCGGTGATGTGAGGGGATTCCCATATTGTAGAGAAGGGTGCCGCTTGATGGCGCATTGTATTTCGAAAAAACACCATTTGCAAGCTATGCCGTACAAACCCAGTTCCTCAATCCTTATGCATGATTTGCACTGTCATTTCCTGTACGTCACCTATTGAAACTAATGAGTTTACCCATGAATTAAAAAAAATATCATCACAGTCTGGTTTCAATATCATTCAGTCAATTTTTATTTATTTTTATTATTTTTATTTACTCTTTCAATAATAGCATGGCTGATCTGTAGTACAGTGGGCTGAGCATCAACCCAAACTCAATAGACGGATTTTACTTTTGATTGAAAATTTACCAAAAATCAATGTTTGTTAAATCAGAATACTAATTAATATTTACCCGCATCAGAAATGATTTTTTATTTATAACATAAAGTGTAAGTAGCACAAATATGTCTTTTCTACTCTTTTTTTCATTGAAATAGGTTGTGATACCGTTAGAATAATCAATACCAGCAATAAGGCTGTGTTACTTAAGGCAAAAATAAGCAATTGAAATGGCTAGTGAAGAAAGTTACTTGAATTATATTTTGCAGGCAGGTAGTTATAATCATTGTAGGTAAACATTGTAAAGAATTTTTCTGTGTCGTTATTAAAAATAAAATACCCAGAAATATAGAAACTCACAGAAAAAAAAACAGGCAGTACTTTGATCAATAAAGGGTGATGAGTAAACCAGAGTCATCAGCACCTTTTGTTATACGAATATGATATATCATATTCATATGACGTATTTGTATTTGTCATATTATGAATAACTGCAGTCCTAGTACATGCAAACATTTTTTAACAATATTACAATGACTTTCATAAAATGCATATTTTTTGACAATTTTTAGCTCCGCTGTCAGCGACGCGGAGCTTATCAAATAGGTTGATTTTCCGTCATCGTCCGTCATCGTCCGTCGTCGTCCGCCGTCGTCCGTCGTCCGTCAACAATTGCCTTCTCCTCTGAAACCGCAAGTCCAATTGCTTTGAAATTTAATATGCAGTTCACTTGGGGTGACCTCACTTAAGTTTGTTCAAATTGTGGTGATATTTGCATATTTGTATTTTTGGGGCATTTTCTGCTGTTTTTGGTAAAAAAATCTTCTTCTCTGAAACCGCTCGTCCGATTGCTTTTAAATTTAATATGCAGTTTACTTAGGGTGACTACAGTCAGATTTGTTCAAATCGTGGTGAAATTTGCATATTTGTATTTTTAAGGCAATTTTTGTCATTTTTGGTAAAAAAATCTTTAAAAATCTTCTTCTTCAAAACTCCAAGTCAGATAGCTTTGATATTTGGTACATATGTCCCTAGGGATGATCTATTTCAGATTTGTTCAAATTGTGCAGAAATATGCAAATTTGCATTTTAAGACAATTTTTGCCATTTTTGGTCAAAAAATGTTTTTTTCAAAAAGTACTGGTCTGATAGTTTTGAAATTTGGTATACAGGTTTCTATAGATGAACTTAGTAATATATATTGAATTTCTGATGAAATCTGTAATTTTGTATTTTTGGGGCAATTTTTGCCATTTTTGGTCAAAAAATGTGTATTTCCAAAACTGCTCATCTGATAGCTTTGAAATTTGGTATACAGATTCCTACAGATAAACTTAATGATATTTATTGAAATTATGATGAAATCTGCAATTTTGTAATTTTGGGTTAATTTATTCCATTTTGGTCAAAAAATGTGTATTTCCAAAACTACTCATCTGATAGCTTTGCAATTTGGTATACAGGTTCCTACAGATCACCTTAATGATATTTATTGAAATTATGATGAAATCAGTAATTTTGTAATTTTGGGGCAATTTTTGCCATTTTTGGTCAAAAAGTGTGTTTCTCAAAAAGTACTGTTCTGATAGCTTTGAAATTTGGTATACAGGTTTCTACAGATGAGCTAAGTAATATATATTGAATTTCTGATGAAATCTGTAATTTTGTATTTTTGGGGCAATGTTGCCATTTTTGGTCAGAAAATTTCATTCTCAAAAAACTACTCATCGGATAGCTTTGGTTGACATGTTCTTAGGGATGATCCGATGTGATATATTCAAAGTATGATGAAATTGTGTATTTTTGCAGCTTATTTTAGCCACTTTTTTCTGGTCATTGCATTGAGCCATCAAAGATTTCCACCTTCTTCATCAACATGTGTCAAAAATAGTTACTCTCTACATAAACACAGCGGAGCTATATCGGCCGCTAGGCATGTTATTCCTTGAACAATGATCTCTACAGAAAACAGCAATTATCATCATGCATGTATTCCATGCAGAGATCAGAAATTTGCTTCCATGGAACTTTTTCAACCTTATTACAATGAATTATCATACATCCAAATGCACAGCAGCTTATACAGGCCCAGTACCATACACAGGCTAATACAAGCTGCTCATGGGTTGTTGATAAAAGTGCAATACTCGTCCACAATGTTAAATGTGCTGTATCCAAGTAATGTGTGGAAAACATTTGCAATAGCTTACTTCTTCATTTCAAATTGTTTGCCAATCATTTTTCCCCCATTCAAAACACTCTTCTGGAGGCTAAATTTTGTTGAGATGAACATATCTCAGCATTGTTTGACTGGTGTCTTCGTTCTCTGTACTTTGTAATTTTGATGGTAAAGGTAAGCGATATTTGTATGCTTTCTGCTCCCCTTCTGCTTTACTGTGAATGTATCAAAGTACTGTACCTATATATTACCATAGACCCTACACAAATATCAAACTTTAGAAAGTAGGGTAGTCGTGAACCGTCGTTGTTAGAGCGCCCTCTATACATTATATAAATGAAAAGTGAGCAAGCCATCAAATGTCAAGTTTTCACTGAAATGTCTTTTTCCTCCTTTCCACCCACCTTTCGTTTATAAGAGGACACTTGACTCACCAACTTTTCGATTACATTCTAATGATGTAGATAGAAAAGCCCTTTGTAAAATAACAGATTTACTCGGCAAATTTGATGAAGTTAGGGAGTCTCATAAGTTGACCTTTATGACACCTGGGAGTGGAGGTCGACGACGTCCACTACCTGGTATCAGGCAATCGCAGTGTCGTAGGTGTGCACCTTTGCCCATTTTTTTAGCGTGAAACAGAGAAAGGCTTGGAAAATGTCTGGATATGTAGATAGACTACAAGGTAAGACAGGAAATGTAAGCATAAAGTTGCTGGAGTTATGGTGTCGTCGTTTACGACAACCGTGCAGTTAGTTCTCCAAACTTTCACATATAATTTTTTTTATTAATTTCTGTATGTACAGAAAACTATGGAATTAGTTGTTTGCTCATTCGATAACATCCACGTACCCAATCCCGCCGTTCATGCCGCTAAGAGATCTTCTAAAACGACCAGAAGTCGTTCTGCCACAAATCTTGCTATTTTGAATTCGTCATGGTTGAGTGAAAAACGCAAAGTTTTCACAGTGATTTTTCTGAGTTGACCATGATGCCCGCCATGCACAGTTCACTATGCCATAATTAGAGAGAGCACTACACTACTGCTCCAATTTTGAAGGGGCAGTGTTTAAGGCAGCCCTTGATAAATTTGTATTTGATTTTTACTCCCGAAGAGCAAACTAAACTGCAACAAACGAAACTGTGGACAGGAGATTGTACAGAGAACGTGTACAATATCATCAACCATATTGACCCCTGCAATGAGACTGTTTCCAAACGATGTCAAAGGTTTCTCATTGACCTGTCCTATCGGGGAAATGACAAAATCGTCCGTGTATTCAGGGATTTAGACATACAGAGAATAATGCAAAGTATAAAATGTCAAAATCTTTTGTAATTTTTTTTTTGGAAGTTAAATATCCAAGCATTACAAAACTAAATGTTGTTACTGAAGACCAGAGAAATAGGGCTATTCGCAAATGAAGTCATCGTTCTTTCATTGATATGCAAAAACAAATGTTTGTCTGCAAATTTAGATTACATTTTTGGAAATAACACATGCAATGACGACAAAAATCACTTCATTGTCAATGTTACAATGAACACAATGAACACCAGGAAATATATAGTATGGCCACAAGCTCCAGCAATAGCAGAGCATGCAACATTTACAAAATTTGTCGAAATTTCTGGCAGTAGCTATATTTAGTAACAAACAATCAACACCAAAGAGCCCAATTATATAGCCACTGACTCTTCCAGCTTCATGGGAAAAACACAAAACAGACAACTTTGTCCAAATTTCCATTGGCTGCTACTAATTTATGCATGCAACACTACCCCTATATTCTGCAACAAAGCAATCAGGATAAAGCGATTTGTACTCATTAAGATTCATCGCTCAGTTTCTCAAATTGCTTTCCTTGACCATCTGTTTCCAAATGTCAGTATTCAGAAATTATATCCAATTGTCATTTGATTACGGCTAAAAGTTTGTGAAGTAGCCAAACTATTACCCTGGTCTCTGTAGACTGGTCCCAAGTCGCCTTGCTTTTCTCGGCAGCAGTTACTCACTGGCCAAGGCATTCACCCCATGATCTGCGCAACAGCCTACCACTTAGCGCGAGAGTTTGCTGAAGTTTAGTCCTTCAATTTATTCTGTTTTGATATTTATATGCCCACACACTTGGAGCAAGTCTATAGTCTATGTAATCTCGGATGGTGATTGAAAGAGTATCACACAACCACGCCTAATATATGCTGAGATTTACTCAGACTCACAGAAACTTATATGGGCTAACACCTAGCTGAAACAATAAGAGTTCTCAAGATGATATTGTAGCACTGATATTGTTGACTTAATAAATATGAATAAGTTGGCCTTCTAAAATGATGACATTAGTTATTCAAAGCAAAATATACACAGGAACTCTTATACCTGAAGCTATCTTTTTGATCAAGACATCTTCAAGAACAAAAGCAATTCAAAACAAAGTCCCAATAATGATTGTAATTTTGATATTACAAAAATAAACATCTAGAGGAAGTGTAAAATTCACTAAATATGGGGTCAACAACTAGGTCATACTTTTCACTTTGTTGGTGCTTTTTCAATATCCTAAGGGGAAGTAGTTAGCATGTGATGTACATTCGGTATGCCACTAAACCTTGCACCAAAAAAAACCATGTTATCAACAGTTTCAGAATTTACTCATCATTTCCCTCATCTATCGTACATGTGTATCCTGTAATATGTGAATAATGGCCACATGGATGTTGTCAATGTGGCTTTCTATTATCATGTATTTGGAGCGTGGACTTGATCTATTGGTTGGTTTTAACTTCTTTAATGCTAACCTGCCGAGTTCATATGTCACCATCAAGTCAAGTTTGTTTAAAACTAGTGTGGCATGATATGCTGTATAACGGTATGTTGCATATTAACAACGTCTTTAACATTTGAACACCTCTGAAATCATGGAGACTGTAAACATGATTTTTTACGACCTGACGTGCCATAACGTACCATTCCAAGTAGATGAATCTATATATATGGTATGACTCAATACAGCTATTTACTGATGTGGCAGATTGGGAAGTGACTTACAGGCTGGCAGGATAAGAGTTAGCAGAGCATGCATATTGGAATATTCATCATAGGAGGGCTCTTCCATACCCAAATCCAATTGCCCTGTGTCGAGTGATAAATCTTCTAGTCTATTGAACTTAACATCTGTCTTCATTGAACATTGACTAATATACCAATACTCTCAGAGCACACAAAGACTCTAGTATAGTATATACAATATATTATTCAATATACAAATAAGCACATATACATAGTTTGAGATTTTTCTAGTATTTGAAGTTAACCCTTTGGGCACCAAAGTCAATTTCTGTCCCCTTTATAAAATATTCCATGGTTAATATTTTTTCAAATTTGTGCCAAAATTTGGATGAAAAACTAGAGCCAATGAAATGTAATGACCTTCTGGTCCCAAATTATACCCTGGTTAATATTTTTCAAATTTGTCTGTGATTTGTGACTGTTTTACTGGGGTGAACGTTATGACTTGAGTTCAGTTTTCATATGAAACGTGTTACTGGGGTGAACACGATGAGTGTGGTGTACGCGATACAGGGGAGTTTCACCTTGAATCACTGAATCCGGCAGAAACTAATCCACTACTGTGCAGACTCAAAGGTAATGCGTGTGATCCCTAGGAAAACCTGACCTGGGCTGCCAATTTCAAATGGGTTTGCATGAAACAGGAGAGACACAAGAAAAACTGTTGCAAATGATTTTATTTTTTTTTAAATTCACCGACTTGAACCAAGTCTACCACAACACTGCTACTACTTTTAGGAAATTGAATGTGGATAGTGAGCTTGACTGACTTAACCCTTTGAGCACCAAAGTCAACTTTGTCGCTTTACAAAATGTAACCCAGTCGACGTTTTACAGATTTTTGCCCAAATTTTGCTAAGAAACTGTTGCCAATGCAATTTTATGTCCATTTGGTCCAAAATTATCAAAAAAATTACAGATAATTTCATAAAAATTGATAAAATGTAGCAATCAAATTTTCGTGGGAAAAAATTACAGCACTCAATGGGTTAATTGTATTAATTTATTTGCCTACAGTTCATGACCTTTCCTAGTGTTGAATTGTTTATATTTGTGTTACAGCTCAGGACTGGGGAGTGTTGCTCCCTGTCTTTGGCACTGTTTTGGCCATGACGTTCTTCTATGCATCATACAGAGCCAGGAAAGGCCAGAAAGATTTACGAGTCAACCGCAGAATTCAGAAGGATGTACCCAAGGTAGTCACAATGATGGATATTGAGGATATTGGAGATAAACTCACATTCTGCAGATGCTGGAAATCTAAGAAGGTAATGGAGGTTCTTCAGTGTCTTAATATATCTTTCCTGTTACTTCACAACATATTTATATACCATAAAAAAGTCAACATTGCCCTTACAGCTGATGTGCAGTAATCTTACGAAGTTTTGTCCTGGTCAAGATATGAGGCCATAAACACTTGGAGATGAGATAAAAACAGGCTTCCTTGGGGTTTTCTAGCTTGTACAATATCCCTAACCCTAATGACTCCCTAGGTCACTGGTGATCAATGTGAAATTCTTTCAGTGTCCACTAATCTTTACATCGATGCAATACAATTTTGCCTCAAAGGGTATGCCTATAGTATAGCCACTATCTGGCTCCAAAGCTTAGCTTTCTTTTACCAGTTATATAATTATCTACTAAAGTCCATCTGGTATGATCTAGTTCCAGTGTTTTTTGCTCACGTGTTGACACACGTGAGCATATGTCGCAGCGATGTCTGTCTGTCTGTGTGTCTGTGTGTGTGTGTGTCTGTCTGTCTGTCTGTCTGTGTGTCTGTCTGTCTGTGGGCTCAATATCTCAAAAAGGGCTCATCAGATCAGAATTTAATCTGGTATATAGATTCAAATTGCAAATGGCAAAAACTGATTAGTTTTTGGTGGGTGTGGCTTGCCTACATTTTGCTCATTTGCATAATTAATGATTTTAGAAAAAAAAACGGATATACCAGGTAGGCATTTTTACTTCATGTAGCTCCTAATTTGCATATTTAATGAATTTTTGAAATTAGGGATATATATTTTAATTTACGTGACCAAAATTGATGAAACTTGCTATGTACATTAAAGATACCATTATGTAGGCTAACATTATTGAAAGGCATTAAGCATTTTTGCTTCAGCCAATTCCTAATTTGTGTATTTAATGAGCTTTCCTAATTAGGGATATATACTTGGATTTATTTGATCAAAGTTGGCATAACATGCTATGTACATTGATGATTATACCAGGTTATACCAATATTGGAAGTCATTTCGCACTTAAGTTTTCATGTCAGCTAATTTATAGTTTGCATATCTAATGAGCTTTCAAAGTTTGGAATATATAGTTTGAAGGACTTGACAAGAGGCAATTACACTTGCTATATAAAGAGGTGATAAAATGACAGCAGTCAAAGAAATTAATTATTTCTATTTCAGCTAATTACATATTTGAATACTTAATGACCTATAGAGTTAATCTTTGGTGAATATTGTTCATTATGTTGATCATAATACTTTCAATGAAGTTGCAAACATGTGGCAAAGGTTCAAATTTACACATAACTGCAATATTTAATGAAACACGTGAGCATTTACAGTTCATATCTGGTAAATGTTACCATAAATGTTACCGGGGTTCCCCAGTCATTTTACCGGGGTTCCCCTTGGTATATCAATGCAATCAGATTAGGGGACAGCAGCAATGTTACCGGGGTTCCCAAATCATTTACAAAGACACTGAGTTCACAACATGGCCATAGTGCCATTATGTCACATATCTAAAAATATCACCATGCTGTTGACAGGCTATCAAAATGATGCTTAGAATTTTGAGTTTGTAACAGTGAAGTTGAACAAAGCAATAATAAATTCAGGGATTCTCGGGGAAGACAATGTTTGTGAGTTTATTGTTTAATCCCACTGGACTGATTTTGAATGCCGTCATAGTTCCATCATTAATTTACGAAAATAAATATTTGTCTGACAAACTCAGGGGACTTTCAGAAGTAATGGTTACTGGAATGGTGAAATCATTGTCTCGTTACCGTTTATTGTCTCTTTTGAAGTATGAAATAAATCGCATTCTAACAAATGTCAAAAGAAAGACAGAATCCAATATTGCATGTTTTTAGCTACTATAGACTATAGTCTATAGAAGCTATTGGGATGGGTATCCGTCCGGCGTCCGTCGTCAGTCTGTATGTATGTATGTATGTATGTATGTATGTATGTATGTATGTCCGTTTGTGAGGCGTCCGTCCACTCAAATATCTTGAGAACCGCAGTACTTACTGATTTGATATTTGTTGTGTAGATGAAAAATACGATTTTGAGAAACTATTTTTTTTAATTTTTGATATTGTTGAAAATAGGCAAATTAATGCCAAAAAAGGTGTTTTTGGTAAAAAATCTTCTTCTTCATAACCGCTGGTCAGACAGCTTTGTTATTTGGTATACAGGTCCCTAGGGGTAACTCAACTTAGACTTGTTCAAATTGTGATGAAATATGCAAATCTGTATTTTTAAGGAATTTTTTTGTCATTTTTGGTCAAAATTGACTTACATTGTATGTAATTCTTGTACTGTATAAACCCTATCAATTCACCCAGAAAAAAATAATTAATATGATTTTAAATAATTGAATTAATTAGGAAATCATCAAAGCCAAAATAATTTTAGTGTAGAATTATCAGAAAGTTCAACTTTTTTGACAGTTCATAGTGAAATGCTTACCATCTTGGAGGATTAAAACATGTAATGGCAACTTTCCTGAATCCCAACTTTGACATATTCTGAACCGTCATTTATTGTGCCCTGTATGTTATCTAAAAGAAATTGCTCAAAATAGTCAATAGAGATAGAGATAGAGAAAGTTCTAATTTCCATTTATGGTTGACTTTGTAAGGATAAAATAAGATTACTTTTTGAGGAAAAAAATAGAGTGGTCAATTAAAAGAGTGGTCAAAGTGATAGAGTTTTTATGGTAAAGCTTGGCTGTAAGATTCCTCATGTGCTATTTATAGCAATTATGCAATCTGTGTAAACAGTGCAATGAAAGTGTAACATGATTCCTTATAATGCTTTTGATGACCTTGAACTTCTTAAGTTTCAAACATTTGTCTCTTCAGTGTGCTTTCTCTGAGTATGTACAGTCTCAACTTATTCAACAGAACTTACTTACAATGTTAATTTGAAAGTTAAAATGTGCTTGGTTAATAGGATGAAAATACTGATAAAGGTAACCAGCTCAAGATTCTTTATAACCTGACAGATATGCTGTTTTTTTATGACTTAATCTTGATTTAAGCAAGTCTTGTTTACTTTAATTAGAATGTAATTAACTCTGGTTTATTTGCTATTATAGACTAATATAGTCTGATGAAATATGCAAATCTGTATTTTTACGGAATTTTTTTCCATTTTTGGTCAGGCCATCCTGAAATGAGCTATCAAAGATATCCACCTTCTTCATCAATACATGTGTCACAAAAGGTTAACACAGCAGAGCTCTGTCAACTGTTGAGTCGCTTGTTTTTTTCAAAACCGCTGGTCAGACAGCTTTAATATTTGGTTTACATGTCCCTAGGATGACCTTTGTGAGATAATTTCATACAGTCAGGAAATACTTAATTTTGTATCCATGTCTATAGTAGCTTCAGGGACTTTGGCCCTATGTTTATGCTTTGTCCTTGATAACCTTCAATCATGAGAAGCACAAAGGATTTATCAGGTATTGTTGCTCAAATGCCACTTCATGCTTTCAGCAACACACTAATAAAAGTCAATATTTTTCTTGCCAACAGTTTCCGTACTGTGATGGTTCTCACAACAAACATAATACAGAATGCAACGATAATGTTGGACCGCTGGTATTTAAGCGGAAAGATCATTGAGATCATCGGAGTGCAAATAATGGATTGGAGATGAAAAAACTGTGCCTTGCCAATAATTAGCAGGAGTGAAGGAGTTCTGGGATACTCACAAAGTAGTTCCTATTATTGTTTTGATCAAAGTTTATACACCTCAATTTTTGTCATTAATTTTTGTAACATTCACATTGGTATGTAATATGGGGCATGTTACTTTTGAAATAACATAGTTTCACGAATAGAAAGTAAAAACAGAAGTCACTTTCCTTTTATGTCTTGAAAATATCCGAAAGCTGTAGTTTACTTGGAATTCATGTGAAAGTGAAATTAATGATATGTGCCTGTAAAAGTAGATCACAGACTGTGATGTATGCAGTAGTTGTAATTGGTATATGCAAAATTAAGTTTAGATTCAGGGTAGCAATGGATACAAAAAATTAGTGGTCATATTTTTCGTTTCAAGCTGTTGCTATGAAGAGGGAAAAGTAAATTTTTTTTGAAAAATAAGTTTCCATGCAGTACTGTCCCCAGCAAAAGCGCCCTCTATAGGTGGTCTATGTGACATTAAAACTTTGGTGGCCTCCTTAGGCTTTCACAAATTATTTGCTATGGCCTGCGTGCACACGTACTCACCATCAACAGTTGAACTTTCTGTTTGAGGTTCAGAAACCTTGTTTATATGCACTTTACGTGGTTTTGAAGGACCGATCCTAGCTGTAATGATGTACCCATGGTTTTCAAGAATAATTCTGTGTGGAGATGAAGAATGGTTTTTCCCTTCAACACAAATATTCAAGGAAAAACAAGTTTTCCACCCTCTAATTTGTGTGTGAAGGGGAAACAACCCATTTTTTTGTTCCATACGAATTGCTGAAAACAGTATAGCTGGACTGATATCTGCATGGTTAAAACTTGGCGGTATGTCAAAAAAAGCTGAGGAATGAGAAAGTGGCTGAAGGGTCACCCCGGGGATACCGCAGGTGCTTGACTCATCACAAGAAAGTGTTGAATTTTATGAAGGCCAAGTGGCACAGGTGAATGATCGATGCATTGTTATACTTGGTTGGAACCCAAGCCAACAATAACCGGCTGATTGTCCTTAATAAGCAATATTTTTAAGACCTGAGATGCCTCAGACAAGTCTCTATCCTGCCAGGTCTCGAGTTCAGTGAGTTCAGCAGTTGTGAGAAGTGTAGGCATGAGAGCAGGGAACAGTGTTTGTAGCACTTTAGGTCATAATGTAAGGTAAAAGCTACCTGAAGAGTCATCGTAAAGCAAGGCATGTGCAGGACTGAAAAGAAAATATTCAGTGTTTGCGATGGCAACAAGTCCGGTCTTCTGAAATATGTAACATTTTATTTGTACTGTTACCAGTTTCACTGTCACTTTTCATGTGTGCATCGGATGTTATCAAAGATAACCATAATTGAAGTAATGTGGAGTGATAAAACTTAACTGTAATTGTATTATGTCAGTTTGTACTTGTCGTTTGTTTTTACTTGATTTAAATAAGTATTAGTCGTAGTTTGTGTGTCACTGGTTTTTCAAACGTGTGCATTGAGGTGACAGTTTCTTGAAATCCAAGAGTGCTTTGAAAGTGGTACATTTCCCAAGAAACTGTCTCCGCATAACAAAACTGAAAACTGAATAAGTATAGAAATGATGAGAATACCATCATCAACCAACAATCTACCACCCACACAGAATCGGTCACTGCTTTCAAACAGTGCCACGCTGCCAATAAACAGAATTTCATGGTTTTCCCAAAAGTGCGCCCCCAACGACAGGAATTTCATCTTGCCTTACATTGCCAAATTAAATCAGTAATATGTCACAAAATAAAGATCAAATGCTCCAAGAAAAAAACAATTATCCATTTAGAATCAAACTTAGATTGACTTGCCTATGGAAATATTGGTAGAAAAGAGATGGGGGCTGAGAGAAATGCCATAGATGATATCACTGGCTTTGGTAGTCGGCAAGTTTGGTTTGCAGATTTAGCAGTCATCAGAAATGCAGACCAAAGAGGAAGTTGTTGAGATAATTATGTTTCAGGATTAGGGTAGAATGGGTAAGGTTATAAACAAATTAAGTAGACTTTATCAGCACAATCTTGTCAGTTTACTTTCTGAAAAGTATGACTTTGTGTTGTGTGTTATAAGATGAAAGTCAAGTACAACATCACTGTCTCCAAAGTCTTCAGATTGCTACTGCAACTCTCAGCTCATTATACAGCATGCAAATTTATTTAGATTTAAAAGTTACATCATTGCTTTCTTTTTCGATCACTATAAGCAAGGTTTACAGAACAAGTTTCTCCTCCCTCCCACCCTCCCTCCCTAGGCTTCAGGATGTTTCATGATGCAAAATAAAATAACTGATTTCTGAAATCATACAAAATTGATACTGTTCAAAAGCTTTGTTGACCTTGTTCCCTCAATGACATTGCTCAATGACATCTTCCCACTTGATCAACTGCTCTTAAGATAGTGTGCACCTCGAGACGAAAAGTTCTAACTTTTACTGGAACTTTCCGCAAGAAATCTTGAAACCATTTTTTCATAGTGAATAATAAAAATCAGTGATCACCATGCAAATTTTGGTATGGGGATATAAATATTTTAATCACTACAGAAAAATTTACATGGGACAAGAGAAAATTCCTATAAGATTTCCAATATTTCAAATTCAAAATGGCCACTATCTGGGCTTAAGGTACCAGTATGCACCTCGAAAGTGAAAGACTTAAACTTTTGCTCAAACTTTCCTTAAAGAATCTTTCAATCATTCTCTTTCAAAATCAAGAATAAAAATCGTAGGTCACCGTGCAAATTTTGGTGATAGAGAAACAAATCACCCAAGATTTACCGATATTTGAAATTCAAAATGGCTGCCATCCCTGAGTTAACTCTATGGAGAAAAATAAAATGTTCGAATTTCGAAAAACTAAGCCGATGAAAAGTTTTCTTACACTAAGAGGTTTAAAATGAACCTGCACAAGTGGTATATCAGAAAAGAATTGTAAAAGTTTGAGAGTCCGAATATCTGTCCCCGAGGTACGTTTTACCTAATGATGAAACTTCCAGTACCCCACACACTTCTGAATGAATACACACAAGCAGTAGACCAGAAAAGTGTTGCAAAAATTACCGGTAGATTGTCAGAAAACTATCCCTGAGGCACATTCAACCTTGATGTACACCTGAAATTCATCCTACTATATATAGATCTCCGTGACTTCAGGCGGGTGCATTTAAAAATCCTTGTGACCTATGAAAATTGTTGGTTTACATTTGACTGCAAAGTGTGTGTTTGCCTTGAGGCTATAAAAAAGTTGTATTGAAGATAACAAGGTAACTGTGACGTCAATGAAGCTGTTAAACATTGGGTAAACAAAAATTTTGATTTTCTTGGTGTATGTAAGATATCATTCAGTCACTCCTGTGGCCTTGGGTAAAATGGGAGTTGTCAATTTGACTATGGAATCTCTTCAAGGCTGATATGAAGGCATGTATAACTCTGGCATCCAGTTTTGCAATGTTGCAGCTTTTTTCTGGTCTTGCATAGTTGACCTCTGACCTTTTGATAGTCTTTAACTGATTTGGCATAAATCACAATTAAAACAATAAGCCTTCAGACGATAAGTAAACGACTGATCTCAAAACTCTGTCAGTAGAAATGAAAGCTGTGCACAAGGAGACAATCCTGTCATATATATTTCAGGAACTACGTGAGTACCTGGCTCCCCATTTTAGCCCATACAGGTGCAGCTATGCCACAAAAACACTACATTTGCACCACAAACTGAGACGTGAGAAGGTTGTGTAAATTCCGTCATGTTTCTACAAACTACTTAAACAATGCTGGCAGGTAACCAAGCTATCAATATAGACAATGTTCACATTGTTTGAACATTGAAGATATCCTGCACCCTAACCTTTAACCCTTTCACCCCCAGTTCCCTGTGTACAGGTCCAACTTTACCATAGAAAACAATGGATTTGGGTAAAACTATGGTGGTGAAAGGGTTAAGGTTAGCGCCATGAACTGAAGGAAACTTTGTTCTTTTGAATAGTAATGCAGTCGCTTAGGGTTATAAATTGGTTAAAACAACTCCCACTCTAAACAGTTTGTGTGGGAAGATGAAATCCAGAATAATCAATGCATTCTTTCGGCTTTTATGTAGGCTGACCCGTGAACCTTTCTCATTAATCATGGCATAGTGCAACTGACTACTAAAGCATTGTAGCTACCTGCACAGTGTCACTGGCTTAGGTGAACGTCTCTGTAGTGTCCTTGACCAGAATTCATCACTGCATCCTTTGTGCAAATTGACACAAACTAAACTCTAACGGCAAAAGTTTACCCTCTGGTGTCTGATGCAAGGTCGGACGCTTGTGACCCTTGCATAGTCTTGGGGATAACCGAAGACAAGGAGATTTCATTGCAAACACCAACTTTGTACTGGGGTGCGTTTTGTTTGACATTCCATCGGCATTGGTGTACCATGGTAGATCAGATTGCATTCGACAAGTGCAATGACCTAGAATTCGGCATTTTCAATGTTCTTCCCAATCATTCCGATAGAAATGCATAGGATGATAACCACACAATTATTTGTATCAATAAAATAAGTTTCAAAGAAATCAAAAATATTTATAGTCCATTTACACATGCTATAGTCTGTATTAATTTGAAACAAAAGTGACAAATTTCACTGAAAGTTTAATACCTCATTAATCTTTGTAGTTTTCAAAAGTGAGGCCCTATATGGCCCTTTTATCTAAATACATATCAAAAGATTTGCAGTTTTTTCTGAAAGGTGTTCTCAGGGTACATGCATTTCACCCATGCAGACGATCACAAGGCATCTCCAGTAGTAGGGATGGGGACATTTTATCTTGTGAAGTGGTACTGAAAGGTCAACAAAAATTTGTGAGAAATATTTCCTTTTTTATTACTTTCTATTCTTCCACAGTAAAGTAAAATTGATGAAATTATTTGATGAACATAGAAATACGCAGAAAATCCTCAAATGTATAACATGAAGCACAGATGCTCGACACACTCTATGTGCTTGCATTATTTGCAATGACAGGGCAGTATGTAGTTGCAGAATTTGCTGAGTACCTGCTACAAGTACAAAAAATTAAATCCCCAGAAAAAATATACATTTTGAAACAGGGATGCAGCAGTCTCTGTTTTCAGCCTTTACCTCAAAAAATTCAGAATGTTTCTCAAAGGAAGGAAATAACTATTTGATGCTGTACGAGTACAACTCTTATGCATGGTTATGAATTGCTAGAAATTTGAAACTATACCACGTGGATCTCAAGCTGAATAACAAGCAAATCATCAAAAAAACAGAGAAAAGTAATAACAGAGTGAAAAAAGACAACAAACATGTAAAAAAATGAAAACAAACAAACAAACAGACTGATTGAGAAAGTTCAAGCTTACAATCATCATATGCAACCACCTATAGCACGGAATGGTCCTCCAATTTTGGAAATCCTTAGTTATTTCTAGTAATTTGTACTTTGTTTACTTTTTTGTTTGTAGTCTGTTTGCCTCATATTTAGCTCTCTTTTCGTTATCTGTATGTTGGTTATGTTGGTTGTCAGTTTAGTTTATTTTATTTTTATTTTACTATTTTTGGGGTTGCTGACTTGCTGGTGATGGGGCTCTGATTATGTATACTTCTTCACGTGTCTGCGTGTGTACTTGCAGGGAATATTTTGCACTGGCTCAGTTCACCGCTAGTGGCGCACTTCGTCGCGCCAGCCAACTGTTTTCGCCCGCGCGCTTGCAAACGTCACAGGGTCCCGGAGGGCGTCTGGAAATTTGCATTTCTGTTTATTTGCATATACACGCAGCGGTCACGTGAAACAACACTTTGACAGTGTACAACAAACAGCATACGTTTTACATCGCATGCAGAACAGCGGTGAGAGGTCTGTGTATTTCTAGAAGCCATGTACAGTGTACAGCACCAAACCCATGTTCGAGTTGATTTCTGACATGGACAACGTTTGATCCCTGCCTTTGTAAGTAGACAAGTGAGTACAGCCTCCAAAAATTCACGTAGAATGTAGTTTTTTACATAGAACGCAAATACTAAAGTACTAAAAACATCACAAACACGCAGGGTTTTCCGTTCTATCCGAAGGCTCGGCATTGGTCAATGCATTTAGTGCACGGTTTACTGCTGGCCTTTTCCGGGGCGTTGAACGCCCCTTTTACTACATTCACAAAAATCACTACTTTAAACAAGCTAATTGAGACATGTTCGAGGCCTGTGTTATAACTGCAGATACATCTTCAAGTCGCGCCTGGGGTGCAGTGATATATCAGTTATATTTGACGCTGTGGTTAGCGGTAACATTTTGACGTTTAGGTCCAGGAGCAGTCGCGGCTAGGCTATACGTCGTCGGGTAGAATAGTTCGTTGACATTTGTTGACACGGTCGGTTTGAACCCCCATGCAGTCACACTTGCGAAACCTAAACAACGACTAGACTTTCTGTTTCAAATTCCTGCACTTTGTAGTTTTGGGCATAATACCTCCCAGGCATCGGTTTTGGCAGAAAATGTATGTTTTGTTTGCTAGCTAAACTATCACACAGAACATCTAGCCGTACATCGGGTTCAACAGCAACTGACTTTGTGTGCTCTCTATTATTTCATGACTCCGAGGTCGTAAAGTTTTATGTTTTGGTCGCTCCAGGAGAAATTTAAATGTTCTCTATGCCCTAGATTTAAACGATGGCATGTAATAAAAGCTGTTATTTTTCACCTAGCCATATGCACATGAAGTATTTAACAGGCTCTTTGGATTGCTCGAATCAATTATTTCGTGGTCCCCTTCGGGAGCTGGCCCGCCCCGAGCACTGAACGACCCCGGGAAGACCTAGATTATTTAAAATAACCCGTTTCAGATCGTCGTTGTCTTTTTTGACCACTTGTTCTCTGCGAAAATACTTAAAAAACATAACAAATTCAAGTCTAAAACAGCCTACAGCACTCCATAAACATCATATTGAAAACTGCCCACTGGCATTGAATGCATGACATCGAAGAAGTAGAACTTAATATTATCATGATATTATCAGACCAAATTCGTAGTAATGGCAATTTTTCATAATACATTTTACCGCAACTTTATGGAAGATAGAGGTTTGTTTTGAATTGGAGAGGGATGTAACAGAACTAAAAATAATTTCTGACAAAAAAGAAACGGCATGCAACCACGGATACTTGATTTCACAGGCAAATATTCTGGACAACCTGTAAATATACCGAACTCATGCTATTTGCCATCTCTCACATTTTAACCTGTTCACACCTATACCCCGTAAACAAGTCCACAATCACTATTGATAACAACAGGCTTGGACCAAACCATTGTGGTAGACGGGTCAATACACCACTTCATCTCAAAAAAAAATCTTTTTGCCACTCCTGATTATGGCATTCAGATGTTGTGAATTCAATTATCTGTAAGTTCGTGAGGAATGCTTTTGTTGTAGAGTACTCCTCAAAAAATGTTCAGTTTGAATAGGACTGAAAAGACATGTAGTGCAGGTAGTAGTGACAAAAAATATTGTTTGAATACTACCTTCCATTGAATGTACTCCCCTCATCTGCCACACTCACCATTTGTATTTTCTTTTGGTTATTACAGATGTCAAGTCAATAAAGTTTGACGAAATTCTATAGTTATTTTGCCAACAAGGTGGTTAAAGTTTCATCATGAGTTTCCTCTCGCGATTGTTGAAAGGTCGTCGTGCAGAGGCTGCTCAGCGACCCAAGCTGGACCAACATAGCATTTACACCAGCTGCCAGATGAGCACGGTTGTCATGAAGGGGAAATTGTCCATCCGTGAGCCGTGGCGAAAACACAGAAAGAAGCCGAAAAGTGTTCTTGTTTATTTATACACCAACGATTCGTCGCCGTTTTTGGTATGGTACTCAGAAAAGGCCAAGAAACAGCCAAGGGGTTGCATCCATATCGATTGCTGTGAAATCGTACCCCTGGACGAGTACAGCTTCCAGATTATCACAAAAACAAACGCTGGAAGTGTGTATAAATTTCATGCAGACCGGTGGGAAAACAGAGAGGAATGGTTGTACACCATCCGTGAACAGTTCCGTAAAAAACCGGTGGTGCCAGAGTTCCAAAAGGACTTGGAAACAGCTCCTTCGTCTTCAGAAACCAAGGATCCTCCGGAAAGTTCCCACAGCAGATCCAGAAAGTATGGCCACAGGCGGACTCTGAGCGCAGAAACTGCCTCACCAAAACTGAACCAGTGTACAGTGTTACTGCAGCGAAGCCGGAGTCAGCCACATTTACAGAGTAAAGCCAGACACTTAAGGAAAAGACCGCAACTTTCAGAACTTAAGCCATCCGCAACAGTCCAAAGTAGATTACAAGAAACATCATACATAAGATCCCCAGAAATTTAGTTATGTCTGTGTATTATTAGTATATTGTAGTGAACAATACCCTGTCACATTTTAAAACAGTATTAAAAGATTTTTGCATTGTTTTTCTATTTATAACCAGTTTGATATGAGATATGCTTTCTTCATGTTTATGTACTTTGAAAATAAGTCACTTAAAATCCTAATGAACTGTTTTTAAGGGACAGATTTATGATTTGTTGATTTTCATGATTTGTTGTGTACATTGTCTTTATCTCCAGCAGTCGGCCATGCGTGAGGGTACATTGTATGTGAAGGTTGACTTGTTTCAAAATATTTTTGCAAGGACAGCTAAGAACAAAAGAGTTTTGAAAAAATCCCGCATTGCAAATACCAGCCATATGTCCACACGGCGGTCTGGAGACTTCAAGTAGCATGGCCAGCTTTGTGACAATACAACCAATCAATGGGAGCTACAGAAATATTGATTTTGTCACACATAATCTGTTTTTACGACAGATGTTTGACAGTTTTGTACTGTCTTTGATTTTTCCCGACCAATCTGCTCACATTTGGTACAAATGAAAAAATGTCTTGATCGCTGTCGGGCCGGTTCCTTCAGCTGCAGTTTTGATCCTAAATATTCAACCAGTTATTGATTCAGGTAAATGTTTATAGCTGTATAAGGCCAACTCTGCAAAGAGCACAGCTGACTTTCGATCTCTTAACAAACGACAGAAATTTCTGAAGGTGATAGACAGAGAAATCTACTTTCCTTCTGGATAAAATATCTTGGAAGATAATTGCCATGTGTGGGGATGTACAAACTTGTTTTCCAAACTGCAATTTTTATAAAAACATCAAGATGATCCATGAAGTTGATACTGTCTTATAACATGCCAGTCAAAAGAATGCTTACAATGAAAATCAATAATTTTTCACGTATTGAGATATTTACTCTTCCAGTTAGGGATATGCCCAGAAGTCCAGTGTTTCTCTTAGTTTCCATATTTTTGTGGCAAATATTTATTCTTGTTCAGTGGACATTGAATTTTGATTTTTAAACCCACAGTTGTGCATTTGTATTACACCAATATTTTTTATGTCTGAAGTGCAAGAGGATAATTTAAGTTGGCCACAGGGTGTTAACTAATCTATGGAGCTTTGGATGTTTCCAAATTCACGTATACAAAAAACCACACCAAAGATCACAGTTCATGTATAGTATAACCATTTGCCACCATGGTTTGGCCCAAACCCATTATTATCAATGGAGTATGGACCTATTAGGGGTTAACAGGTTCAAAAAAGACCTATTCAGCATTTGTTCAGAACTTTTGTCTATTTTCTGTGGCGTTCAAGTCATGGTATATATTTTAGAAATTTTGCAAAATTAACATGTCATTGCCATGCAATGTTCCACTGCCTGTTACATCTTTTTATACTTTGAAGTACTAATTTATTTTCAATTTTCTTGTAAAATGGCACACATTTTTTGGCAAGAAAATGTATTTATTTTTCTATGTGCAAAGTAATTTTGGACTTTCCACTCGGCAGAGCTCCAATATTGTCCATTCAATGCAAAGTTTTCAGTGCACATATTCTTAAGTGGAATCAACGACATTTTCACTGTTAAAATGATTTTGTTTTATTTTTTACAAACTAATGAATTTTTCAACAGTTTTCTGATAATCTAAATGAACTTTTTCCCAATTAATGTGTAATTACCTATACAGAAATTCACAGACATTTTAATGAACTCAAAAAAACATATTATATAGCTTTTTCCTCTGAGAGTTGATGATGCGCAGTATTTTATTAGGTCGCGGTACTTTTTCCCACTGCAATGAATTGTTCCAGTATAGAAACTTTACTGTATATGAAGTGATAGCTGTGAATTGATACCATGTGTTATCTGTGAACACAGCGTGCACTCTCTGCGACAACTAAGGATTTTATTTCTGTACCGGCAGGAAGTAAGTCATCTATCATTTATGAGAACTGTGGTGGACTTGTTATCTGAAGTTTCACACTTCCACATTCATTATTTCATGTTTGCATCACAGAGAAATGTAATGTAAAGTTGACACTAATTTTGAATTTTGTATTCTGAAAAAAAATCCAATTAAAACGAAACTCAATGAAAATTTATTGATTTTTTTGTGTCGGTTATTAACGTCTTTGTGCCAGTACTTGTAAACAAGAACAATCACAATTTTTATCTTCCGTTCACTTTATAGCTTCCCTCGGCTCGACTTCCATGTGGAACTACAGATTCACCTCGTCGTGATGTGTCTAAATTTTGAATTTCACTTTTTCTAAAGGAATTTCATTTGTATGAACATTAATTTTACATACAGCAAGAATGAGTAAAATCAATAATTCATCCTTGAAGTGAATAAATCACTTTTGTACTTGCCCTAGAGGAAATCTACTTGCCATGGAAGTAGGGCTGTTGGCTTTATGAAGGTTTAGTCCATGATCAAAATATTATTTTGATGTATATGAATTCAATGTTGTAGCAAGACTAAAATCCCGGACACGGCTGTAATTTGATAATGCTTGGGGAAAGATCATCGTTTTATGAGGCCTGGTCGCTTCAGACCTGTAATCGGCCATTAAACTGTGCTAGGTTGTATCATAATGTCTTTCATCAATAACAGTGACCCTTGTCCGGTGTTTGCCCCCAACTCAGTTAATTTGCATATGTAATGTGAAGTGCACAGGGGCCCAACATCATAAGCTGAAGTCCAAAGTAATAGCCCGAAGGTGAATATTGTAAACATATTGAGAGAAATGGGTCATACAAGTAACCTATATGAAAAATGATATTTCTATTAATTACATCAGCCCTTTAGCTGGAAGTGGCAGTATTTCAATCAAGTGAAAGAAGGCAGATTTTTTTCCCATAACAGCAACAACATCTGGACAAGGCTGCATGTTGACATGCTATGGGTTAATCATGTCATGAAATTCATCTTTGTAATAATATCTCCTCGTAAAAAGAGATTTATTTTATATTCGTGAAATAAAACCAAATCAATGGTGTAATATTCAAGCCTGTGATATCAAAATACTGGTGAGTCATAATTTGCTGGCTGAAATTTCATAAATCTTGAGCAACATTTGTTTTCTTGTTGCCCTTTTGAACCTGAACAGAAAATGGATTCACTAACAGTTTCAATTTCGTACTGGCAATGTGCCCATGGGTTTTTTTTTGCCATCTGTTTTTCCCATGCGCCTAGACTCAATCTCCTATTCTGTCGGTTGGCTCACTGAAATTTTCATCAGTCATTATAATGTGCAATTGTGGAAAGCAGGAATGATACATAATATTTCACTCAAAGCCTTTGTTTCAGCATTTAATATCAGTAGTTTCCAATATCTGACTAATATCAGAGGTACTTGTATGTGAATCCTGGTCACTAATTGTGGGCACACAACACCCCCGAATCAAATATAAATTCATGGTTTTTGTCTTGTCCATCTGATCAGCTGAAAGTGATCAGTTTTACTGTGATTGAGGATGAAATTCCATTGATTTGCTGTTGTAAATAAAAAAAAAATCAGTTTCTGATGTCTTCCGGTCAACTAGTTTGCCCAGGGTACAATTGGATGGTATATTTTATCTGTTTATTCAAGCGTAAACTTTGATAACCTCATTCACAATTATTATAATGCAGACAGTAATACTTGAACTACAACTCATTCTTACCAAAAAGCAACAGATATTTTTTCTTCTCCACTGAAACATGGCCTCAATGCAGTATTTTTATTTCCCAATCGGGCAATTTACATGATTTTTTTATAATATTTTATACCTCTATGTGAAGATCATGTTTCAGAAATTTTTACGGAATTTCATTTAATTGATCTTAGACGTTTTGATTTGAAATGAAAACAAAATCACACAGATGAATTTGAACTTCATGATGTGGCCTCATCGTCAACCACCATTTCATGGAGAACCAAGGTGTAAATTCATGCAAAAACCCATCGATGTTGCCCATTAAGATCAGCGAAGGCAGGATAAAAACTGATGTTTTTCAATTCTTGGTGAAGGACGCGATTAATCCCACAGTGATAAAGATGTGGAAGTATTTCAGATTATCTGACAGTTCAGCGCTGCCTGAAACTCCCAAGGGTCAGCTTATAAACTTCATTACGACAACATTTTATGCACCGCGATACAGTCATCAATTGCCTAATAAGTGGTTATCTATTCAGACAGCCTTCTCGTGCCAATCAAGCATGGTGTAAACACAGCTGCCACATTTGCCAGGAGTTTTGTTAAAAATCATGAAATTACCATCAAAATTAAACTTGGAGATCAATTTTTTTTTTTTTTTTTTTTTTTTTTTGGGGGTGGGGGGGGGGTTACATCGTATCTTTATGTTAGCTATTGCTCAGCAGTGTACAAAATAAAGGTGTCAAAAAATTGCCTGAACCTCGGCTAACCATTCCGGGTTGCCTAAAATACATGATGATGGAAAACAATAATAATTTCATAATACTTGCAGCATTGATCAATACCACTCCAGATAACAATGACTCTAATTTGACCAAAGGTCAATTAAAACATTTAGCATAATGGACTTGAACATGCATTTGAAATTAGTGTTGAAAGACTCTATGTTGACTGTTCATTTATTTTCGAGGCACAAAGACAAGGGAACAATGTACTATGTAAATATTTTCCTGTGGTAATTCATGCAGTGACAGTAAGCTGGGGGGAACAGTGAAAGTCATTTGCATATAATTGTCACATTGTACAATCCAAATATGCAAATAAGTTCAAGTGTTTGCTGGTGGGACTGCTTTTGAAATTTACCTTTACCACAGTTGATGAATATAATTATATAATTGATAGTAATTTGCACCATATATCAGTTACTTGGAGGATTTCTTCTAGATACTAGTACAATCAAGTTGCCAATAACAACATACAAATAATTAAAACTTGCAAAGGATGTAAATTCCTTGCTCAAATTTGCTTCAACATTTTATGGTTTACCATGGAGCTACAAATGGAGGCTCCATGCTTATATGTACAAAAATATAAGGTACGTATTTAACCTTAAAATTTGGCGCTCTGATAGGCAGACTATCTCTATATGAAATATTTGGTTTTCATGTACACCGCATACATCAATATAGGTACAGGGAAGGTTCGTCAGAGTTTGTTGAACTTTGCTTTTGTGGCGCATTGTTTTGAGACCTATTACCACAGAAAGTGGATGTTTGTGTTTACATAACACAACCTATTCAGACCCAACCTGTTTATTTATAGACTAGACAATATGTTGCAATCATAACAGTTTTTGTCATGCGTAAAGAATAAATAGATATCTGTGAATGTTAATATAAATATTTATCACAAATATTTCAGGCCCTGATGCTTAATTTGTTTTGCATTGTATTGTTTTGTTTTTTAGCTATTACAGACTATAGTCTATAGAAGCTATTGGGATGGGTATCCGTCCGGCGTTAGTCTGTATGTATGTATGTATGTATGTCCGTTTGTGAGGCGTCCGTCCACTTAAATATCTTGAGAACTGCTGTACTTACTGATTTGATATTTGTTGTGTAGATGAAAAATATGATTTTGAGAAACTGTATTTTTCAATTTTTTGATATTGTTGAAAATATGCAAATTGGTGCCAAAAAAGGCGTTTTTGGTAAAAAATCATCTTCTTCATAACCGCTGGTCAGGCAGCTTTGTTATTTGGTATACAGGTCCCTAGGGATAACCAAACTTAGATTTGTTCAAATTGTGATGAAATATGCAAATCTGTATTTTTAAGGAATTTTTTTGTCATTTTTGGTCAAAACTTTATTTCATCAAAACTGCTCGTCTGACAGCTTTGATATTTGGTATACAGGTTCCTAAAGATGAACTTAATATGATATATTGAATATATGGCAAAATCTACAATTTTGTATTTTTGTGCAATTTTTGCGATTTTTGGTAAAAAAATGTGTTTCTCAAAAACTACTTGTCTGATGTCTTTGATATTTGGTATACAGGTTCCTAGGGGTTGTCTTAGTGTGATATATTGAAATTTATGAAATCTTCAATTTTTGTATTTTTGGGTCAATTTTTGCCATTTTTGGTCAAAATACTTGTTTCTCTAAAGGTACTCATCTGATAGCTTTGATATTTGGTATACAGGTTCCTAGGCTTTATCTTAATGTAATATATTGAAATGATGATGAAATCATCAATTTTGTATTTTTGCAGCTAATTTTACCATTTTTGGTCAGGCCATCCTTTAATGAGCTATCAAAGATATCCACCTTCTTCATCAATACATGTGTCACAAAAAGTTATTCTCTACATAACACAGCAGAGCTCTGTCAACTGTTGGGTCGCTTGTTTTTCAAAACCGCTAGTCAGACAGCTTTAATATTTGGTTTACAGGTCCCTAGGATGACCTTAGTGAGATAATTTCATACAGTCAGGAAATACTTAATTTTGTATCCATGTCTATAGTAGCTTCAGAGACTTTGGCCCTATGTTTTTGTTCGTGGTCGCAATGTTTATCCGGTTGCTATGGGAAACATTGTCAAAAATTTTGAAGGATAATATTTACAGCTCAGAATCCAAAATCTACTGATTAAATCTCCTTCACACTTCCTATTTTCAGCTATCTGCAAATAAGGAAGTATTAATGAGACATCAATAAATTTCAGCTTAAAACTGGCAGTTCTCAATCCCTGGTTCTCGCATTAGTGCTTGTGTTGACATTGGCTGTTTATGTGATTCCCTGTGTTCTCTTTCGGAAATTTAGGTCAAGTTAATCACTTTGTTCAGACATTAAACTGATAAAAAACTTGCCCTTTTAACCTTTTGATAATTTTTCAATCTGAGTTCTATTTATGTGAATTCTGTAAACATGGCGTGTGTCAACTGATTCTTTGCCACTGAGAGCATAGATCTTCTGATAAATACAAAAATACAACACTTAATAAAGTTTGTGTGTCATTATGTAGAGCGAGAAAAATTCTTAGACTTATTAAATTGTCATTTCATTTTGTGCTTAGGTCAATTGAAATATCATTAATAATTATAGGACAAAGATTGTGATAAAAATGAAGCAAGACATTAAAAGTGATCTTTAAAAACTGATAGTTTATGATACAAATATCACTGTAAAAGATTTTGAATCAAACATACTTGTAAAGTTCCCTCAATATATATTTTATCCAAAAAAAGGGACTATGTACCCGAGGGTAGGTGACCATTTGCCCGGCGTCAGGAGAGCAAATGCATGGTCACCTAGCCTCAAGGGTACATATAGTCCCTTGTTTGGACTATAACGATTGTATTGCACACTGCCTCTCTTACATAGTTTTCACTTCAAATCTCTGGGTTTATTTGCAAATGGCAGTTATATGCTTTATTTCCATGTTAGACCAAAATCTGTTCAAAAACAGAACAGTTTTCAAAATTGAACAGCCCATGGATAAATCACTGCCATGCAGTTTATTGATTTCTCTATTCACAACTTTCTAAAAACCATATTTCCTTTGTAAGACGTGTAATTTGATCACTTTGAAATCCTGAAGTTGTCAAGTTAAAAATAGTTCCTGTTCACTTTCAGTCAAATCGTGACTATGCCGCCCACAAATTTATCACAGAGTTACCATTGAATCCTATGAAATATACAAACATGTAATAATGTTATTTATTCACATAACACTACCACAGCCCCTTTGAATTTTTCATGCTCAAGGACATGATGATAAGCATACAATCCGGTATTTCTTAAATGTTGATAAAAATTATTCTGTATATTATTATTTTGGTTCAGCACTTGAACAGTATATTTGCATGGACCCAAGAATGATATCAGGATCATTTAGATTTAGACTTGAAGCTTGAATAAATATTTATTGTAATTTATTTAACTACTGGTAGTATCTCTTAATCAGACATTTGTCAGGGTATGA
This sequence comes from Ptychodera flava, assembly GCF_041260155.1. Classification (NCBI taxonomy): domain Eukaryota; kingdom Metazoa; phylum Hemichordata; class Enteropneusta; family Ptychoderidae; genus Ptychodera; species Ptychodera flava. Next base: position 18,725,051 of record NC_091949.1, on the reverse strand, counting down.
AAGATATTTCATCATTGCAGAAGTTGAACATATTGAAATTGTTTCCTGATAAGCAAGGGGAACTAAATTCTGTTACTTCCAGGGAGTATAGTACCTTTAACAATAGCAAGTATCATTATTTCTTATGCTGTGTGCTGATATAATTTTCCATTTAATAATGTTAATACTCTTTATTTAACAGGAACAAGTCCCATTTCAGGCTCTGTAGAATATAAATGAAAAATATAAATGCATAAAGTTCAATAAAACAATAAGCAACACACAGACAACTAAAAATTCTTATCTTTAACATTATGTCATTTCATAAAGTGACTGTGTTTTTAAGCAAGGGTAAGGTGACGGTCAACATTGATCCCTGAAATGTAATATGTTTAGTCAAAATTATCGCCAAGTATGTGACAATTTCTTGCCAAAAAATGTATGCCATTTTACAAGAAAATCGAAAATAAATTAGTAATTCAAAGTATAAAAAGATGTAACAGGCAGTGGAACATATTGCATGGCAATGACATGTTTAATTTGCAAAATTTCTAAAATGTATACCATGACTTAAAGGGCCATTATTTGTAACTTTTGACCATTTTTTACCTCGGAAAATTCCATGTTGGAGGCTCATATTTGTTGCAAAATGTTGTTTTACGAAGAAACAAACATGTTTGTTTTGATTAGTGATGTTATAGCCACATAAAACTGCTAATTTTTGTTCAAACGTGTTGCCCTTCCGAGCTCGTTTGTTGACGTCTGGCATGCCCAGCGTGCTGGGGAGAACGCAGATATGTACAAGTTCACGTTTATTGCGGGATCAAAACAACATTGCATCGTGGATTGCCAGACATCTGGCTACGCAACGTGCTCGGACAATGGACTACGACGTAAGTGCCGGGCATAAGTAATGAATATTTATTTTGAAATTGCTGTAAATGGCTCGCGCAGGTGCAGAAGAATGCCTATGTTGCAATCCGCGTGTCAACAGAGTTTGTATTTCTGTCCGGACAAAAATTGAAATTTTCGTTGAAAAATCACATGTTATTTAGTTGTAGGGCACGTAATGTTTCCGAATAATATGCGATTCTCTGTTATTTGACAGGCTATTCAACATGAGCCAGTGATCATTTCAATCAAAACTAACGGAAAAATCGCAAGAAGATACAGCTAATGGAACTTTAAGGTTCCAAGACAAGAAATTGACCTCTTTAATCTAACAATTCTCTGGTGGTTAATAAGCTCAGAACCCCCGTATATTATACATTTTCTGAAAGCCTAGATATAGGGGAAGATTTTGGTAATCACAATGTCACCATTGTTTACATAACTATCACGTGACAGGTAATTTGCATAACCTTTCAAAAATCGGTTTTCCCTATGTTTTGTCTCAATACTTCAAAATATCTGACTCAAACTTGCTGGAATGCAAGCTGTCACAACGCTCTTCAAAAGAGTGTCTCAGATTTATTATCACAACTGGAAGTTGTGATATAGAGGTGGTTTCAACCAGTGTTTGATGTCGTCCATTTCCGTAAACGACAAAAAGTCAAAAACTGCTGAACAGACTGCGTTGATATTTGATACCGATACATAGACTGGTTCCAAGGTTCCAATTCCGAAAAATGGAGCCAAACGGAGCGCCGGTTTGATAGTTTTGGGAAATTTCTAACCCCCCTTTTTATCTAATTGATTTTAGGGGTCTTTCATATATGTAGTTTTGGAATGTACGACAATCCTGCATTGTGGACTTTTTTATGAGTTGTTGAACAGAAATGAGGTTTTGATGAATATTAGAAATATGCAGGATGGCTGATTTGAAGTATAAGAGATTTCTATGCTCTTTTGGGCATCAAAAGCATTAAAGAAAAAATATTTCATAGTTTAGATTCTCACTTTTGAGATGACCCTAATTTGTTAAGTAAACATCCTTGAGTCAATATACAGACTTTGACATTCCAGAGATTAAGTATCCACAACCTCACATGTTACAGTCTTTCACTACAATGGTATGGCCCAAACCCATTGTTATCAATGGTGAGTGTGGACCTGTCTACAGGAAATTGGGGTGAACAGGTTAGACAATGACGTTACAAGTTGTAGGTTAGTTATCAAGGTAGCACCAGCATAGAGTCCTGAGCATCTGTCCATGTGTTCTCACAGCAAATTACAGGGAAAAAAATTATTTGAGAAGTTTCTCTCCTTTAAATAGAAGTATATTACAATTTACACCTGTCATGGATAGATTGCTCTCAAATGATCTGAAACACAGTTATTGCCCATTAGCAACAAATCTATAGCAAGATTTATGTAAAGTTCATGAACTTACACAAGGTATTAGACAAAAGATGACCATGACTTTGCTACTTTTCAACATTTATTTCAATCAGATTTCCCCAGCTTAGTGTATAATTTTGTAATCTTAATTACTGTCAACTTAGCTTTACTAACTTATTCATACCTCATTATTCTTACACTACTGTTATACCTTATAACCACAAAATTTCAAGAGATGCATATATGATTGTCACTTAACTAACAATTTACAAATATGTCTTCTGCTATTTCCCCATATACATATACATGTCTCTTTTCTCATAAAAATGAGCTTAAAATCGCAATGTGAAAAATAATCTTTCAGCTATATGTTGCTCATTGACTTCGTGGTCTGTCTAATTCACAGTGAGTGTGGTTGTTGATAAATGCCGATAATACTAGGCGGTCATTATGTCCAAGCGCCATTGGCGGTATTTTTTAACATAATGACCATAGGTCATTATCACATCTGGAAGTTGTGATATAGGGTTAGCTTCAACCGGTGGTGGACAGTGTCCATTTTCCGTAAACGACAAAAAGTCAAAAACCGCTGAACAGACTGCATTGATATTTGGTAGAGATATTCAGACTAATTCCAAGGTTCCGATTCCGAAAAATGGAGCCAAACGGAGCAGCAGTTAGATAGTTTTGGGAAATTTCTAACCCCCCTTTAACTAATTGATTTTAGGGGTCTTTCATATATGTAGTTTTGGAATGTACACCAATCCTGCATTGTGGACTATTTAATGAGTTGTGGAACAGAAATGAGGTTTTGATGAATGTTACAAATATGCAGGATGGCTGATTCAAAGTATCAGAGATTTTCATGCGCTTTTGGTAATAAAATTGATAAAAAACAACATATTTAATGTTTTAGATTTCTCACATTTGTTATGACCCTTAACATTACAGACTTGATGACATAACTAGCTGCTAGACCTGTTTACTGGCGCATTGATTTAAAGACAAAGATCGTTTTATTTTGTAATAAGGACGTGTGATTTCGTAAAACTAGTCTATTAGCCTGGAAATGTGATTTTTTGCGAATATTCTTACCCGTACCCCACTGACAAACAGTGGTTTTGAAAATGGCTGGAATTCGCTACTTCGGGACTTTGTTTTCTGTGTGCATTTACTTACAAACTCCAAACCCGCAGCACCTACCCATTCAGTATTTCATGTACAGGTGTACCCAGAGATAGAGTAATTTCACAATGTGCCAGTTGTGATCAAGTGCCATTGGCGCTATTTTTTATATCTTGCTTAGTTTTTATTTGAGCACAATTTTAAAGAAATCAACTAGGGTTAAATTCACCGTTCTGGAAGTTTTTCTGGCATAAAAATTGTTTAAGAAGGTTTAAAAAAATTCTGAGACACACTTTGGAAGATCCTTAGGACAGCTTGCACTCACACAAATTTCAGCCACATATCTCAAAGCATTGAAACAAAACATAGGGAAAACCGATTTTTTAAAGGTTATGCAAATTACCTGTCACGTGATAGTTATGTAAACAATGGTGATACTATGGTAACCAAAATGTTCCCCTATATCTAGGCTTTCCGAAAATATATAATTTACGGGGATTCTGAGCTTATTAACTGCTAGAAAATTGTTGGCTTAAAAAGGTCAATTTCTTGTCTTGGAACCTTAAACGCCACAGAAAATAGACAAAGTTCTGAACAAATGCTGAACAGGTCCTTGTTTTAACCTGGTCACCCCTAATTCCCAATAATTGGGTCCACACTCTCCATTGATAACAATGGGTTTGGGCCAAACCATGATGGTGAGAGGGTTAAGCTATAAAGACAATGGTGGCACGCAAAACTTTGTTGTTAAGCTGATTACATAATATTATAATAGGGTGTTCAAAATCAGAGTATTTGTTTTATTTATTCACACAAAACAAAAAATTTATAAACAATCATAAAAAAACTAGCCCCATTGTGAACTGGAGCTAAGCATCTGTACAAATATTAACTAGCTTTGTCAAGAAGTGAACAAAATTTGGTTAGTATTATCACCAACTTGAACTTGAAGAGCTAGGGTTTACATGAAAGGATAAAATGGCAAAACATTCACAATAGCTTTGTGTGTCTTCTGTATTGTTTCTGTAAAAAAAATCTGACTTGAACTTGTCCAAACTAATATGTTACAAATGAATCGAACAGATTTCGATATTTAGTTATTGACTTCCTGTTCATCTTTGAAAACACCTCCTTCAATTTATTTATGAGGAATTTTTTACACAAAGTTTTGGATTTTTATCCAGTTACTGTTAATGAGCTGGTAATTCCTATAATCCTATGCAATAAAGTATGTCGGTCAGTCAGTTTGACTGTGGTCTGATGGTTCAAGCCATTGTGGGCACCAGAGTTTTACCAAGCCCTGAAGACCATAGCTCGAGGTGTTTCATGGAGTTAATAAAAAAAATACAGGTGTTGATTTTCAAGAAAATAAACTGTATAGGTGTAAAAAAGTTCCCTTGATTTGATTGCAGATCTTAAAATGAAGTAGCTCACACCAGTCTTTCAAGAAGCATGATTGAACCATGGAGGCGGAACAAGACCTAGAATGTTATTAAGCCATTGTTTTTTGTCTTAATTAGGCTGTCATCGCGACATTTCTTGTTTCTTGAAGGACTTAAATTTTTTGTCATCTTTTTGAAGTAGTGGCAAAAACTAAATTGAATTTTGTCGAAATTTTCAGTGTAGTGTTCTGTACAGTCTGTAGGGCAAACTGATTTGAAAAGTAATTTCAAGAGTGTGCACTGAAAGGTGTTGTAAATTTCACACATATAGTTGCCGAGGTGTGAATTTCATGGAACTTCAAAAGCTTGCATGAAATGATACTTACTTGTTTTGCAGGTAGCTCACTGCATTTGATGTACAGCAGGAAATGACATGTATCTGTTTACAACTTGAACCATTTTCACCATACATACATGGTAAATGTGTTTAATTCATATGACCAAAAAATGGTTAAAACTTGCTGGCTAAAATAATAAATGCTGATATAAAAATTACAATACCAATCAGTTTTACATGTACAATCAACAATACATAATGATGAATGTATACATTCAGTGTGGTAGCACCAGTACTGTTAAATTGTTCACACATAATTGTGTAACACAGTGCACATTGTCAGTGGATGGTCCAATCATTTGAATCAAGATGTAGGTTCTTTCCCCAGGGAATCTGTCAGACAATCAGACAATAAATCTTGGACTCTGAGAAAAGAAAACATAACACCTCAATGACAATGTACAGTAGGTTTTTACCTATTGTGCAAGTTCAAAGGTCATTTTCTGACCTACATTTGTCCTTTGGAAGAGGAAATATCGATCAAACTGCTGTTGGAAGCAAAGTCGCTGTTGATTCTTTCAAGTCTTTTTAAACAGGAGAATTAATACTATCCAAAAGGGTACATTTTGTACTGATCAAATCATGTATGCTTATATCTTCGAATTAATGCTCTTTTTTCTTTTCACTGTCTCTGTTTGTTTGTAAGCCCACAAGACAAGAATATGCTTCTTTAAGCTAGGACACTTTGGGATCAATGCATTTCAACTTGAGAACCCAGAAGTTCTCTCACAAATTTCCGTACCATTGAAAAGTCTGTTGAACTGCCCTAAATTCCATCCCTGCATATGTTGGGTGTGATCTTGTCGCTGTATTTCTTTTATGGCCACCTCTGGCTTGTGAAAATATACAAAGTTAAGCTCCACGAAGATAAATCTGTTCACTTCTGAAGAGATTTTATAGATTTCACTGAAGTTAAAAAAATAAAACTTAAGGACATGCCCATAATAAACTTATACCCCCAGTCACTGTGATGTTTGCTGGAGTATTGTACATATACTCCAGCACCCTCTAGCCTAGATTCTATTCGTCCGCTTGCCTCCGTACCTCCTACCCACTGATAGTGGGTCGGAGGTACGGAGGCAAGCGGACGAATAGAATCTAGGCTAAGCACCCTCATACGTCTGAGTCAAAATCGGCACAAAGATTGCATTATGCAGTGTTATTCATGTTATTTGTAAATCTAAAGCCTGTATAGGTTTGATGACCTGCCAGAAATAATAATTGAGGAATTCCTCCTGATTATTAAATCGAAGGAGAAAAAATTATAAGATAAATTTGTCAGCAGGTCAATTAAATTCTACGAGTGTTTATTCTTTCCGCGTGGTATCATTATTAGTCTTATTAATATTTTTCAGAGATCTTTTGCGTTTTTATCCTTCTTTTCCTCAGTGAGTGATTTTAACAGGCTATCATGTGGAATTCATTGTAAATTTTAGAAGTAGTATTTGGAACAGTCAGACCCTCATCATGTTGTGAATGCAGGCCGCAGTGATTCAACATTTTTTGTGTGGGCGTTTCCTCCCCAGCAATTGGATTTTTACATCGCATGGTTTGCATTCTGCAGCCTCCGTAAAATTGTCAGAGGATAATTTCTGACAGACTGCATGGTTCACGCAGAGGACATGGATGGATGGAAATTTTCAAAGAATTGAATTTCTTCTGGCATATGAGAGATTCCACGTGTGCTCAAAATGGAAATCACAATTTCGTCTCCGTCAGTGCAGTCCTCAAAATAATTACTGAAGGTGAACACAACTCCAGGACAAATTCGTAAACACTTGCCCCCATTCATATGACGCTTTGTCGCAAATGATGACATCTCTTCACACCTTGCTCTCAATTTATGACTGCTAAAGGCATTTTCCTAAAATCAGAATTTTGTTGGCTTACAAACGCTCATTTCATTTGAAAATATGTGTTAATGTTTTCTTGAATTATTAAAGGATGATCCGACCAATCTCAACAAATCTTTTTTGACAAATCTTGAATCTTGATCTGCAGTGTCGAAACCTAAAGATGACCACTCGCTGTGAATTTGTTCTAACAATTTGACATACCTTATTCCCCTATTCCGAGTCTCAACAGATCCAACTCTACTATTGGTATGAAATGCAGCAAATCATGGTTTTTTGGTGAATGGGATAAACGCAATCACAGGGCCAGAAGGCATTATTAGTTATAATAAATTTGTAAAATGTGTTTATGATATTAATAAATTTGTAATGATGAACATTGTTGATTAAAAATATAATATTTCTGTCATTATTGTATACTTACATAAACATCCAACTGCACTGGAATTCTAAATGATATCCAGATTTTATACCAAATTTATGCGGTTTTAGCACAAATCCTCTGAAATAGAGTCTGTAGTTGTAGCATTGCACAATAAATGCCTCTCATTAGACTCATCTTGACTGTGTGCTATGACGTCATGGTTTTTGGAGTTTCACTGGGTTGCCTAGTACATAGTTTGGACATGATACAGCAGCAAGCAACGGAAAGCATATACACACTATTGCTTTTTGAAATCTTTGTTTATTATTTGTACCAAAATACAGGATCATTTTCTGCTCATTTATGAACCCTGTGGTTGTAGTGTGTGAATCACTTGAAATCTGCATATTTGACTAGAAAATCACATGGAATTTTGCCCCTTTTCCTTCTGTGGGAGCAATAACAGAATCCCGCTGGGTACACCATGGGGTAAAACATAGAGCACAATGTGATGAATTCCAGATCCAGGCACCAACTTTTTTCACAAAAACAGCTCATGATATATTACACTGCATTAATACAATACAAATAAATAATAGAAAACTTCTTCAGTAAATCAAAGTGACAGAACAACAGAAAACATAAAATTAATAATGAAATGGGAGATTTGAAACTAACGGAACAATGCTTCAAAACTCTGCAGGGGCTTGGAAGAAAAATAATCTAAATGTTTTAACTGGTGCTATACCCAGCAGGGAAGTTACAGGACAGAGAATGTATATAGTTCATATCATGAAATAGTACAGTCAGTGATGGTTGGGGAATTTTTGCATTTCTTGGTTCTTTGGTCCATTGTACATGGTGCTGGGGAAACAGGAGGAGATTTTAGATTTATGATTCATCCTGTCACCAAAGTTCAAGTCCTGTCATTCTTCCAGTCCTATCCCTCTGTTTTTGAACTTAAAGGCTGGACTTGTGTATGGGGATCGGGGTCTAAGAGTAATGGGTAGTCCACTTTGAACTGGACAACTGAATTTTTCTGACATACAATTGTAAACTTTGTACTTTTTTTTGAATGTTTTACACTGCGGGGATTGATGAGCAAAGTCTGGCATTGAAAGAGTGAAGGGCCTACGACACTTTGTGAATTGAGAAAATCCACAAGTATGGCAAATCTGTACAGAAATGTACATCTGTCAGTGCGTGGGTATGTTTGCCTAGACATGTTTCCATGACAACTTAGGTCTTTGCTCTGAGAACATTGACAGTAAATTTCGCAAAAGCACATGCTCACTGAACCTAAGAACACTGAACTGAACTGAACACTAATTTTTTTTTATGCAGCATATTGCAAAAAAAATCAGTACAACCAAAGAACCGTAGTATCCAAATTTATTCATACAAAGTTGATCTGAAGTCTACAGATGTTAGATCATCAACACAGATTAAAATTTCACAATCCTTTCATTTCTATGCACAGCCAAAATAAATAGAAATTTCAAAAGGTTTCAAAACTTTACATAACTTTGAGCGTATACAATGACCATTGTGGTCCGAGAGTTCAACATAACTGGGCCAGACTGAGTGACCCAAAAGTATTTTTTTAAGAATACATTTCAATGAAGTTGAATACAAAATAACCAGACCATGGGAATTTTGGACCAACAAATTGCCGGATAGACCTACAGCACCGGATGTAGCTGAAATTCGATCATCCTGTTATGGACCCTGTCACAAAACAATGATGTAATCATATTGTTTTCAAGGCAAAGTTGGAACTGTACACATGCAAATGAGAATGAAGCCACAGACCCTGCAATGAATGCATTGAAAACGGCCAATAAGCTGTTTTTGGCCTTGACAACTCTCTAAATATCATCAAACAATTTAGGCAATATACTGTAGCATAGCTATACATATTTGGTTTCCATTTATACAATCTTGTTGCTGAAATTTCATCATGTTTTGAAAATACTGCAAGATGTAGCACATAATATTATCATACAGTGATTATCCACAATTTACATAGGCTAGCATGTAATGAACATGCACAAGGCTGCTTCCTGCCTAATGTCATTGTGAATATCAAACAATAACACAGAAAGTGTATTCACACAACGTTAACAAATGAGGATGTCTGATTACATAATGCAGTTTCACGATTTTGGCAAAAGGTTACAGCGCCAGAAATGTGACAGCGCCCTCTAGTGTTGAATTCCACTTCAATAAGTTACTGTTCCTCAGAACCGTGACTCTGCTGATCTAAAAGACTAAAATTTGTGGTATATTTTGCCTGCAATATCTAATCTTTAAAAACACATACAGAGACACATGTAGTTCATCTCCTTTCACTAAAATATGAGTCCTGTATCTATGGGACTGGACTAAAGTACTGTGGCAGTTTCTGAATGAGAAGTGATGCCATGCAGCTTACTGTGATGTGCAAATTTCCATGAAAATCTTTTGACATTTCATATTTTGGCATGAATGGAGCATAATGATAAGGCTATAATTAAATAGTGTCAAGTATGGACTTGGAATCCTTATGAGATGTATTGAACTTGCCCATATGGCTTATCAACAAAAGCACATCAGAACATATCTGTATTTTCTGAGCAACCTGGTTGTCACAGTATCCTCTATCAAAATTGTATGCACATTTTCACGAGACAAAGAGAGATTAAAATACAGAAATCCACAGAATTTAACCACTCTGTGTTGTGCTCAAGGGATAAGAATGGTAAAATGAGCCAGAGGCTGCAATCAGTGTGACTATTACATGATATCCTAGATGAGGATGTGAATTCTAATGACTGATGCTCGTCAGAAATCAGGAATTGCTGCCTTCTGTAAAATTCTGAACACTACTCTGTCGATTGAAGTGTGAATGCCCTGAAAATATTCAGCAATATTAGAGCAAAAATGCTTTAATGTAAAACTAAAACTAGGAACTGAGAACTGGGTAGTTTGATGAATTTGTTCAACTGAAATCACTTTAGAAGGAAACACCCTGTCAGTATATACAAGAGTTCTGTATTTCATTCTGAATTGTTTAGGAGATAAACGAATAAACAGCAATGCCTATATCCTCCCTAAGGATGCATTTTTAGCACACGTATCAAAAGACCAATGTACGTTACAGTCTGTGAATAATCTTGATGTATTTCAAAACTGCTCAATTGTTGAGGATTTTGCACAAGGTGATATATGATCGATATATAAAGCTGTCAACCATAATCTGCCAAAATTTGGGATGGGGAAAAATATTTGTACACTGAATTAAAATTGACGACAGATATCATTGTCATGCAGTCTGTTATTTTCCAGACAAAAAGCTAAAATTTCATGGCACTGGGAGCATCTTGTAAACTTATAGTGAATACAGTCAAGCACTTCCCAAGCAATTGGTTTTAAAACACATCATCAAGAGAGTATTACATTCTGTGGATGCAAAATATCAAAACATCACAGCTTGGCCTAATGTGCACAAATGTCTCTAATTTTTCAGGGACATTTATGCAAATGAGTAGAATACATAAACCAATCAGCATTTTACTGACAGCTTACGGTTGAAAAAGTTTGCTGAAAACTTGATTTTAGGAACAACATCTTTGAGAAAACAAATAATCACATTTCATTGGACTCAAACTCCGCTTTCAGACGTAAGCATAGCAGTATGACTTTCCTCAACTCCGTCTGTCTCTGCTTCATCTTTCCTCTCTGGCTGATCTTCATCCTTCTTGTATTTTGGATCTTCAGATTTCTGGAGCAGTCTCGGTCCGGTCAGTGCAATGGCGGCTGCTCCAATCGGTGCAGTGATGAGTATGGACAACACTGCTATCGTCAATATCTGTAATGAAAAAATATTGAACGCATGAAAACAAACATCATAATATTCTATATGTGAAAGCTAAAAGCACAGTCTATTCAGATGAACAGAGATGCACTAAGGTTTCATCCGTCTAGACAGCTTTATTGATTTTTTCTCTGCAGAACATTAATAACACTGTCATTGTAAACCCTCACTATCATTATATCAACTTATCATTTATTGATCTTTTACACAATTTCTAGTCTAGAGTCTCTTCTCAGAAAGTGACCTTTGACCTTGATTAAATTTACATAAACTATATACACTTCAAAATTGATACTGAAAGAAAGCAATAAAGCAATGAAAAATGTCTTCACCAATAGCAATCCATAGCATAATAATGACAATAAGATTGTACCATGTTATAGAGGGATGAAGGGATGGCTACTGGATCTCCACTTTAGGGAATGAAGTAATCTGCAACTACGGGACACACCATATAGCACATGATAAAGGATTATACAACAGTGTGTTATTCATACAGGGTGTTAAAGTGGTCTGTATTCACACAAGGAGAGTAATATTACCTGGATACCATAGTGGATAGCTTCATCTCCGGCTTCCCTCTCCCTGGCTGTGTCATAGGCTATGGAACCGATTGCAGCCTGGAATGGGAAAACAAACGGAACAATGTCTTAAATGCCGCTAGCCGGCAAGGCAGCTCATGGAAAGTCAAAGTATAACATGACTGTGAAAAAATGAATTTTTTTCAAGGAAGCGAAGTGAATGATGATAGAATGAATGAATGTTGAAGCAATCAAAACTGATCATTCTGGGAAAGAATTATTTCTACTTGAAGGAAAAGTCTCATAGATTTTATGGAATGAACACTGAAAAAATATGGGACATGGTTATTTGAAAGAACTGCATGAAATGTAAACCTCACTGCATTTAGGAAGGAAGGGTTTACGGTCTATTTTCATTTAACATTTTGTGTAAATTCACACAAAACTATGCACCACGATTTTGCCATGGTTACTGTGTATATGCTTGACACTCAATCAAACCACTCTGATTTTGTTTTGAAATATTTTGGTTCAAACTTCAAATTAAATCTTTATGAGGTGCTGGGTTTTTGCACTTGCAAACTGTCATTCAGGGGAAGATGGTTTCATGTCTGATATACCTTATGTATACAAAACAGGATGATTAGCTTCCATAAAACTCTGTTTTCATCAAAATACACATATATTGCAAGATCACAAGAATATGATACAATATCAACCAGGATCGTGTATGGGGAGAAGGGGAGAATCATGAAGAGCATCATGAGGAGTTGTAAATCTTTCTGACAAGCAACAAGTAAGATACTGACTCCGATGAATACTTATGGTTGTGTTCAAAACCTCCCCATTATGAATGATAGTCTTACCTGCACCGTGGCTTTTGGTAGCCATGCTAGTGCTATAAATAACCTCTCTTTAATGTTGAGACCTGACCTGAGGACGATGAAGAAGGTTACTGTCATTCTAACCAACAGACATATTGCCAGCAATGCAATTCCAAGACCTGAAAATCAAACAGAATACAGAATACAGTGTAAATTGTATCAACATAATTCCAACATAACTTATACCACACACACACATATGCAGGGGCATTCACAAATACACACACACACACACACACACACACACACACAATATGTATGCTGATATTCATGTTTCACTGCATGTACATTTAAGCACGTCTATTTCTGTGTCTGTGTCTTTGTATATACATCTGGTACCTGGTATTCACATACACATAGCATGATATGAATACACACTCATTCTGAACACCTACAGAAAGTACATTTATGTAGAAAATAACACACATACCAATTCCTTAAAGCAAGTCCAAGTTTGATTCATGTTACCACTTGATTAGGAATACAAATCCTACCAACAAGTCTGTTGTCTTTACTACTATGTACTCACCTATTGTATTGGGATCTAAATTCTCTATAAGTATTTCAGCACCAATGAGAGCAAAGAGAAATGGCTGGAAAATTGTCCAGAAGACTCCGATAATCTCCTCAATGGGAACCTTTATGAATCATAAAGAGGAACCTAGATGAATTGGAAAGTCATCATCTTCTATACAATTCAATATCAAAAGTTGCAAAGGAGAAAAGGTAACTGACGTCTGATTGCAAGAAAGTTGTTGTTGTTCTAAAATTTTCAAATACTTTCTATTTAACTATGTATGCTCTGTACTTTTGAACCTTTCCACCCCCTTTCTTCATAATAGAATCACCCATCATGTTGAAAACAATAGGGTTATTCCAAATTCTGTAGTGGTTGGGTTAGAATACACTGGAGAGATCAAAGCAGCCTACACTTGCAATCTTACTTTTTCATCTTTCCATCTCTGGGCCGCTACGAAGGACATGGTTAGCACGGCTAATGCCCCTGATCCCGGAAGCTTCAATGATCCGGTACCAAATAACGCTAATAATCCACTACCAAAGAGGAAGAAACTTCGGAAGCTAATTAGAGAACCCTGTGAGAAAATAAGGCAAATTAATTCACTGTCTTTTCTCTCAGTAATTTTAAAGGGATAGAAGCTGTAACGTTTTGATGATTTTTTTCACAAGTTCTGTTTTGCATGTCAATTGAAATATTTTGTTCTACTCCCTAAGTGTGTTGAAACACCAACTACTTAGCTTATAAACGCAGCATCTATAAATGTACACTGCAGTGTTATGGTTTGCATTTCAATTTTAGTCTGAACAGGAATTCACTTGTCTACAATATTATTGTACTTTACACATTGTATAGGCTGAGTTGACAAGCTGACTACTGTGTGTGCCAACATGCTTTGGGCAATAGAAAAAGAAGAAACTTGGAGTAGTTGCCATTTAAATTAAAAATAGTGAAAAAAATCACCAAGGTTACAGCCACTGGCCCTTTACTTGTAAATCATTCATATATTCCGTCCAGTGTTGATATTTTCCTGACAAAATGATATTCTGTTTTGTTCTTCACTCAGTGCAGAAAGATATCTATCCTGGAGTGTACTAACGCACAGTAAGTGAGGCTACCCACAATCCTCCATGATCTGTACACACGGAGATCACTCACTGAACTGAAGCAAATTTCTTCTGTACACAGAACAACTCGGTCCATATTTAAAAATTCTGGCAACATAGTTCTGATCATCATAATTTTCTGATTTCTCACTGTGAATAATGAGAAGATCAACCCCTTTTCCGCGGAGGAGATAGCAATTTTGTAATTTTGTCAACATAGATTTTTGACAGCCATACACAATATTTTCAAGGAAACTAAGGGAATAAGTTGCATCTGTGTTGGCAAAAGAAAGAGTATTGATTTTTTTTAATGTTCGTAACAAAGGAAATTTGCATGTCTGACAGGTGGTATGATGAGACCATCTTAGTTGCTGATAACTTTATCTTGACAAGTGTGCAATTTTTAGCACCTCCAAACATCGACTTCTCATTCAATTTACTCCTGAATTTTAAACATAATCAATAATTTTGGAACATGGTCTTAACAAATAATCCTGAACTTAAATTGTAAGTTAAACATTTTTAAGAAACTGATAAAATTGAAAAAGCCTTTAGCAAAAAATGTCTGAGTGAACAAATCAAGGGGAATTGTGGGTAGCCTCACTTACTGTGTAACGGGCCGTCGATAATAAAAGCTGACGCACATGAAACGTAACGCCTTCGTTTTACTTGAAATCCCCTCCCCCAACACGAAATTTCATATGCGAAATCAATTTCGTATTATGATGCTGTTTCTGACAAACCCACACGCACCTCTCCGATCCGCACGTCCATGAAAAAATACCGGAAGTGCATTTTATTTAATAAACCTCCACTTTACGCGTTTCACTTTTTAAGACAACATTTTAATGTATTTCGCACATAGGAACATGTTTCACGTACATGTTTCATGCTGAAAAAGCATACAAGTTTTTATTTCACATTCATGTCTTTTCGTTGTCTTTCCTGTCTCTGTATTTTGTGGTCATTCTGTTCTGGATGAACACGAAGGTAGTTTTGCGTTCTCGCTGCAAAGTCGCACTTCGAAAACAATAGAAAAATCCTTATGCGATATTGACGCACACAAAACTAAATGAGCTTTTACCCCATCCCCACTAAACGAAAGAATTACGTTTGTCGCGTGTCAGCTTTTATTATCGACAGCCCCTAAGTTAAGCCATATCATACAGCACTGTCACAGAAGGAAGTACCACAAATGACCTGTAGAGGGCGTCAGACATTGATAATTGAGCATAGCATGGGCTCAGACAAAACTACTGAAAAAATTGTCAATGTTACAGTTGCTCTCATTTCAAGTCAACTTTGTTTTGAGTTGTCAATCAGCATTATTTGTACCCATTGAAGTTTTTTGTGTTATTTCAACCATCAAAGCTCTAAGTATACAGTTGCAATGTCAAAGATCACAACCTTTGACACTTGTAGCTGTTGATAATATACGCATATAAACTCCAAAATGTCTTACCTTCTCTTTGTGTGGGATGTACCACATGACAACACCTAAGACCATTCCTATAAATATTCCCACCAGAACTTCAATGGGGCCTCGGAAAATTGTCAGCACTATGCTACCTGAATGAGTAAACATGTACAATTTATGGATACATAAAACCAAAGAAGCGTAACCTGGAGGCGTTTTACTGTTTTGTGACGAAGACACTGTACAATCACAATATGCTAAACTGACTCTTCTGTATTCATAAACAAAATCTCACAGTAAATTTTGTCACTGAGGAAAGCTGTTATTTGGCAAGAGGATAGCAAACTGCGATGAAAATGTTTGGCGAACTGCAGCTGAAATTTTGACCATGTCTGATGTTTAATACACTGACTGTCCGAAAACACACCTACATTAACATAGCTAATCTTCCTTACATGGTGTGATTTGAATGACATTGTTCCTACTTATCCAGCGTTTTTCAACACCATTGCTATTCATACAGCGAAGATTCAAGTGCACATTGTATGCTTGCATTAGACACTCATGCACAGCATTGTTTTGATTTCTGGGGCTATATTATAGAAGGCATTCAATGCACAACTCATGATCTACAAACTATGACTATTTTCACTCTAAGCTGGAAAACAAAATGGCGTCACTTCATTTTTTGGTCCAATGTTTAGCGTTTGTGTTGTAATTTTTCACCTTGTAATGTTTCAAAATTTGAGCCCTCATTCTGTCGAGTTCATATGTCACCATCAGGTCAAGTTGCATTTCAACAAAAACTTGCACATTTGAAGGCCACTGAAAACATAGAAACTGGTGAACATTATTTTTACAGACTAAAGCTGCTATAACATATCAAATCAAGCCGGTGAAAATACGTGTGGTTTGGTCCAATACTGTATTTTGCTGGCTTGACAAATGGCGTAATGATATTGTCTAGCTGCAGGAAATGGGTTAATATCTTGAAGCTTTGACTTATGTAAGTACACAAAACTGAAACAACTTTGTGACATCCTAAACCAACTGATGTTACCATTGTCCTTATATGGTTTGAGATTCATTCCCTGTTTTTTTATAATGTGTATTTTTCATGTTAACATATTTTTCTGGCCAATCATTTAAGGTAGAACGTGCCTCGGGGACAGATATTCAGACTCTCAAATTTTAACAATTCTCTTCTGATATACCACATGTGGGGGTTCATTTTCTTGGTGTAAGCAAACTTTTTACCGGCTAAGTTTTTTGAAAATCGAAAATTTTATTTTTTTCTCCATAAAGTTAACACAGGGATGACGGCCATTTTGATTTTTAAATATTGGTAAATATTGGGTTATTTGTTTCTCTAGTATCAAAATTTGTAGTGACCCCTGATTTTTATTCTTAATTTAAGCAAGAGAATGGCTGAAAGTTTCATTAAGGAAAGTTTGAGCAAAAGGGTAAGTCTTTCACTTTCGAGGTGCATACTCCTTTAAATCAAGAAAGAAACAATAGAATTTGATGACAATCTGCAAAAAAACAAAATTACACAATGCTACTGTTTAGGGTTTAATGCATGAGTGATTTACCTGTAGAAAACGTTATTCCAAGAACCACACTAAACCCAGTGATAGCTAGAACGTCATCGACGCTGGCAGCTGCGATAACTAGAGTTGGTATGCCTTTGTTCGTCCCAAATCCTCTCTCTTGTAAACTCAACAGTGAAGGTACAACCACTGCTGGTGAGACAGCTCCTAAAACAAACCTGAGAACGAGATAAACAAAGAGAGACTTGAAAATCTACGAAAAAAAAATATTCATGACATTTGAGTTCTCGACAACTTGAAGACTGGAGTACTGTACAACATATATTATGCAGACACTTCTAAGACATGCATGGACAGATTTCTTCTGAACACATCAGTACTATAATTTAAGGACATGTATTTCTAAACTGAGGTACTCATTTTCACTATGGTTTGGGTATTTCATAGGTTTTAGATTGCTAGTACCATTTCTATTGTCCCAATATTATGAAATATGGCTGCATCGATATTGGTATATCAAATGTAATGTCAATAGTGTAACCTGGGAACACCAATAAATTTTACCACGGTACAACATTCTTACACTGCATCTCAATGATTTTAACTCTCTGAAATCTATTCCAATAGTTTTGTGGACTACCAGTATTGGTGTCTTGCAATCACATCTTTTTGCATGGATTCACGGCTTTTGCTCAGTCAGGTAATTGGTGACGATTTGGATACAGTACAATCCAAACACTTATTTTTTTAACAGATCTAAAGATTGAAAATCAGTGTTCAAAAGCCGTAGCATTCATCTGTACTCAGAAAGTACGATGGAGGGACTGTGATTTTACAAACTAAAGGAAAGCAAAGCGGAAAATTCATGGTGAATTCTTGGAAAACTGTCACAACGTCTGAAATCCTGGAGTACAATGTCACAACAGATCTGTACCTTATATTGTACATGTACAAAAACTCTGTATTTCCACTTTGCTACTGATAAATACACAGTCAGATGATGTTTACACCTATGGACGAATGGATGAGCAGACTCTTTTACAGCCCTTCAATTGCTATGCAGATCCCATTCTGTGCAGAAACTCGACTGAAAAGCACTCAAAAGTGTAGACAAACAAAGCCTACAGAGCGAAACAGCCACTGCGTACTGGAACCCCGTCACTAGAGTAGCTATGCTCTGTTTCCTTTCAAGGACACATATACCACCACAAGACAACATTATGTAGGTGATTATGGTGGTGACAGTCTCAAAGAAGTGGTGACACAACTTACCCTAGCATAAAACCCCAGTCCCACGGAAAATTCAGCAGTAGAAATCCAACTATGGCCGCTGTTACACATTCCACTGAGCACGGCGTAAATGCTAGACGTAAACACACAATCTTCAGTTTCTTCAGGGCCTTAGCATCAAGTCCCAATCCAGCTCGGATTAAAATGACTGTAAATGCTATGTTTCGGAGTGATATTGACCACTCAGGTTCAATGTCTTTGGCTACATTGATGTAAGGTATATTTCTTAGTAAAACACCCACAATAAGCATACCTGTATTGAAAAAAAGGTATCTTGTTAAGGCAAGGCTCCATAGCTACAAACGTATGCAGTAATCTGAAGAAACCTTAAAAAAAAGTTTCTATTTCATGTGACCTCATGAGTGTAGAAAATATTATTGGTTCGCTCTATTACATGTAGGAAATATTTTTGGTTTGCAAACTAGTGGAACATTTTCATACCATACAGTCTCATGTATAATATCAACTTTCTGAGAATATTATTCACATCATAAATCTGAGATAAGTGATAAAATGTATGGAGATAAGACATGAATGTTCTATAATATTTCAGAATCATCTATGGGCGCTATGATGGTATCTTGCCAATTTGCAATATGGTACCCCATAGATAGTGTAAAAGCCACAATTTCTGTGGCTGGCACAGAAAAGAAGTACTGACTTGGTAATCTAAATGAGGAAGTGCTGTGGATTTCAAAGGAACAATTAAAAGTATTCATGAAGATAAATTTATTACATTCATTTAACAACATCACATACAGCCTGCAGACAAGACTGCGGGCCATAAAATGACTTATTTGATTCAAGTGCAGGATATGTAAATGCATACAAGGCTATTTTTTCTTGTTAAGATTTTCAATAATTTCAATTTTAAATCAGACAGCTTGTTCTCACCGCTATGAAATTTGATAGTCTTCCCATTGGAATCAGCTGTACAGACCAACTGTTTGAAGGTCTGGTAGCATTTAGATAATTTAGTGTTGTATTCAAGCACTGGCGGTTCTACAGATGAAATTGTGATTCCCAGGAGGATAATAATTCAAAGTAAGTTGTACATTCATGTCTCAGAATTAATATTTACATTTTGCTGTTTCAATATTTTTGCACATAATGCCTGTTCTATTTAGACTTTATTGGTATAAGAGTAAACTAATCCTTCTTACATTAAAATTATTAGTGAAAATTGTCTAGATTATGTAGGTTTTTGATAAATTTACATGTTCAACTGCATATTTCTTGTTTTTCTAACAAACTGGTTTTAATTACACATGACACAACAAGGTAAGCAACTACAAATTCTAGTTTTTGTGCATTTTCAGTTACTGCCAAAATGTTTTGGAATGAGCTGCCTTTTGACAATATTTTCCTTGACTACTCAATTGAATCTTTTAAGGTAGAATATGCCTCGGCACAGATATTCGGGCTCTCAAATTTTTTCAATATACTTCTGATATACCACTTATGGGGGCTCATATTAAAGCTCTTGGAGCAAGAAAAATTTTCACTGTTTTAGTTTTTAGAAAATCAAAAATTTTACTTTTCCTCATAGAGTTATCACAGGAATGGCGGCCATATTGAATTAAAAATATCGGTAAATGTTCAGTCATTTGTTTCTCTAGTACCAAAATTTGCACGATGACCCCTGATTTTTATTCTTCATTTGGTAGGACAATAGTTACAAGTCTTATTGAGGAAAGTTTGAGCAAAAATTTTAGTCTTTTCCTTTTGAGGCACACATTACCTTAAACGCAACCTGAGAACTTGTCGTTTTCAAGATAGTTATATTATCTATTTATGATTTGCGACTCTCATTGTTTTGTGCAGAGCACTGAGATAAAACGTAGTGTACTTTTAAAAAATAAATAATAATACTAACATTAACAGAAGACCTGAGTATCTTGATTCATTAAAATAAAATTTTTCACAAAGACATGGATATTCGATGAATTATACTTACCTAAAAGAGGAGGTAGTTTAATAAACGTCACAAGCAATCCGCCAAGGACAGCAGCAACCCACAGCACAAAGAGCGCAAATAGATTACCACCAGGTAAAGCCTCTTCACCGGTAATAGCCCAGAGAGTACCCCACACTATACAGACCAGTAACACGTACAAGATACCAGTGGCGAATTTTCCATGGGGCGGACACAATATACTGTATTTAAATCTGAAAAGGTGAATGAACAGTATAGTGCAGTATGAAATTAAATTGGTTCGTTATAGGACAGTAATGAATTTTTACATGATATTTAAGTACCACACAAAACATTTGAGTATGGCCAGGAGGTGGGTAGTGAACTCAATATCAAAGGTGGCGACTTCAAGACAAGGATGTTGTTGTTTTTCTTAGTGCTGTGAGGCATGTTACCCATCATTGCTAAATATTCAGTACTTTTTGACCAGTACTTCATCCAGTAAATATGCTTCTCAATTGTTGGATGAGAGAGTGAATATTAAAATAAATAAGTCTGACCATAAACAGGCAGGTATGGAAATATTTCACATTATCCCATAAGAACCAAGTTTTGAACTAACTCTGTTGTTATATGTGGCAAGACTGGACCTCTGTACTGTGCAGTAGGGGTGGACATGTTAAAAATGGTTGATACCAAAGTCATGAAATGGAAATGTCTTTACCTATAGCAACACCCATCCCCGGCTTTTGGTGGGTCATGATATTTTGTCAAACATGGCGCACACCATCTGTCGCATCTTTGGAAACATCTCTTACATCTAGACGGTTCTTCTAGGTCCTTTACGCTCCCGCTGGCAATTTGATGGTCGAAACTGTCACTTTCGATGGGGCTGTGTTCAATGTTACCATCTTTTTGTTCATTCTTGGTGTAATTTTTGGCTGCCATTATGGGCAAGCCGTAAAGTAAAGGTGTGTTGCTTAGGTCGTGACTCACTGGGCCACTTGCTGCTGTTCCATAATTTCTAACGATTCCATTTGGTACCTGTGATAGTAGGGCACTTTAAAATAAACAAAAAATTTAAAAAGTTAAACAAACCCAGCAATCAACAATTATCCCTTATCCTGCCAAGTTCATGAGTCACCACAAGGTCAAGTTGGTGAAAACAAATGATGAGGCATAACAGGCCCTACATGTTACATTTTAACAAAAACTTGAAGGCTCATTTATATATATATATATATATATATATATATATATATATATATATATATATATATATATATATATATATATATATATATATATATATATATATATATATATATATATATATATATATATATATATATATATATATATATATTATATACACACACACACACACACACACCACACAGTGAAACCTGTCTAAACTGAACCCTGTCTAAACTGGAAACCTGTCTACACTGAACATCCTTTCTGGTCCTTTAGAATGCCATGTTTAAGGAACCTCTATAAACCAAACACCTCTGTAAATCGACAGTTTCAGTTTTCTCAGTCCCTTTGGTGTTCGGTTTAGACAGGTTTTAATATATATATAATATCATATATATAATATTATATATATATATAATATATATATGTGTATATATGTGTACGTGAGTATATATATATAATATTATATATATAATATTATATATATAATATATGTATGTGTACGTGAGTATATATATATATATATATATATATATATATATATATATATATATATATATATATATATATATATATATATATATATATATATATATATATATATATATATATATATATATATATATATATGGCTCAATGCCGCTATTTATGGTATTGGCAGATGGAGAAGTAATACTGTCTAACAGGTCAAGGGTCAAAGTAAACAAAGAAAATGTAACACTGATGACATGAAGTTCCTCTTTGCCCTAATTTATGTTTTGTTTGAAACATTGAGAATAGAAACACATTTTTCTCCTTTGGTGGTGAGAAAATTGAAAACACATACAAAAACTTGTATTTTTTGCTTAAATAAGTTTCACGAAATATGGTACAGTGTCAAGACATAAAGTAAAACAGAAACTTAACTGACCTCATGTGACCAAAGCAATACTTATAGCAATTATGCAATCTGTTTTGTTTCATTTTCAGATAGTTATTGGGCTTAAGCTTGAAGTCACACTCTTACAAACATTGTAAAACAAAATGGGTGTACCTACAGGCAACTTAGTAAGCTGGTTGTTGTTTTTGCCTACATGTAATATTCGATAATAAAATTGAAAACACTAATTTGCTGTTGCTGTTATTTCAAGCATATTGTCATTGATATCATTGCAAGCTGGGCTTCCATAGCTGGAAATACTGGATGGGTGTTGAGTACAGGGCCAAACATTTCACTTCTTCCTACATTGATCCAAGGAATGCATGCTTGGCTACCTATCTGCTCACACATCTTCTTTTGTGGTAAAAAATCACAACTTGTTGACAATCGATCAATTGAAAAATGGTATGGCAAGAACTGGTGCTAACATTACAATATTCTTTTGTCTTTTACTTCCCCTACTTAGTGTGCATACAGGTGGAAAAAATCAAGATTTTCACATGGTATCAGATTTTTAACCTTCTTTGAAGCTGGACCTGCTTGTGCGGTTGACAACATCACTGGACTTTTAGATGAAAACAGACCAACAGCCTGTAAAGAGCAGATTGGCTGACAATCATGCTGGTTCATTTATAAGTCTGGTGACAAAGTCAACCGTACCAACACGTCAAGATTTGAAATGGATTGAACAATGTCCAAATACATTGTGAGGTCTGAAGATTCGCCACCAATTTGCATAATAGTATGTCAGGACCAAATTAGATTGGTAATGTTAATATCGATTCTTACCATATTTTGTTTATTGCCAACTGGTCATAATTTTTTTGCTTTGAAAATTTAGCGTGTGAAGTGTAAGGTGGCCCAGCTTGGATCCTTGAATAAATATAGCAAGGAACTTGTTCTCAATACCTACCCAGTTTTCCAGCTTTGAAATCCTAATGTGCGACCATATCAATGTGCAAAAACAAATGAGTGTTCTTCAATAGGGCTGTTTGCAAATGACGTTATTGTTCTCTCTTAAATGTGCAACAAGAAATATCTACCTGCAAATCTACATAACATTTTTAGAAATTACTCACATAAGAACAGCAAAAATACAGCTTAAATAGCAACTGCTAATGTTACAATGAACACTGAAGGACTAATTAATGGCCCAGATTTACAAGCTGCAACAACAGCCATGCATGCAAGACTGACAAAATTTGTCAACATTTGTAGCAATTCTTCGATGCAAGAATATTTAGTAGCAAACCTGCAACCATCAGCATCAGTGTTATTTAATAGCGGATGACAACATTGGCAACCAGACTACATTAGGTTTTTGCGCTATAGGATAAATAAACATTTAGTAATGAATAAAATTGTAGTTTATTTTATTTTGTCTGATTGTCGGCTCTGCTGATGCAATGTTTCTCGTTTAAAATGCGTGTAACTATTATAACGATTCCCCGATACACTTTCATTTCACATTTCGTTATACACCAATTTGTATGTAAATTGCAAATGTTGCAAATTACTAGCATGTGGCTCCTGCAGATATCCAAATATACAAACACAGCATCTATGTCGTTCACGAGACATATTTAACAGCATAGTATGAAGAAGAAATGTATGAAATGTGCAGAACTGTGATGGGGATACAAGATTGAAGATAGTTGACATATTCGGATACTGTAGGGCGGCACGTAGCATTTTGAAAGTGCCGATCACCCATGCTAGTACTGCTCCGTTTACGTGACAACTCGGGCATGTCATGTGCACGGCCTCATGGTGTTCCACATTCGACATTGGGAATTTCGACAGCAAATTCAACTAACCTGCGACTCGACCGGTTTTCGGTGCGATTTTCCGTTTCCGACCGACAGTCCATTCGGTCAATAGACTCCCTAAGTACGACCGTACGAACGTTTTCTTATCGCTTACGAGAAGCGTAAGATGGCGCGGCACAGAATATGACCCCGCCACCACTTTCTAGCGTAAAAACAACCTATTCAAATTTGTTTCAGTAATATAAGCCATTCAGGTCAACCAAAATAGTATGTATGACGTCATGATGATAGTTTAACATTTTTAATAGAGTGCCTTGTCATCATATATGCTGCCCAACTTCACATGAACTTGAAGGCTTGTCTGTTTTGACCCTCTGCATGAAGCTGTACAACTGCTACATTATATAATCCATAGATAAACTGAAGCCATACATTTCGGGTGAAACCTTGATGTATGACAGAACAACCCTTTTCATGAAAAGTGAATTGCCTACCAATAGTGAACCACTTCCTCCACCTCGTTCCTATGCTAGTTTTTTTGCTATGATCTTACAGAGGCTTCGTGTGACGAAAACGAAAGTTTCACTGTCCTTTACTTGATGAGTAAGCAAGCTTATTATCAGTTTCAGCCTTGCGTTGTTCAGAGTTGTTTACCCACGTAATACAATGTAATACGATTCATACGGATTGACCTAGGGAGTGACGAATGACCTCAAACGCACTGAATGCTGGGGTGGGGAGCCGGTAAAACTTTGTGAAACCGAAGTCCCTCATAATATTGATGGCATAGCCTTTTCTATAATTTTCCAAACAGATCCTATTATTTTCGCCCATACAAAGATAAGGTTGAACATGGGATGAGGTTAAAATGACATTAGGTTAAGATTATATATATATATATATATATATATATATATATATATATATATATATATATATATATATATATATATATATATATATATATAGGTCTATATATATATATATATATATATATATATATGCCTATATATATATATATATATATATATATATATATATATATATATATATATATATATATATATATATATATATATATATATATATATATATATATAGGCATATATATATATATATATATATATATATATATATATATATATATATATATATATATATATATATATATGAACGTATGTGTATGTGTTTATTTACACATAAATACATTCTTTTATTCTATGAACAGAGAATGCTGACAGGTAAGGTACGATAACGTGGGTAGAGCATGCGTACAACAAAGTGACAACTCCGTCCACCCACCCAAATAAGCACGCATGCTTTAATACAAAATCATTTCAAGGTATATGATCGTTCGTTGAAAAGACCGAGAATATAAAGTAAGCCATATGAGCGTTCTCTACTGAAAAAAAGAGACTGAATTTTCCGAGCATATTCTCTGCTGCTTGTTCAGACGGGTCTACTTTGAGTGTGACCATCTTCCCCACAGAATCACTGGGCGGGAATAGCCTAACATCTTAATTTAAATCTGAGTTGTATTAATAAAATGATTTTGGTATTCATCAGGGTTGACTTTTCTTTTTTCTCTGCAATACTTGAAAAAATCACTGAACATGTACAGTACTGAATTATAAACATAAGCTTAACCATCAACGGAGCGTCAAATAAAATGTAAATATATGCGGGTACAAAATCCTCGTGTTTCCGTTCAAATATACCTTTCCTGAACTGAAGTGCTTTCCAGGATGACATTAATATGAAAGATGAACCCTGTAGCTTTGATGATAAACTTTCTTTCGGATGGTGAAAAATCTCTACATGTAAAACATTTCTTCATCTAATAATAATAATGCGGAGGAAATAATGTAAATACGGACGAGGCTACAACGCCCCGAAACTAGAACTTTCACTACATGATGTCACTTATCCTGAACTGTGACCTCGATCCATGATTAATAAACATGCTGATTCCTGCTGCGTGCAAAAAAAAAGTTTCTGTACGAACGATGCCATGATGAATTTTAATGCATTCCCACAGCGTCAATGAAATGTCGGCCGATCGGCTCACCGTGACTTTGGAAAAGAAAGAGGGTGCCAAACACGAGACAGCGATACTTGAAGGTTTCTTGACCTTATGGGATGTTTGAAAACGTTGGCTGAAAATCGTTCGGTGAGTGAGTATGTTTTGAAAAGTGAAAACCGTGTGCTGTGCTAGACAACTTCACGTGATTGCAGTGTTCGAATTGAAAACATGCTTCTGTGCTGTGCGAATCGACACGTACGTACGTTCGTCCTTGAGAGCGCTTGTTATCCGTGTACGCTGTAAAACTAGAATGCGGCAATAAGGTTGTGACATGAAAAGGGCAAGTGAAAGTGAGGACAAGGAAACCTGCCATTTGATGTAATTTAATTTAAAATAAAATACGTGATCCATAAAGACAGCCTAGTTTCCGGGCGTGTATCTGAATAAAATCTTGTACAGGGATCGGTAAACTTTGCATATAATATTTATACCGGCCGATTTCTCAGTGTTGCGTCCCAAACCTCACTATTCGACATACGATTTTGAATGATCTTGAGAATGCGGCAGTTTCCTAAAAGGTGCACAACAAGTTTGCATTGGAAGCACGAATAAACGCTTTGTGTTAAACAGAGATGTTGTTGAATGGAAGGCATGTGGTGGTGGCGCCTACCGGAAACTTAAGTTTCTTTAGAACGCTTTGTTCTTATACTACCATAAAGGTTTCTGAATTTTCCCCCCAAAAATACCTCCAGACATTTTTTGTATTTGAGTATACACATTAATATAACATAATGATACAGATCCATGTTATCACTTGTCTTTCTATAATATAGAGTAAATACATTCATTGGCTGCTTGGATACAGTTCCCACCTCTCTTCTACATCAGACTTGTTCAAATCATTAAGATATAATCCACTTAAATAACAATATAGACTGTTACAATATGGCAATACTGTTATTACTGTTATTTATGATATTTTGAAGCACTACCAGGCAGTATTATTCAAGAGTTGTGACCAAGTGGACTTTGTGCTCTTTTATCCACTAAGGATAAGAAAGCACAATTATGTCATATATATATATATATATATATATATATATATATATATATATATATATATATATATATATATATATATATATATATATATATATATATATATATATATAATATACGGTAAAAAATGATAACAAGTAGAACACAGTCCTTAGGCGTTGTTACTCAGAGTTTCATGCTACATGTGCTCTCTGTCAATGTCATGTTTTCCAGTCAAATTTCAAATAAGTAATGTATACTATACCATATTCATAGAACTACAGATTAGCTACAGCTGGTGTATTTAAAGACAACTTACATATTTGGCAAACATTTTCATTAGTAAAATTACTCTACAAATAGTTCAAATTAATAGGCTTCGGGTTAAAATATTTCAATTATTTACTAATATCAGAAAATATTTTGTCTTGGATTTCATATAGTGCTCATGAAAAACTGAAAAAATATGGAAATATCTTCAGTGAGTGAAAAGTGTGACCACGAGTCTAAAAAGAATGGAGGTGTTAAAGTCTGTGAAGAAGGAAATATGAACATTGTTGGAGAAGAAGGAGGGGATATACACATCTCTGCTGAAAATATCATTGTTATTCAACCACAAAATGTTACAAGGCAGCCAAAAAGAAAGAGAATGTGTGAAACCTGTGACAGAGTATGTGCACCTTTCTTAGTGAAATATCACCACATTCCAGGGGAGAATGATACTCTATGCTACAGGTATATATGTTTTCAACACCCTTGTACAAACATAACAAGTTATGGAATTGGCAGTATAAACTTTGTATTTAGACTTTGATGTGTTTACACGAGTTCTTTCAGTTTCAATGTTCAGTACTTCACTATGGTAGCAATAGTTTACTCAAAGGATGAAACGGTGTAAATTTGGGGTAAAAAATCTAAATTTTTGTATTAAGACTTCTATTGCAAGTGTAACCGCATAAGATTTCTATCTACAGTGTGGAGCAAAAGCCAACAGACCTACCCGGTTGAAGTCATTACTGCAATGGCAAGATCTTGAAGATGACAGATTATAAATGATGTAATTTACCGAAAATATTTATGTGTATCATGGTATATGAATATCCTCTGCCAACTATCTTACTGAATTGTCACACAAAGGTAGAATATTATATGAATCCTGTCCTTTTAACACTCATGAGATATAAGAAAAGATTGTTGAATATGAGAAAAATGTCCCGTTTCTTTACAGGTTGAAGTATAGTCTTTTGTGTCCACCCCATGGAAATTTTGCCATCAGTATCTTGTACTTGTCACTGGTCTTTGTCACGTGGGGTACCCTGTGGGCTATCACAGGGGAACAGGCATTACCTGGTGGCAGTTTATTTGCACTGTTCATACTATGGATTGCAGCTGTCATCGGTGGAGTGTTTGCATCATTCATCAAGCTGCCTCCTCTTTTGGGTAAGTGTACAGCTTTCTTTTGAAAGTACAATTTATATCGACAGTAGGCATTAAGTCGAGGTTGTCCTTCCAGATTATTCAAGTTGTTTGTAAAGTTTTTTTCATCAGCAAAGTTTCATCGGATTTCATTTTCATTTTTGCTACAGTTGATATATTGTAAATGAAATATACCTGTGTTTCCGGTAACCTGAGCTACCCTAGAAAAAACCTGCTGACCATAGACATTTTTTTTTTTGCATTTTCCAAAAGTTTATATTTTATTGATCTCAGGCGACAAAAAAGAAAAAATTCCTCCAACTTACCTGCCCTAATTTTCGGAGGCATATTACCAGAAACACGTTTTTTTATTTGGCCCCAGATGAACAATTTTGAGTAGCTCTGTTATTTTTATTGTAACAGTGTCGTTTTCCTGTCCAACCAAATCTACGATAACACAAGACAAAAGCATATCTTCTATGATCAAAGAGACAAAAGTACACCAGTATTTCATAACCTGACTGTTACAATATATCAGGCAGTTCTTACCACATTATTGCCTTCCATGGAATTAATCAATACTGATTGTTACTATACAATCTACTTATCAGGCATAATATTGTTACAAGATATCATTTTATTGGAGATTATAATAAATGGGTGTTACAATGTATCAATAATCAAGTATTTCTTTGCCACAATACCTTGATACCTTATATGGAAGTTAATCATGATTGGTTGTTACAGTGTCTCTATTTATCTGGTGTAATCTTGCTACAAGATTATATGGATGATATTTATTAGTACTTGTTACAATGTATCTATTATTGGTTTTTTTCTTGGTACATTATCCCTTTATGGTTCTTATTCATGAGTATTATAGAAAATTTTTTATTCAAGATGCTATTATTATTTTTTTAGGCAGTTAATCTTTATCTTATTCTGATGTATCATTCTTCATACCAGGTATGCTGATTGTTGGTGTGGCATTGCGAAACATTCCGTACATCAATGTTGCCAAGGACATCACGCCTGAATGGTCCATAGCACTCAGAAATGTAGCGTTCACAGTGATCCTGATCCGGGCTGGTTTAGGACTGGATGCCTCGGCTCTGAAGAAACTGAAAGTTGTTTGTTTATGCCTTGCCAGTATCCCCTGCTTAATGGAATGCTTGACTGTGGCGATTCTTGGTTTTCTACTCCTTGGATTTCCATGGGACTGGGCATTTATCCTGGGGTAAGAAATCTGACATGCCTTTTATACAATATGGTAGTAAATTTGATCAATTCAAAAACCTTGGCAACTGACACATTTATATAAATATCACCAATCTTCTAGTTAATCCCTTGACTACCTTGTACGCCGGATATATCCGGCGCCATTTTGAATTACCATATACCTTTAGTGCCGGAAATATCCAGCACGGTTAAATAGGCGTATTTGCTTCGTTTTTGTCCCTAAAAATCCCGTAATTTCGGCATCAGCACGCAGCGCGACTAAGATAGATGTATTTCGACCTGACCTGAATGTGATTGCGCCCCCGCACGTCCGAGTATGGCCAAAATCCTTAAACGAATGTCGTGACCCATGACCTCGACCTTAAAAGGTCAAGCTGATCACAGAAGCATCGCGCTAAATGTTTACAGTTTCCAGAAGTTTGTTGATGTCATTTACTTGCAAGATTTTTATGTTTTTTTTAATGAATGAAATGTTTATTTATTGAAAACAAATGATTCATATGTAAATATGTTCTATTAACAGCAATATTCTGTTAATGAATTTGGAGGAAATATAATTTTTTTACTATAACCCAGCGAAATTTTATAGCAGCCATATTGTCAATATAACTGGCCACATGACTGGTCATTTGAATGGCCATATAATATATTGTTCCCTAAAATGTATTTTAAATATTGTGAACTATTTTTTGATAAATTATAACCATTTTAGATGCATGTTTCTGGAAGGAAGACATAAAGCAGGTATTTACAAATAAAATGTGTTGATTTTTAAATACAGAATTATGTCAGATGCTGATGTTTGTGGTTCATTTACTCTGCCTTATTTGAGAAAAGTCTTAAACAGGTACACCTATAAATAAAATAAAGGGTAGTTTTTATTACATATATGTAAAGACAATGCCATGCAAATTGCAACTCTATTCAAATTTGAGTAATTCTACGGATTCAAAACACATCCTGATGATTCAAATATTCTTTCCCAGCATATTCTTTGCCAACTCTGGTACATGATGAGTCATGTGACCAGTCACGTGACTTGGAAATATAAAACGTATGTATGAGAAAGTTGGAAATTTTATGCTGATTCAGAAAATATATGGTTTATTGCTACTTACGTAATTTTTACTCTAAGTTGTGTTGATGCAATGACCACACACCAGATTTTATCAATATTTTCATAAGAGGCCTGGTATATAGGAATACATTGGCCTTGGTAGTCAAGGGGTTAAGGATAATTTGTTCTGTGAGTTTGTATACAATGCGGGATGTCAGATTTGTAGAAACCAAATAAAAAACAAAAATCGGTTTACATTATCGTTACTGAGAATGATAAACTGACTCAGGCTGTGAAATTTAATGCAAATACTGTACTTCCACCTCCAGTAGCAGCATCTTTAACTACACTTTATCAGTATACAGGTGCTTTTAGCTTTGTAATATGTACGCCAAATAAAAAAATATGTGTATATCCTGAAACCTGATCTACCCAAGAAAAATACCCACTGACCCTAGACATTGTTTTAACATCTTCAAAAAAGTTTCCAGCGAATTCTCTTAATTTTACCATATTTTATGTATCTCTTCCAACAAAAAAGCTATCTGACCTACAAACTAATTTTTGGAGGCATGTTATAGGAAACACAATGTTTTGTTCATTTGGCCAATTAATATACTTGCTACACTTGTATCCAATTGGTGTGTTGTTGTATAGCTTCTATCAAACCAAAGTAAGTAAAATAAAATGAAATCTCCTTTAGCTTTGACTCTTGAAACACAGATCAAGATGTAAAGTTCTATGCAGAAAAGTTTATTTCTCATCCATTTCTCATTGGCAGATTTGTCGTTGCTTCTGTGTCTCCTGCCGTTGTCGTGCCCTCCATGTTGAGTCTCCAGGAAAAGGGTCTTGGAATGAACAAAGGAATACCGACACTTCTCATTGCATCAGCCAGTGTTGATAACGTACTGGCAATCACTGGATTCAGTGTTGCACTGGGAATCACATTTTCGACAGGTTTGAAAACTTAACATTGAAATCGTTTCTACTTCTTCAGATACCATCACAGCGGAATGTTAAAGTTCCTTTTGTCAACAATATTTAGGTGCACAAATTTTTCAACGCTTTGCCTTCAACTTTGCTTTGTTGCATCCAGATTTTATTTAAAAAATATTTCATTCTTTATCCGTAAATGCACAAGTCTGAAGTCAGTTAGTTTTCCCTGTGTTTTAAAAATTCCAGCACCATAACTGACGTGGTTTAAATTTCCTTTGTGAAATCCTATACCTGTAGACATGTGCGGACACTAGAAATTAAGACAAAAGTTTGTTTTGGCAGTTGTCTTTCAATTTTCTCAACAGATATATGAAACAAACAAATTTCACTTGTCCACAGAGCTGATTGCAAATTTATGAACTTACAGCTGACTTTGAATTTCGACGTCTCTTGCTTGATTTTGCATTGACAAACAAACATTTGTATATTTTCATTATCTATGCGACACTTGCAGGCAGTGTAGTGTTCACAATTTTTCGTGGTCCAATAGAAGTTCTGGTGGGAATATGTGTCGGCATTACCTTTGGATTGATAATGTGGTTTATACCCCATGCAAATCAGGTGAGCTGCTAATCTTTAATGTTTTGCAGTTCTTTTGCTTTAGTTCTGAAGATGCAATAGGTACACACTAGTCGTTAAGGTAGAATGTGCCTCGGAGACAGATATTCAGACTCTCAAAATTTTACAATTTGATTTTGATCTACACCTGTGGGGGCTTATTTTAAAGCTCTTGGAGTAACAAAGATTTTTTTATGGTCTATTCTTTAGAAAATTGAAAATTTTATTCTTTCCCATAGAGTTAACACAGAGATGGTGGCCATTTTGAATTTCAAATATTGGTAAATGTTAGGTAATTTGTTTCTCTGATACAAAACTTTGCACAGTAACCCATGATTTTTATTCGTGATTTGATGAGAAAATGGTTGAAAGTTTCATTGAGTAAGGTTTGAATGAAAGTCTTTCACTTTCGAGCAAAGTCTTTCGTTTTCAAGGGGCAAAATACCTTAAAAGTCTATTATACTATTCAAGAACATTTTGGTTTGTTATAAATTTCTGATGAGGGTTTCAAATCAAATGATTTCAGAATCAATATTTAATCACAATATATTGATTATATTGATATATACATGTTATAACCATTGGGTGCCGTATACTGAACATGAATTATGCAAAACAATTTTGCCTAAAGTCTTGACCAATCAGATGAACTCTTACAGAAGTGTGTTATATTTCATTTCACCTTCAATCCATGAATCCCAACTTAAGTGTAACTGACACCACACATCTAATCTACCAAATGTGACCTCCATACGTCCTTTACATTTTTCAATGGTTGCACATTATACCGTCAACAATTATGCTGTTATTCATTCCCTGACAAGGAATGGTTAATTTAATCTTGCCATGACTGTCTGCGTTTCTGTGTTCTATTAAATTGCCAAAGAAGTCATCATTTCTTCACATTAGGAATTTTGCCGCAATGCCAGCTGTATCTGACCCATGACAATCAAACAGCTTTGAATTATTATTTCCATATGTATTACAAATGATGATTAAAGTATTGGTAATTTCACCAAAGTATTCATGTTATGTGGTGGTGTTCACATTCCAGGAATCACAGAACGGATACCGGAGTCTTCTACTGTTTGGAAGTGGATTATTTGCTTTATTTGGCAGCAGTGCCTTGGGTTTACCAGGGTCTGGAGCACTGGCAGTGTTGACAATGTCTTTTGTTGCAGCTCAGAGATGGAAAGACGAGAAAGTAAATAGCATTATTTTACAGATCAGCATGTTTTTACAATAATGATACAAAAAATAAATTATTTCGATCAGAACACTTTGGTGTATTGATGTGGGGCCGATCGACACAATAAAGTTTGAGAATTCCACAATTGACATCAACTGACAGAGTTCAAGAGTAAAGAGGGTACATTGTAAATAATCAAAATGGCAGAGGAGGATAGAAATAAAGTTGGACAAAATGTAATCAAATCTTGTTTAACTGTATGTTATTTACGAAATGTATACTTTGAATATTTTGAGATGTAGAAAGCGATGAAAAAAGTAGAAAAATAACTTACAATGACAAAATAAGAAAACTTTGAATACAATTGAAATTTGATTAAGATGAATTTAATTATTCATTTCATTATTAATTATTTAATTATTCATAGACAGCAGTTGAAGATGTGATGGGTCTGCTTTGGACGTTTCTTCAACCATTCCTGTTTGCGCTAATTGGTGGTGAAATACTTATAGAGAATTTACACCCTAACACAATAGGTAGGTTGGTTATAATGCATATGTAAGATAATATGTTTTTACAATTCAATCATGCCCGTATTGTGAAGACTGGTGATTTCTGCCATAAAATGTACTCAGATTCAGTTATTTGACTGTCTAAACTCTAGAATGTGTTAGACCTACTCCCTCTGAGGATTGTGCTCAAATTTCGTCAATTAGTTATTCCCAGATTTCACCCAATAGAATTAGAAATCACAAGTGTTTTGAAATTGCAAGCGTTTAAGTCACGAGGAAATTTTGGGTGGGTAAATTCTTTTATAGTGTGTCTTAAAGCATTCGAACTCAAAGGCGCATGACCCCTTCCCTGCTTGCCAATAGACGGTTTCATTTCATCACAAAAGTAAAAGATTTGCACCAACAATTTGGCACAGAAGATTGCCCCTTTCACTTCCGTACTTCAGACCCCAATCCATTGTTGTCAGTGGTCATTGTGGACCTGTTTACGGGGAAATTACCACTGAAAAGGATATAAAGGTTACTCCAGGCCTTTCACGTGACGGTTCAGCCATGTTCTGTGGGTAATCGTGATCAAGAAATTTTTGAATTAGTGAAAATCTGTGAAAGGAGAAATGTCATCAGATTTCAAAGACGCGTTTTGCAAAGATTGTGAGACTTCCATGAAATCCATTAGTCTCACTGGGATGTGTGATACATTTACATGGCTCGATTTAGAATCTGCCTGTCCTCGCAAATTTCAGGTCTTGGAATTGCAACATTAGCAGTATGTTCACTTGTGAGGATGGTTGTGACATTCTTTGTTGGAATCAGATCAGGTCTGAACAAGAAGGAAAGACTTTTTATAGCGTTGGCGTGGTTGCCTAAAGCCACAGTACAGGTGAGTGAAACGGCAGAGGGGAGAATTCTACAAAAGAAAAAAAAAGTTGTTACTCTTATAGAGGGCGCACTTAACATTCACCACAGATTTGTACTTGTATCCTCTATACAGTATACTTTGTTTGACTGCTGGCAACCTTAATTTAGACATCAGTTTCTAATGCTTAAATCTTTGTCAATTTTACCGCAGTGTACTCAAAATTTAACATTTTTATATTGTAATTTAAGTGGGACAAATTATGATTAAATGCACAAATTTGGAAGTTCATGTACATGTATAATCAATTCATGCATATTCGAAAAGTGTCACTGCAATTTTTAACTTTTATATTCCAGGCTGCTATTGGTTCGATAGCATATGACACTGCCAGAGAGGGGAATGCTGGCGATGAAGCAATCAATCTTGGTATCCAGGTAATTATCAGTATTGTCTGGCAGTGATTCCCCCCCCCTCTCTCTCTCTCTCTCTCTCTCTCTCTCTCTCTCTCTCTCTGTGATATTATATACATGAGTGTACATGTGTGCATGTGTGTGTGTGTATGTGTGTGTGTGTGAAGATAGAGGGGGGAAAATACTCATGAAGAATATAAATGATCAGTTTCATAGATTTTCTATTATCAGAACAAATTAATGTTTTTTGTTCTAAGAAGGTTCCTCTCATAAGAAGTTTCCTCCAGTTTCACAGTCTCAATGCAGGTTAAGAAGACGCCTCTTTCAATATTTTCCTAAAAGGCAACATAATGTATACACAAATGATAGTGTTCATCCCAGAAAATGTGTATCTTCTTTTATCTTTCAGGTATTGACAATAGCAGTTCTGTCAATCATTATTACGGCACCCATCGGAGCAGCTGCCATTGCACTGACCGGACCGAGACTGCTCCAGCAATCTGAAGATCCAAAATACAAGAAGGATAAAGATCAACCAGGAAAGCAAAATGAAGGAAACACTGAAGAGGTGGAGGAAAGTCGTGCTGCTATGCTTACATCTGAAACAGGAATTTGAATATTAAAAGTTGTAAATTCTCTGCAATTATAGAGGTGCTATGCATGGTCTGTACGTGTGTCCAACTGAAAAAGCCAGGAACAACATTGTTTGCTTTAGGTGGATGAAGTCTCTCAATGAGGAAATGAGCATGGGAGAACCTTCATGATATGACAGATACTGTAAGTTTTGTTGTTTGTTGACTGTACCAAAGTATGTGACTGTGGTATTTAGCTTCTTGTACCAAGTTCAAGTAGACTAGTTTTGTATTTTGGGGACTTCTTTGAAGAAGTGAGTATTTTTATTTTTATTCCATCAGTCTCTCCTTTCAGAAATTTGAATTAAATTTTTCTGGTTGAACTATTGGAGTGATTACAATACTGTAATATTGGAGTGATTACAATACTGTACGAGTTTTTTTAACGACATTATCATCTATGTGATCTTTGTAGGTCAGTAAACGTACATATAACTGGTTTTGCAGAGCAAGAAGATTAAAGCAAGATTTTGTCCTTTAATATGTAGCTGTGTACATAGTTATTTTACATACAAACTTTAAGGGGATTTGCAAATGGTAAATTCTAAAATCATAGGTATTCTATTCAAGGTACTATTTTCTTGTTATGAATCTTCACAGAGTTCAAAGGTTAGCTTAGGGGAAAAAAAAACAGAATTGCCACTGAAGAGCATAACTGAACAACATCAGACACCAAGAGGTATTTTTTCTTTATGATGATAAATAAAAAACTCCTGCTCCAAGGAAAGGAAATGCCAGATAAACTATATGTGTGGAAATTATGTAATGCCATGAAAGTATGATAAAAGTTTGAAAAAAAATGGCTCTGAAATGTGTCATATAGAATGAATTTACCTTCTATACTGTATGTGTATATTAGGACCAAAATATAATATTGTCTTTCTATGGAATGGAAAAAATGTTCATTGGAAGTGATTCAGTCATTTGTGACCCACATGAGAATTTTAAAAGACTGAGCAATTGAAAACTTCAAAACAATGCCATTGTTCCTAGCGTTTTCTGTTAAATTATCAGCATTCGTCATCTTTAAAAAAAGTAACCAATGTCTGCAAACAGAGACATTCTGTCTAAAAAAAAAACGGAGTTAATATATTGGCAATAATGCTTTATATTAAATAGATAACAGTTTTTATAGGGTATATTTTATATATATGTATGTCACGGTATATTATGCAACTTCTAAAGTGGTCACCTGTGTTACTTGTCATAGCTGATAGTTTATCATGTAAGTAACTTTTGTCTCGTAGTTCAATATGCTGCAGTTCATACATGTTTATTGTTGTTACGGTTGTTTTTATCGGTTCATTTTCTCATGATGTCATTATCTCATTTCAGTAGCATTCTATACTGAAAGAGAAATGCTTTAATATGAAGTCAGTAATTTCTGCCATGGAAATCCAGGGATTGAGCTAATTTTACCCTTTGTTCCAAGTCTACTGAGTGCCACTGAATAAAGAGTCACCTGGACAACGAAATTTAATATGTGAGACTATTAACTACAGCTTAAAGGACCATTATAACTTGTTCATATTCAGTGGTCCTGAGATGAACTGCCAAAAGATTTGTTCATCCCTGGAGAGAAAAAAGAAACATAACATTATAATATGCTGCCACATTTTCTCCAAATTTATTGTTTGCATGTACAAAGACTTTCTCCATTTGTTGAAAACATTCACATGTATGATAGTTTAGTAAAATCAAAAATTGAAAGTACTTGTATAATAGTAGATAAAACATTGTTTTTAAAATATGCCATTTGTTGTCTTTTACTTGATGATACTATATCAGTACTTTTGTTTTGTGAATATGGATAAATTTGAATAAAAGTTTGATGTTTGATATAGAAGCATCATAAGAGTTGTTCCTTGGATATCCCATAATGCATCATCAAATGGAGTCTTGGAGTGGGTTCACCAGTGTGACTCACATACAATTTTAAAATGCCAAAAACTTTGAAAATCCAATTACAAGAAAATACCAACAGAGTGACTACGTGGTTTGGAAATTAAGTTATATTATATTAACCCTTTGATCACCAAAGTCAATTTTTGTCACCTTTATAAAACATACCATAGTCAGTTTTTTTTTCGGATTTTAGCCAAATTTAGATAAAAGCTTCTAACCAATGAAATGTGATGTCCTTTTGGTCCAAAATGATCAAAAAATTACCGAATAATTCATGAAAATCAGTAAAATGTTGCTGCACTAAAATTTTGGTTGGAAAAATTACGGCACTGAAAGCTACAATGTTGAAATGTTCAGATCATTTGTTCAAAAGATACTACAAAGGAAGTCATTCTTATCCAGGGAATCAATCGACACATTTACACTTGTTTCATCAGCTGGGGAGCAATTACACTTGTTTCATCAGCTAAGGAGCTATTACACTTGTTACATCAGCTAGGGAGCTATCTGTACTTGTTTCATCAGCTAGGGAGCTATCTGTACTTAAAAGAAAAGCACAAGACCCTCAGCTCCCTGTGCTTTAACCCTTTCACCCCCAGTTCCCTGTATACAGGTCCAACTTTACCATAGAAAACAATGGATTTGGGACAAACCATGGTGGTGAAAGGGTTAAAGCAAGATCCCATCAACTGTACTCCTTTTGTCTTGATAACACTAAAAATTCTCATTTGTATAGTTGTAAACTGCAAAAACACAGATTTATAATATTGTGCACCAAGAGGTACTTAGATAGGTAGATTGTTTTATCATTGTGGTTATAGATGCTGACATGCAAAAGTTTTTTGCATTTAAAAATTTGAAATATTTTTTACTGATTTTTGTGCAGCATGCATGCCTTATTTTTCCGAATTTACACTTTTTTCTGCATGTGAATATTTTTGAAAAATGAGAGTGGCTGCTAAAAACATTTTAGAAAGTTTTGGAATGCAGATTTTTCCGCTTGTTGCCTGTCCCTATCTGATCAAACGATAGTCCATCCATGAAACCTATACAGACAGTGATAGAAAGTAATCAGTAATATTTGAGTTTGTGAAATCATTGTCACTCCAAGCATATTAACTAACCCACTTGATTTTTATAGGTAAGAAAATTTGTGTGAAGCGTATATGCAAAACCAAATGGGTTAAAATGTTGAAGAAAGGGTTCAATGACCTCAAAGTTTGCTGTTTAAAATTCTATTGTACATCAGCTGATCAGACCGACATGTATCAGTGTGAGAGTAGTTTCTGAGGGACAGATGCAGAACTCCAATACAAAGTAATGAAAAAATCTGCTACTGTCAGAATCAATATTTTTTAAGAAGTACATTGTAAATGCAGGTTTTCCAATACAGCTATTTCATTTTGACACTTGTAAGACAAGATGGCTTGTATAAAGAAATGCCAATTATGAACATATTAATATCTGTGCAGTAACACTAATATGTGCTTTTGGACAATTCAGCATCATCAGGGACCGTGACACAAGAAGATTCATTGTCTATGTGTTCAAATTGTTACAATTTTAGAGTTGCCCTTTCACCAAGCTGGAGAGGAAAAGTTCGGGACAAGGAATATTTTAAGTAAATAACAGTTGGCAAAAGGTTGAAAATTGTGCCAAATATCTCTCAATTTTTAACAAAGTTAATCTTTCAACCAATTTAATTGTATATAGGTTCACACATCTTATCAACCTGTTCACCTTGATTCCCTGTGGACAAGTCCGCCATCACCATCTGTAACGATGGATTTGGGCCAAACCATGGCGGTGAACGGGTTAAAAACAATTGGAATGTACAAATATCTATAGTGGTGAAAGGTTTCAGTACATTCTTGCATAAATTTTTCCTTTCGTCTGACCAGTGTCCACATATGTTCCTTTTTATGGCAGTATTAAATGGAATTTTGAGTTTTTATTTGTGATATTAAATATTATCAGATTTGCCCTTTGCTGTTTTTAATCAAATGCCAAATAGAATGAACTAGGGCATCTCATATGAATGTGACCTACAAACAAATATGTGAAGCAGTTAGCAGTATGTGTGACCAGGAAACTATTTTTATTTATCTTGGTATCTGTAATTATTTGACTAAGATTGTGTTTTCTTATGGCATTTATGCAAGTTCTAGAGACTTAATTTCAGAGAGAAGTTCAATGTTTTCAGTCTCAGCTTGACTGAAAAAGTGAAGAAAAGACTTTGCAAAGTTCTTCACATATTTCCAATCAACGTGAAAGAACCAAAAGTCGATTAATTAAATTTAAAACCCACTGCATAACCCTTCCTTATATACTACAAAGCAATTGACAAGAAGAGGTGTAAGTGTGGACGGGAGGTCCGAGTGGGCGTCCAAGAGCGCCCCCTTGCCTTGAGATCCAGTTATGGTCCAGCGGGCAACAGATTTCGTTCATCCATAATTCAACATGGCCGGCCGTTTGTTTATGTCAGCTGCTTTGCTATTGTGATTAATCGGCCTTGTATTTTAGCCGCCGTAAAACTTCTTTAAAAGTCGGAGACTTCACTTCAAGCTGATCGGTAAGTATTTGAGTCGCGAAAACTTAAGTGCTCGCCAACGTCGATCGGTACGTTCCATAAGAACATGGGAGATTGATTGGCTGGATCGATATTAATTGTGATGGACGGGTCTGAAATGTAAAACATTATCAGTGTGAGAGTTAGGAACAAGTGTGAGCGATTAGGATGCAAGAAAAGGGCATGAAGAAATGTCGCTGTCGACCTTCAGTACAATAAATCTGATGCTTGCAGGGCTATTTTGATCATAGGCAATCTCAAAGTAGGCGATTTTTCAGTGTACATGCCATGTACAGGAAGCCCTGGGCCCATGCTCGAAATGGGAGGACACGTCGGTGCACGTACGTATGGCACAGCAAGATATTGTCAGCTGAGAATGTCATTTTGTGCTTGGTTTTCGCACAGGTTATCGTAAAGTTGCTTGGATAGTCGTTCCGAGGCGGGCGGCCGCAGGTCGCCGTTTACTTGGAAAAAACGGCGACCTGCGGCCGCCCGCCTCGGAACGACTATCCAAGCAACTTTACGATAACCTGTGGGTTTTCGTAGCAGAGAATTTTATCTGATTGTTGACGGTGGAGGGACTGTGATCGCCTTGTGAGGAGTGAACCCAACACCTCACGGTGTACGGGGGTCTTTTGTACATCGGTCATGCACGACCCGCTACGGGTCCGAACAGCGTACGACCTGTGCACAGGTGTATCGGTTTAAGTTTGCGCGGTGATGTTGCAACTTGTTAAAGTTTTACAAGCGGACTTGATTGTTGACATTTGATCGGGGTTGTATCCAAACATTTCGTCGTCAGGATTACGACGGCAGGGAAATGGAATCTCTTTTCCCAACTTCACGTAGGATTAAAATACTTTCCAGCCTCACATGTTTTGTGTGAAAGTTGCTGAAGTGTATTTTGAGGGCCCTTTTCATATTTTCTGAATTTTGTGATAGACGCACACAATGTATACCAAAAGTGGCTTTATCATATCAATAACAGTCAAGTATGTAGGCGAACAATGTTTACATCCAGTTTGCCCATCAGGTGTTTAAGCTTTTTGGCCAACTTGTATATTGCTCTTATAAATAGATATTTTTTTTCTCGTTTTTCAGTTAAAATCCTCACATAAGTCTGTAATCTGCTGGAAAGTCCGATTATCGTCTGCAAATAACTCAAGGGTAAACAGAAAAATATACTTTAACAGAGCTGTGCAAGGCGACCATGCTATTTGGCAAGTTAGTACATGTTTATGAATGACCAGTAAAAGCCACTTAGGGGAATAGGTAATGACTGCTTAAGCTGGGAGGGCTTTCATGCAAAAACATTGCTCAGGGAGGCAGATCGGCAGAGAACATGATCGACACTGTCAAAAAAAATTAATTCTTGACCATGGATGAGGCCTGGATGATTGGAATGTGAATAATTTTGCATTGCAGAGAGGTGAGACCAGTGTGTTTACAGGGGGATGCTCATATATGTTTGTAGTTCACATTTTGTGCTAATAGTAAACAGCAAAGTGTAGGACACATTCCTGAGACTGGCAGTGAACGAGCTAATGTCCTCACCTTGAATGCAGCATTGATTTTCAATTAACTGAATGGCAAGTTACCTTCAGTTTTAGGGTGGATGCCAGACATTTGAACTGTGCTGTGTACGTTTTGCACATGTTGCAGTTCCTGAATTCTAAATCTTGAATTGCTTGTATTTTAAGAAGCCCTGCCCAAGATTTCCGTACAGAAGTGACCACCTTAGCAAATTTTACCTTTTGCAATATATTCAATAGTTTTTATGCTGTGAGGTAAAAAAAGTTCCCATGTTCAGTTGTACTTGCATATTGTGCAATCAGGATGTAAAATTTTATGAAATTGCATGGCTTCTTGGACGGTTTTTTTTTTTTGAGAAAGGACTTAAAAGTCTTTAGGCGAAACAAACATGCTCCTTATTTAACTTAATACTGAGACACTATTTTCCTGCTAATATGCCGTCAGTTTGGTACAACTGTGAGACAGGTCCAGTGTGGTTCCCATAGTGTGCAAGGTGCATGTCCCATTATCATTTTGATTAAATTTAGACATTGGTCACTTTTCTAGGTCTCTCATACAATAGATGCAGAAGTTTGACTGCAATCCAGTTTTCAATCGCAGGTGATCATGTTTGGAAGTTCATCCATTGTCCATCTTGTCACTGTGCCAAAATTGCTGTCGTTACTTTTGTGGCAGTGTGAGTCTATACAAATTCTTTACATCTGTTCTTGTTTGACGTCTCCAATTGACATGCATTTTTACACCATTGACGTTACAATTTCCTTTTTTTCTCCTTGTACGCAGGAAGCAGTGATGTCAGAACATTGAGAAGGAAAAACACAAGATGGCCTTCAGTTCGGTTTTACAGGTATGTTTATCAAAACTTGTTCTACATTTATTTGCTTGTTAACAAAACTAAAGGTACTTTCAAGTTTTGAAACCTGAGCCATAGTGGGTGGTTTTTGTTCTCAGGATGACAAGTTACTCCATGCAAGAGTAAAGGAAACAGTAATACATATCACTTTTCTTGACAGTGTTTTGGTTCTTTGTGATAGCTGTATGGATCGTATCTTGTATCTCCAGTCAGGAATATTTCTTCTTATGAAAGAGTGGCTTGATAACTTGGTGTAATTATTCACTTTTGATCCCGTGTTTTGGTACTGACCGTTCAGAAAGCATTGAATAGTTTTGATGAATCAATTCTGACTTGAAAGTACCGGTAGAACACTATTGCATCGGCTGTAAAAGTGGTAAAAGAAGATGAAAAGATCTTTTTGTGAAAACCACTGAAACATTTTTATACTATCGATAAATTTACAAATAGCTTTTTCATCTGTATCCATACTGATAATTTTAAAATGTTGCAGTGGTCAGGGTAGGAATTTTAAATTCTACTATCTTAGATTTGTAGTAATGTTAACCAAGGTTTATTATGTATGATTATTATCTATTATGAAACAAATCTCCCATGATTTGATCCTCCCCAATCAACAGCCAGACAAATTATTGATAATGAGAGTATAACAGTATTTATAAAAACTTGTAGGTTGAGGATAAGACCTTGAAATAAAATTCTAACAACAGAAGTCGTAACATCAAAATTCGCCATCTTGTCCTCAGTTGTCCTTTTGTGTATCATCCGCAAATAAAACAAGGCGTGAAATAGCTTACAAAGATACAATAATGTGGGCATGTCCTGTGACAGTCATTAATTATTGACAGACCAATAATGTCAACGTGTTGTCTGTTTAAGGGTAAAGCCAATTGATAATCAATGTGTGTTTAGTACTTGGATAAAACTAGCATTTAAACCTAACAACTTGACATCCTGGTAACAGGATAACCATCAATTTGCTAGGATGACCTGTACCTAGGTTAGAGGTCAAAGTTTGATGTTATAAAGCGGCGCCGTAAGTGATTTTTGACTTTACAAATTTTTAAATACTTCCAGTCTTTTAATTTTGCAAATTTGCTGAAAGCATCATTCCATCATAATTTGTGTGAACATATAGACAAAAGGTAAGATATTGAAATGTATGGCTGGAATCAAAAGAACAAACAAACGAGCTTTTGCAAACATCAACACTGTCGTTATGGATATAAAAAACAAAATTTCAACCTGTGCCAAGGAACAGACAAGTTTGACTTTCGGTGATAAGAGACCAGAACAAAAATAAGTTTTCTTAGGTCAGCGTTTACAAAATAAAAATAACAAAGTGCACCTCAAATGTAGAAAGCTACGTGGCTAGAAATATCAGGGAAAATCTTTCACAGCTGTGATGTCGTCATGGAAACAAGCAGATTTTAGGCGACCTGCTGTCAGTTGATAATAGGTCAAACAAATTATGAAAGGTTTTAACATCAGGAGGGATACAATGCCACAGCAACTGATAAGGTCTGCCACAGTGGGGAGCCTGCACCCGATATTTTACAAGAAATCAAAAATCATTTTCTGAAAAGGATGTTAGATAACAATGACATCACAAATGGAAAAAAATTACCTTAAAATGATAAAATTTAACTCTTGCGAATGTGCATTATTTTTTATTTTAAAATTTGACAATATCGATGATTTTTTGGTGAATATTTGAGAAATCTTGGTGAGCCATTGTTGATTGTCCCTTATTCTTTGGTTAGTATCTCTGGACAACTGTAGAACAGTGG
Source organism: Ptychodera flava (assembly GCF_041260155.1). NCBI lineage: Eukaryota > Metazoa > Hemichordata > Enteropneusta > Ptychoderidae > Ptychodera > Ptychodera flava. The sequence goes on along the minus strand of NC_091949.1, from coordinate 18,680,151 downwards.
TTCCAGTCTGCCGTATTGGTATAATATACTTGTCCTGGATACCTTTCATAATCACTCAATGGAAATGTACCCCCTAGGAATATTCTGAATCGCAATATGACCATGTCTATTCCATGATCCCAGTATCCTTCAGTGTTATTGTTATCTGCTAAACTCAAAGCCTCCACCCCCACCAGCTCTACAGCTTTGGTTTAACCTAAGTCCTCTGTAGTTTGGATATAGATCAGTGTACATTGATAAAAAAATGATTTACTCTGGCTTATAATTCCATTCTTGCCAGCATCCTGAAGTTGCCCTTTAGCTGTAAATGCCCCAGGAAGCTCAGAATTGTTCCCCATTATTTTTAAATGAAAATTGTAATAATCGAAATCCTGTCAAGGAAATTGCTTCTTGTCACACATCAATCTAATATTTCATTCAAATATTGACTAACTGGCGTGTTGAAGCAGGGGAGTTTATGGCTTGACCAGCTCCAGCTCCTGTAGGCTGATAACAATATTAGTAGAACTTGTAGAATTAATATAGACACAGCCATGTACTGTCAACATTTATGAAAGGAACTAGGGAATTTGTCAGAGTAATTGTACATCGGTTTCATATTTGTTCAGTGTACCGAGTGCGGTGTTTCATCAACAGAACAACCAAAGGGCTGTTAACAGGGCAATTTTCTGACCTTCATTAGAGTATGACTCAAATACTCGACTGCATTTTCTGTTAAAAGTAATTCTGTTTGGTCAAAGGAAACACAGTTGTTACTCTTGATACCTGTTGCATGTGTTTCCAAGTGCAATTCTGATGCAGTTCTTTTCCTTTTACAATCTAACATGGCTGAGTAGAAATATAAGTTTAGTTCCAATATTGTCAAAGTGTATTTCTGCGTAGTCTTTGGGCGGATGATATTACTTCAAGTTTTGGATATTAAAAAAGCAGAATATGTGTCATTGCAAAATATCTCATAAAGTATGACATTTTTTTGGTAGAACACAAACAAAACCGGAAAATGAACCGGTAGTTTCAGTTCTGCTCCTGAAATGGCCATGGATATTATCACAGCCCTGGAGCCTTACTATTAGCGTATTCCTTTATCTATTCAAGATAGTTTTCTATCAAAATTAAATAGAGCAGTGTATATGGTTTGATGTTGTGTAGTGCATCTTGTAGATCCCCCTGACCATGCCAACTGATTTTATTGAAATTCATGTCATTGCTAAGAAAGCTAACAGCCTCTTTCAGTAAATCTGAAGCATATTTATTTCCCTGTCGATGTTTTCAGATTTTATCTCCAAAGCAATACGTAATTGTACATTCATTGATTTACCATTTAAAATTATTCACAGTCCTGAAAGAACCGCATTTAAGCTGTATAGCTTGGGGAAAAAATTGGTCAAAAATAATTTGGCTTGTTCGAAGCAATGTAAACATTAGGGAATTTTCGCATTGCCAATTTGTTACATGCTTTACAATCAGTAGTGTACAAAATATCATGAATATTGAAAATAAATCTTAAAAAATACAAATAAGTGGTGAATTTAACCCTTGAACCCCCATTTCAAGTGTAAAGGTCCATCTAAGTCCATGGAAAACAGTGATGTTTAACCAAAGTCTGTTGCTGAATGGGTGACAACTATTTCCTTATGTCCCAACTCTCATATGATGTTAGTGCTTCATCACCATGGTGACAGTTGTGATCAATAAAACTCGATATTCATATAAGCCTAAAGTCATGTTTAGAATGTTATTTTACAAATATTTAATGATGAAGTAAGGGAAGAAGAACAAATAAATATTTTGTACCCAACTTCAAGAGCATAACTTTTTGCTTTTGGTTCATAAAAAATTGTTGCCAAGACAGACTTTTGCTGAAATGCTAACTCATTCATCATTCCTATTAATAATTCAAACAACACACACAAACATGTTACTAAAGAATACAAATGCCTGCACTGGAGATTAATTAATATCATTGAACTCATTCAATTTTTTTTTTGTTTGCAGATGTACCTTGGCTGGGCCAATAGCATACTGCATGAGGACGGTGACATCATCGATGGGTTCCACCAATTACGTGATGGCAAAGTCTTCTGTAAGTTGCTGGATCTGTTGAATGGCAGTTCACTGCGAGATCAGATCCTGGTAAGCATACCATTACTTCTTTTCACCCTTTCACTACCATGGTTTGGCCCGAACCCATTGTTATCAATGGTGATTGTGGACCTGTTTACAGGGAATTAGGGGTGACCAGGTTAATAAGCCCATACAGTGTGAATTAGAACTTCTTCTTCTCTCAGTGCTTTAGAATTATAGTCTTTACATCAATTTTAATGGGAGTTCATCTGTACTAAAAATGCAAAAAAAAGTAAATTTTGATTTTTATCACAAAGGTAGGACAGTAAAATCCTCACTTACTACAAGAGCGTCAAAATGAACCCTGACAAGGGGAAGACCAGAAAATAATTGTAAAAAGTTGAGAGTGTGAATGTCTTTCCTTGAGGTGCATGCTACCTTAAGATTTTATGTTTTGTAACAGGACCCGGCCAATCAGGATGCAACAGTTACTGTACAAGCTGTCCTGGATCATCTCTTACAGAAGGGAGTAGAACTGAAAACAAACGCAAAAGGTTGGTGTTCTCAGAACAACTTTATGTGTTATCCTGAACAATTGTATCTGCCAACATATGTACTTTATTAGCGATTGTATCAACAGTGGTCGTACATGAATAATTTCAAACAGTTTTGATAGCCATACTACATATTGAAATCTAAAACACAAAGTGAAATACCCAGAAGTCTTTGTGTTTTTTATTCAAATTAATGACGTCAATTTTTTTCAACCAATCACTGCAAACTAATTGGATGATCATCTTATATGAAGTATGGCTGACCAGTTTCAAGAAATCTATAAGGGCAAAGATTTCATGTTAACTTCTCTGTAGCCATTCAAATATGATAAAATCCTCATCGTTTTATAATCCTTCCCGATGTCGGGTTCCGCTTTGCGATAGAAGTCAGCAGAGCTGTTACCACCCGTGGGTATCAAAATGATTGACCTGAAATATAAAGAAAGATATTTAAACAAATCAAAGCATAACACAATAAGTGCTAGATATAAATATTGGTGTCTTGTATCAATATGATAGTGCTCAGGAAAAGTGAACCACTGCCCTCTATATTCAAGTGCAGAATGACCACAGTGTTCAAATAATACCCATAATACCCTTTGTACAAGTTTACACATTCAGGGCAGACATAATATGACACTTTGCCCTTTAACCGAGATGGCCAGCTGTTGATGCATACAAAAGACTTAATCAGCATATCAAAATATTTGCATAAACTGGCTCACAGTAAATCCAACATACTCTGAACAAACTGAAAAATGTGTTTGCAGTTTACAGAGCACATGGCAAATCATTCAGTGACTTTGTCAAACAAGCAGACACTACACTTTGACTTCTGCTGATGAAGTAACTCATTACCTCTGAATTTTATCACAAAATGAGTAATAATGGGAGAACAACAGTGTTTTACAACCTGATGCCTTTACTGTACCCAAACATACATACATTACCAAAATGAATTTCGACATTGCACACATATTTTGACAATTTTTAAATAACTTAAAATTTTTGAAATCCTTGTTGTTTAATTTTACTCAGTTAATGGATGGTGAATTTGAAAAGTGTTGGATGTCAAAATATTTTCACCAGATTTTAATTAAACTATTTTCATGAGCTGGTTGGAAGAGTGTTCTGACATTGTGATGATGAGGATGTGTTGGTACGGGATAATATCTACAGCTGTTTTTGTGATTTGCTTTTGTTCCTTTTGTTGCTAGCCATCGTTGATGGGGAACTCAAAGGAATTTTGGATGTAATGTGGGCACTGATTTTACATTTCACAATACACTCACAAGGTTAGTATAAAACGCTGTGTTTTTCCTGATTTTTTTCTCAGTTTGAGTCTACCCCACACCCCCTCCCCTTGATTTGATAATAGTCTGCCATTTTGTTCGTTTTTGGTTACATTTTTCACAATTTTCATTTTCATGTGGATCAAATTGTGAAATTAAAAGATTCAATGAAAATTTTGAAGGTTGTTTCTTATCACTATTTCTCACTTTGTTATACCTGTTCGTTTTAGTTTAGTATGCAGTCATGCACATATTGTTGTTCAGTTTGAATCTAATGAGACTTTGAATAGTATACAAACTTGTTGAAGGAATTTGATTATGATTTTACTTACCGTTGATGACGTCTTTTAAGAATTCAGTTTGGTAATTACCTTGTGAATTCAAAATGATTTTTAGAATACGTTGCTCTAGAAAAAGTATATTTATGGCCTCCGTATGTCTGTGGTTAATTTTGTAGTTAATGAATATTACCAGATGTGTGTAAAAATTCATTTTTGCTTTTGTTTCAGAGAGGTCAGCGTATCAGAGGACTGTGTGGACCGGAAAGAAGTACTTGCTAGAGTGGTGTTCTGAAGAATTAACCGATGCTTCGTTTGATGCTAACAAGACACTTACTGTCAAGTGAGTTGTCGATCAAAACATTGAATTTGACGAGATTTGAACACATTGCATCTGTGGTGTCAGTGTTGGCCGTCATCTTGGGTCATTGACCCAAGATGACGTTGCACTGTCAGCACTACAGTGGAGAAAAAAGTATTTCATCCAGTTGAAGCATATGGTGTATTTTATTTGAAAAAAATATTCCCTTACCCATGAAGATTCATAATTTATGAAGTGGACATTGAGTTTAGCAATTCATAACCATAACATCATGAAGATTATAAAATGAAACTTTAAGATTAAAGGCCGAAAATGAATTTTGAAGGGTTGTGATTACCATGTGAAGGTGTCATTGTTTGGAGGTAGTGTTTTATAAAGAGTGTGAAAATTACCATTATTTAAGTATGAAAAGGTACCATTGCAATTTTTCTTGTGCACTCTTAATTTACAATTTAAAGTGGTTGCTTCACCAGTACAAATGTAGTTTATACCTGGGACTGTAGATTTAAATGGCACAGTGTTTTGTCATATGTCATGATAAACCGATTGAGCTTTGGTGTTGTATGGTTGATTCTGTCATGCATGCAAAAATGCTAATGTTCAAGAGAAAGAAGATGCTTGTTGATGTATGAAGAATTGCCATCAGTAATCACTCCTACATAAATTCTGAAGGTGAATGTTTCATCTTCACCAAACAAATGGGAAAGGCTTTTTGCAATGCATGTACAGGTAGTCCCATGGATCAACAAGACCTGACATTGACCTTTTATTCTCCTTTCACAGCTTTTCTGACAACAACTATCTCTCAAGTTTAATCTACAAATGCTGTCCATTTGAATTCTATGAAAACAATGCGGTAGGTGATCGTTTCTTTTTCCCCTTTAGAACATTGCTTTGACATGCCGAAAATTTCATAAAGGCATTAAAGTTGTGAAGGGCAGTTGGCGAATAGAGTTAGTCTGGTAATACAAGACAAGACGAGATGAACACAAAATCACAAAAAGTGGTAAATTGTCAGAGAAAATGAAATATCATTTCAATATGTTTGCTGAATTATATTTGTGAAAGTGAACCATATGACATTTCTCTGTCTGATTATAGTCTCTGTATGGTTATAGGGTGTTTATTTCTTCAATGAAAATTATGGACTATGAAAACAATTGAAATAAGATCCAAATGTTGCTCCCTTCACAGCGTGATTTGAAAACATCCTTATCATTTTTACATGAATAGTCAAAACAGAAACTTCATCATATGGTCATGCTGTTATTCTTACTCGGTGACACTGACAATTTGTGAGAATTCAGTATTAAGGATTGTCAGTGACTGGGTCAGAACCAATGGGTAAGAGAGTTCAGGTACACTTTGATTGCAAGTAGCAGTATTTGAATAAGTTGTGGCTATTCTTACTAACGTGGTCCTTCTTGAAGGAATTTGTTTCGTGTGAAAAAAAGCATCACTACGAATGATTGATGCAATCCAACAACAATGTAGATGTAATATTTCCGATTTAGATGTTTTCATGTTTGTCAGTGATAACATCACAAACTTCTCATTCAATTGAATAACCATGGGTGTTTTCCACTACACAGTTTGTTCTTACAACTACTTATTTCAAAATTCTATTTGTCTGTCTATTTAGTCATTATTTCTCATAATGGAATATTGTTTGAGCATGGCTACATAAATGCTGGTTGCAAAGCTGCTTCCATGTGTAATCTGGTTAAATTACTGTTTGTGGTGTTGAAGCAAAAGATAGACGGTGTATTTAAGTTTTCTATGGAATAAATGTTACATAGTCTTTCCAGCCATCATTTTCTACAAAGAAGATACTATTTCATGATCTTGTTATTTCAAAAATTTCAAAAAATGTATTCAATGTGGTGATGTTTACATCAATAACACCATGGTGGCAGAATTTTGTAAAAAATGATGGTATCTTTCGACCGGTATATTTTACATTCTGTAAACACAGAGAATTGCCATGCCTGTATGTTTCGCAAAAAGAGGTCACTTGAGATTTACAACTTACTTTTGCTGACTTTGCAGGATAAATATGTTATGAATTTAACAAATGCCTTGATTGAAGCTGAAGACAAACTTGGAATTAAAAAGTCATTTTTAAGGTAAGATTTTAAAGGTGTTGATTTATTTTCACAAGTGCACCTGTAACGAATTTTAAGTTCTTTAAATGTGGTGTAGTAAATTTGTCCAAACCTGTCAACTAATCTTATATTTTAATCAATCTGTAATAGGAGATCACCATAATCTGTAAGTGTTTGCAAAATATTTCTCTGAAGCTATCAACAGTCCGGGTCAGCTCCGAAATTGGAGACGCTATACCATAATATTTTCCCCTCTCATTAGCCAATCAGCGGCCAGCGCGCCATCAGTAAAAACTGTATTTCCTGGCAACCTCCACATGCGTCCTTCGTTACGTACGCCATACTGTGTCGAACTCCCGCGCCGTATTCTGTCATAATGTCGAACAGTTGTGTGGCCACTCCCGGGGGCCTCTCTGTCAAAACACAATTTCAAAATCGCGTACCAGTTTTATTCTGGCGAAGACAACCAAACCCAATATATCGCTGTGATTCCTAGACTCTGGCTTGAAGTCCTGCGAAATATAAATCGTGTACCTACACAGATCGTTAAGAATACCCCATTTGTATCGGAGATGGCAGCGATACAAATTCTACCGTATGGGGAACAGTTGTGTGGCCACTCTGTCAACACATTTTCAAAATCGCGTACCATTTTTAGTCTGCGTTTGACAACTACAAAACAGGTATCGTTTTAAAGCTCTGACATTGCTCTTCTTTCTTGCAAAATGTTATACGCGTACCTACACAAATAACCTTTATAACAGTATTTCTAATAGAGATGACGAACATCCACAAAATGATTCTCGGTACTTGAGCGAAATCGATAAACTGGGGTAGAAATGAATCGTCAATATTTCGAATATTTGTTCACTAATCGGACTCCTTGTTGGACATGACCTTCTACAGAACACGTGGATTATGTTGACTTTCGAAATTCGTCGAAATTCACAAGACAGGGGCTTAATAAGCGGCCCAAAACTGCCGATCACACTTGGTGGGTAATTTGTGACCCAGCGTGACCTGTACTTTATTAATGATGTAATCTGGTCGATGATTGGCTGAATGCCGGAATACATTATCATAATGAGTCTCCAATTTTGGAGCTGACCCGGACTGATCAAAAAACCTCTGTTTTATTTCACTGTTCAAGTAAAGTAATGTCTTATGATAGATTCTGTTTTATGCCATGATCCTTTTCACACATCGAAAGCTTACCAACAAAGTGAATAACTGTATTAATCAGTTTAACTGATCAGGATTTGAATTTCTTTGATTCTTGTATCTTCATGTTACGCTTTCTTTTTGAACAATTAATTGCAGTCCAGCTGATGTTATCAGCGGAAATTCAGACGATCATGCATTGCTATTGTACCTGGCTCTCTTGAAACGTAAGGTATGTGTATCAATCAATCAATCAGTTAATTAATAATTAATCAATTAATTGATCAGTCAATCAAACTATATTCTTCATGTACTTCCCTGATCCCCAGTAAGATAATGTTCTATTCATTGTTATCTGTGTTGTCCACCTGCCATCTAGTTTGGTCACATGATGTCACGGGAATCCCACACAACGAATATCACAATCTCGTTCAGTTAAATTAGATCTGAATGTACTTTGAACATATTAAAAAGTAATAACTTGTCTCCAGGCATGGCTGTATCCTATTTCAACAGAGTACCTATACAGCATCAACCACCCTGCACAGTCTATAAATATTGCATTCTCACATATGTCGTCATAATTCATGATAGATTTATACAGTTTGCATGTCACAACATAGGACAGCATTTTTTTTTGGAAAAAAAATGAAGTCCTGGTTTACATTTAGACCCATCGACCCAAGTTGACCCCCATGTACTTTGTACCCATAATACATTGTTATGCAAATCTCACAATTGAAACACAGTGTCTTCATAATATATGGCACTACCTGGTATATACAAATATTTGTCCATTGTCGTTTTGTCAATGTCTATAATTACGTTTTCCATATAATGGTACATACATTTGTGACAGAGTTATTTGTAGTGACAACTTACTCATGATGTTGTAAAATCATGAATTTTGGTCATATTTTACGTTCCACCAAAAATAAATATTTCTACTTTTTGTAATGAAATTTAAACTTCTTCACTTAAACATGGCAATAATAATGACCTAAAAAAACTGGTACCCAATATGAGTGAATTTAAATAAAGATTTAAAGTTAAAATATCAACATGTTCCATGACAAAGTTCAACATTGTGTGTGCTTATGAACTCAGCAGAACATCTATCAAATTTCAGCGTAGTTTTTCCCAGAAAAACTATGGCAACAACGTCCATGCTTTACACATGGATATGAACACATTGTCGACACTATATGAATCATGGACTTCCTCCATGCTGTAACTGCGATACTAGGTTTAATATCTGATTTGAGTACCTATTGAGCGTTACACACCACATGTATATTATAAAATTCACATCAGCTGATATTGTAAACAATCTGTCATTTGTACCTGGCTATGTTCCATGATCTCTGTTGAATTCTACATTGGGAAATGTCCCAACTGAGCTAGAAAGCTTGTATCACCATGCAAAGCCACCGAGTAGAATCTAATGTCAGCCTGGAAATCTTCAATATTAAGTGTGGTGTCATCATATGACATAATTACTTAGAAAAATTATCATAATTATTATGGCCACAGAATTGATAAACTTCAATTTGTATTTTTTTGTTGCTTAACTTTTGTTGTGCATAAATTTCCCAGACTACCCAAGTCATGCCGCTTAGCAACAGAACACAAAGTACAGTGCCCTTCACATCAGAGGATGAAGTTGAAGATGAAGAAGAAGCAAAAGAAGAGAAGACTGAGAAAATTGCTGAAAATGTGAAAGATGGTCAGACAAACGAAACCAAATCAACAAAGGTATGCAGTTTAAATTCCGTAGTAAGATATAAATCTGTTGCTGATATGGTGCATGACCCATGACCCAGGTCTCTGTCTATGATGAAGATTTGAAGTAGTAGTCTATTTGTTTTAAGAGTGCCCTTGGTCCTATATAAATTTAGTACCCCCAGGACAGTGTTGAATAGCAGTATGACCCAGCATGAATCCAGTTTTGTGCAGTTCTGGCTCAGGCTATGGCTTTGTTGATTTTTTGAAAAATTGATGACATTTGGTAATTATGTGAGGGAAAAAATTGCTGTACAAATCAGAATTCCACAGCATACTGGGATGTTGTTGAGCTTTTGTAAGATGTCTATTAATAACATTGAATTTCTGTACAGTGTTGACTATAATTTCAAGTTCTTGTCAGCTTTGTGTGGTCTCTCATCATTACATTCTCATTTGCCAACATGCAATCCCAGAGTTGATTCATTTTCATTTGATTGGATCACCATTTTTAAAGGGATACTTCATTTTCAAAGAGCGATGGATACCAAAGGTACCAAGGTGCATCATACGTGTATCAAAGTCAAAATCATTCCAAAGTCACCAGCTGCTGATAACCTTTGAACTTGCAAAATACATCTTCCTTAGCCATGCAAAGCTGAAATAATCCAAGCTCCGTCCATACTATTTTTCCAAAATTCCTGTTTATGCAAAAGCCATCATGCAATCAAAATACCCTACGTAATCATTTCTCTGAAATCATTCTGTTCACAGAAATCATTTCATGCCTTCACAAAAACAAAACTCGTGAAAAATATTTACAGAAAAAAAGAAACGAATATTGACAAAAAACACCCATTTTCTCTCTCTGTTTCTGAAGCTTAGAAGTCTATGGAGGGAGTGAGAAATTTTAAATAGCTGTGGGGGTAATGATGACAGCTTGGAAGAGCTTATTGTTCCTAAGCTATTGTTGAATTCCAACTCTTCTGATCTCCCTAGCAACAGACTAACCCTAGGTGACCTCTCTCACCTTTCCTTGTCTCAGCAAACTCTCAAATGCCAATCACATGATTCAATCATTAAATCACTAAATTCCAGACTTCAGTCTTCGGATATACTAACCCATCATACCTACAAGTGTGTGGCAGCACTACACTGCAGCTTGTCTTAGAGCAGCTTGCTATCTCAGAGGCTGCTATCAAAGTAAGTGACTCACATATCCGCATGCAGAAAGACCTCTCTTGATTGGTTGAAACCTGCTTACCAATCATGCTGTCATATTTTCTGATTGGATATTTTTGATAATTATTCTAATCAGCAATTAAAACTCTAAATTATTGATACTTTTGTAAAATTTCCATCTATTGGTGTAGAGACCTTTTACCAGTAGCATTGTATTTCAGTGGCTGTTTGTTTAACACTTTGTTTCTTTGAAGAACGGAGCAACAAAGTTTGCCCTATATCTAGGCAAGGGATATCCATGATAAGTGTTTGGCATGGTGCCAAATTTAAGACCATATCGATTCTGTAAAACATTCTCTGTGACCCAGCGGGATTGCTACATTGTGACAACTGTGTGTAATTTGCTACCTTTCAGCACCCAATGCAACACAATATATGCTTACACAGCATGTTTGTAAATGCCTCGCATCAGCGGCACGGTCCATTTACCGTTTTGTCCGACACAGCTCATTAGCCTGTCCAAAAAGAAAATGATGTACATGTATTCAAGCTTTTGGACTTCTTTTCTGAAATATTTTCATCAAATTTATTCACAGGCAGAGTGAAAAGGAAATAAATTATTCAGGCTAAACAAACATTTCCATCAGTGTGACTGTAAATATCACAATACTGTCAGTCTCAAGTTGTAGCAGCAATAAGCCGTAAAGCCAATAAACTTGTCTGCATAGATGTAAAAAGCACTCGAGTCTGCTTGTTGCACCGACTACTTCGTGCAGATCTGCTAAATATCATAAAATACCTCATTACTATTACATATCGTTCCTTCATCACCATATTCATACCACGTTTGACAAAATCCCCACCAATAATTTTCTGATGTTGAAAGTTCGAAAAGTAAAAATCAGGCAACGGGAAGGAGTGATATTCAAATTTTTTCAATTGAAATAGGAAATTTCAAGAAAAAAGCCATGGTTTCTTCACTTATAGTTATAATTGATACTTTTTTGTGTCAGACACTTCAAGACTACCTCAGATCTTTGGATGATATCAAGAACGAAGGCTTAGAACTGCAAGATACAGTAAGTGTGACACTGATACACCTCTAAACCATCTAAACCAATGCTTCATCACCCTGATAGTTACATTTGCAGACACCTTTCTGTATAGTTCTTTCAGAAAGTGGTCTGAACCATTGTCTGGAAAAGGGGTGTTGATGGATATTTTCATCTCATAAAAGGAAGTTGTCAATTCTTTGACATTGCAGCTGTGATCTATAATTTTCCCATAAAAAAGTTAATGGTGTAGAGAAGTTCAAGTTCAGATTTCTAAAGAATGAAGCTTCTCATGTTGACATTAAAAAAGATTAAAAATGAGTACCTGTACTTGAAAATGAACTTGGTAAACCCTCTCGTACCAAAATACCCTTTTGTGTCAAGTTGTACACAATAGTCCATAACAGTTTATTCAAAATCAATATAATGATTTCAAGCTAAAAGAGATTTTTATTTGACTCTCCAATTCAGAATGTCCAAGAGAATTTACCCATTTGGTCTGAACTTGGCATGATGCCAATATGTCCACATATTGAGTTTGTTCTCATTGTTGCTTAACTACACACCGTTTGGCCCCCGTTTTCTTATAATTGTCACTGTGCACTGAAGGAGCAGACACAAATGTGCCTGCATTCAACAGATTTTGGAGTGCTTGGAGTCTATCATATACACTCTAGCAATTGAGGCAGACTTATTATGTTCTTCAGAGAGTTGGCAAACTATTAAGTTCTGTGCATGCTCGTTTTGGAAAAAGAATTGTGTGCATAAAAAGATTTTTAAGAAAAATTTATTTTTTAAAATTTAGACAGGGGAGAACGGAAACACAAGTGTCACCAGTGTGACTTCGATCAGTGAGAACACTATTCAAGATTCGGATACAGAGCTAGAATCGTCGGCTTTGGAAGGTGAGCCTCTGGAATCGTCGGCTTTGGAAGGTGATGCTATCGACTCATCTGCGTTAGACAGTGAACCTCCCAGACACAGTACACCGGGAATTCCTGAAAACGACATCGAAGCAAATTCCCCTGACGAAGGTAAGAATCTTTTCTTGTATCATACTTTTATTCATTCTCACCCTGTTTCCAAGGTTAAGCCTTTCATAAGATAGTTAAACCAGCTACTGAAAACTGATTATTTGTAAAGAATCTCTCATTTTAGCCGTCCTAAAGGCTGGGATGTGAAAAAAGCAAGAATTTGATGGGAAATGAAAATTCAGCTTATAACTGTATCATGTCAGCATATTGACAGTGTCTGCCTTGGGGACAACTACACATAGATTGTGCGCACATAAATCTGGTTGTCAAATATTGCAGCCCATTGAGCGGTCTTCTCCCTTTTCTGTGTGTAACTAGGTGAACTATGTGAGATATCCATAGCATGGTCAAAAGTTGTAAACCTACTCATGTTTGCTTTCCATTCATGAGAGCCTTCCCAAAAGCCATTACTACAGGTATTTAACTCTTCATATCCAAACTCAGCAAACTTCATGTGTAATTTGGCGAGTTAATGTAAACTTTCTGAATCATAATCTGTTGTACAGAGAAAAATTACAAACATTAGAAAGTAAAGAGGTCATGAAATTTGCCTCTCAAAGTTGATTGGAGACTTGAAAATTGTGACTGAAGCGCTAGAGTTGATGTGTCCTAGTATTTAATCTGTTTAATAAAATCCTAGCCCCTGTGTCCCCACCTCAGGGGTGGCAAACATAGGGCCTTCATGCAACAATGACGGAACAAAAGACCCATGAAGCAGAACGCCTTTCTGTTGTCTGTGTTCCCTCCGTCAATACAGTTGCTACCAAAGCACAATACACTATTGTGTCTAGAATACAGATCTCTCAACAAGCCCAGTAAATATAGATGTGAGTTTTTATAGCTGAGATGCCATAACTCATGATGGGAGGAGGTAAAGTGTCTGTTTGTCTTTTCTTTGACTGTGACAACATTTTGTCATGTTGCATAATAGCGTCAGTGAAAGTTTTAAAGTGTTCCTATCTGTGGATAATCACTTTCACAAATTTGATTTCTTCTCATAGCATGGTGAAATAAATTCCACATTTTGATTAAAATAGCAAAGGAAACACTGTACTTACTCTTCAAATAAAAAGTCATCGATATTCTCTGAGGGGTCAGTACAGCTGAAAAATTTAAAATTTTTAGGATTAATGATAAAGGTATTCATTATTTTCATTCATTATTAACAGTATTGTAGAGGTCAGTATGCTAATTTTGTGACCTCCTTTCCAAGTCAATATTTAGTCTTATTGACCTGTGAGGTCAATACTGTGTTTGATATGCCTATTTGTCATATTGAGTATTTGTTCAATGACCCTGTAGGTCACAATTGGCTTTTTTGAATGGAAGAAAGCGCAGCCTGTATGTGTAGTTGTTGTTGTCATTTGAAATTTGATCAGGAGTGGTTGTTCAAATTGGTGCTGTGAATAGGGTCATACGTTTAAGTTTTTGAAAGACTTTTGACTCTTGTACGATCGATAAGAGGTCCAATGTCATGTGTGATGTTGTACTTTGGGTTTAATAATGGTGTGCATTTCCATAGAGAAGCTTGAAAACCCTGATAAACCAGGTCAAAGGTCACAGTGGCAATTTTTTCCCCTGAGCTCCCTGTCTCTTTATACTGCTTTCCTACATTTTATGATTCTCAGCTTATTTTCAAAAGAGCAGTTGTGTTTAATAATTTGTCTTCTTCAGTTAATTTCATACCAATCCTTTACTCTAAAATCTTTTACCAGAAAGGTTTGCTGACTATAAAGAAATCTGTCTGAAACCATTGCTTTTTCTTTGAATAGTTTTTGTTCTCTTAGTCTTCGGCTCATTCCATTGCTTTGTAAGAAACCAAGTTGTGTACAGTGTACCCTCAAACTTCTACGATTTATAAACTTCTCAAGTCAGTTTGAGAATTTCTTGAAGTTTCCTTGAGATATACCGATGGTGATACATGTACCTCGCAATGGAAAATTTTCAAAGAGAAAACTATTGAGTTGATTGCGTGTGAAATTGATGAGAAGGTATCTTCTTTTGTACAAGGAAATGGAGCATGCTTGATTTCAACAGTACTGCTAATGTTTTAAGTGTTTACTGTTCAAATTGATATCCCAGTGATGTGGAAAAAAATTTGAATTTGTTTTGAACTATTCACTGATTGGGTATGTTTTTGGTTTCAGGGTTGAATGAAGCTAGAAAGAAATTGGTAGAAACGCTGTTGGGTGTTGGAGATTGTGAAATCATAACACCAGAGACGCATCAGCAAAAGGAGAAGAGGAAGAAATTTGGGAGCCAGGAAAGAGTGTCTCCAGCACTGATCAGGAGAACCTCTACCGGAAGTGGTGACGAACTGCTGGACGTTCTTGAAGCCATTGGTCAGGAATGTAACGAGCTACGAGACGAACTAGCAGAATCGCGGAAACGGGAACGGAGTTTGCAGTTCCGGCTGGAAGAGAGCTCAAAGCCCGGCAGAGCTTCCCAGGAAGAAAAAGTTATCAGTAAGCTGGTTCAAGAGTTGGAGATGCTCCGATCAGAAAACAGGAGGCTGTTTCGTGAGGCGGCCAGTGCGAAGAATGAGTCTTCCCACGAGAAGAAAAGCGTTGAACATCTACACAGAGTCGCTGAAAAGCTACAGAGAGAACTGGATAATGTCAAATCTGAAAATTTTGCTCTGAAATTCAAAGAGCGGTTAAAAGAAGTGCATGACGGGCAGAGTCCAGGGCTGGATGAGAGCTTCCCGAGACAGTCAAGTCCACTGAAACACTCACAGGGAACGCCAAACGGAGACATCGAGAATGAAATTCCACACATCGAGGGGCTTCCAGACACTACAGACGTGCGAGAGCTGAAGCAACATCTCGCCAGTGCGAAATACGAAGGCGAGGTGTTGCGCAGTAAACTGGACTCAACGAACACCGACATGACAGCCAAGCTGAATCAAACGTTCGACGATTTAAAAACTACGAAAGAAGAGAGTCAGAAAATGGAACAGGAGAACAAATTACTGAAAATGGCAGCGGAGGCTACCAAAGTGGAAATGGAATCTATAAAGAGCAAACTTGAACATCTCCAAGGCGCGCTGATGGAAGCTGAAGAGAAGAACAGTAAACTTACCAGCGAATTGGAGGAGTTGAGGGCGCTCTTCAAATCAGATTCGTCACCTCGTAAATTACAAAGAGAGGTTGCCATCTTGAAGGAAAAATTGCAGCTGGCGGAGGAGGATAGAGAAATTTTGAAGCAAGAACTTAGAAATTACAGAGTCACTAAATCAATCCTGGACTCCTCATCCTCATACCGAGACAAGTACACGAGAAGTGGAGACAGCGGTGGTCTGCATCCCATAGAGACGGTATCTAGGCAACCAGATGATGGAGATAAACAATTTACTCTTCCTGAAGATAATGTAGCCATTATACCCAGATTAGAAATTGATGGCAGTGAGAAGTTTCTCTCAGAGAAGAAACATGATTATGTGAGTGATCCAGTTCCCATGGCAACTCTATCAAGCAGACTTGATCCAGAGGTGAGTGGAAGAGGCCATGTTGATGAATTACCAGGAACTCAGTATGGTAGTTTGGAGAGACAGGAACCAGCAGGAAGAGCAAGTCATGTGAGAAGACATACTCTTGGTGAACCAGTTTCCATGGATACAAAGGGAAGTAATGAGTCCATCTTCAGAGGTCGCAGTCTTCATCCACAGCAACCAAGAAGAACAGAACCACATTCCCTGAGAACTAGAAGTTTGTCACCAGCCAATCCAGGCACACAACCATTTAGGGGTCACAGGTCACTACCAAGGGAACCAAGATATGGTTCTCTTGACTTTGCCACAGAACCAGCCTTGAAATTGGGCGCTACTTCCCTGCCAACCCGAAGTTCAGATGATGTCAGAGGTCATGGGTCATTGCCAAGGCAACAGAGAGATTATTCCACTGGAAGATCAAGTGATGCAGCATCTAGCAGGAGAGATGGCTCCGGAGACAGGAAGAAAGTGAAACAGTCACCCGGAAGAACAAAAGCATCCCCAGGAAGAGGAAAGAGGGAGACACCTAGAGGAACAGAGATAGACGGTCTGGTCAGACAGACAGGAGATCTAAAATTAGATGGAAAGGAAGATGAATTTGATGACATTGAGTCTGATGGACTCTCTGAGAGAAGCTTCCGGGCTGAGGACTTTATCAATGAGTTTTCAGGAAGTCGTACTGACCGCAGCAACAAACGAAGGGAAGTTGAAACTTGGTTGAAGGAGGAAGAAAGACCAGACTCAGAGTACGCAGAAATAGGCTACCTCAGCTTACGTAATGTTGTCTATGGCAGGCTGCCAACGCCTGATGATCCGGCACCCACTGAAAATTATGCAGATTTCAGTAAACTTGAAGATTACACCACTGCAACCTATGGTAAACTTCCGAATACTGTAATTCCAAGGTCAAGACAGGAGAAGGTGGTTCCGGCTTCCACGGTTGTGCCGTCAACGAGTAGTGATGTCGCTACGACAGAAACCGCTAGCAGAAAGTACAGAGCTGGGTACACACCCATGAGAAGCCACACTTTTGGTGCGACTCCCGCCAAGACCACTGCATCTACTTTACAACCATACTCTACTTCAACCTACACACCGGTATCGACATTCACGCCATACTCATCACCATACAACAGCTCAGCATACAAATCTGCAAAATTGCAGACAAGTTCAACATATGGGGCTTTACCGAACCATACCCGAGCAAGTACATACACTAGACCCACTTACACCCCAGCTACGACCTCATCCTCCCTGAAAAGGTCCACAACAAATACAACCTATACATCTGCTGCTACCCAGGCCCCAGCCAGAAGCCATACCTCCAATCCGAGAAATGCCGGTACTAGTAAATATAGCACCTACGGCCAAGAACCATCTTCCACTGCTCTGAAAACAGTGACCAGAAAGTATGATTCAATGGAACAATCGCCTCGTGAAAATTTACCACGACGCACAGAGCCTTCAGGAAAAATTAAATACGGATATTTGCCTGCTGAGCAAGGACCTCCGTTGACAAATGGATATTCTGACTACATTCTTAAACATGATACGGTGACCGGAAAAAGTGAAACAACTGATTTGAAGGAACCGGAAAGAAAAGGAAGAAGGGACACCAATGATCAAAGTTACAACAACCGTCCTCCGAGATCACCGCATAAATCGTACCGTCCCTCTACACCATCCAAAGTGAACGGCTCTCTTGAAGTTAACGGATATGATTCATATTCTTACTATCCAAAAACTCAAATTAATACGGAGTCCCCAGGTAAGATGTCTGCCGTGGGGTCTGAGATATCTAGCAATGGACCCTTGAGTTTGAGCGAATTGCAACACTCGCCGCAAATCAAGGCAAGAAATGGGTACAAACCTGCCGTCCCAACGCTTCATCTTAATGACGATGATACTAAAAAGCCTGCAAATGGTAAAGTTTGGGAATCAGGCTTAACTGCAGACTCCAAGTTTGCAGATTTGACTTTTGACGCCAAGGCTGGTGATACAAAATATGCAGAACTACCTTACGCATCACCTAGAGTCAGTTCTGTGTATGACACCTGCTCAAAGTATGAGAGCCCAAAATTTGAGATTTCAAAGTATTCAAAACTCAGTGAGGCTTATCTAACCTCAGATGTACCCACCAAGCCCTCTAGTGTCAAAGAACCAATTTGACAAGTTATTCAGATTATGAGCTTCCCAAACCAGAAAAAATGGAAGATGCTCAGGCATTTAAATCCGATGCTTCCGTAACCCCCGCTGAGCTTGAAACCATTCCTCTACCACCGGTTTCCCTGTCACAGATTGAAGTGGGAGAGACAGGCAGTGCTCTACTGGACAAGTTCCGCAATGTTAGCCTCACTAAGCAGCAAGAAGACTATGCTAATAGTCTTATTGAGAAATATGTTGGTAAAGTCAGCTACTAAGTTAATTAGAGTTGGAATTTTCACTTGGTCAGCCACTCAAATGAGCTTCTTTGTCAGTATCTTTTGTCTGGTAAAATGTTTATTTTTACTAGGAATAAAATATTTATGTTAATATTGTGAGTGTTAGGTCAACTTGAGTAGTATTTATGTTAATTAGGAAATGCTTATTTGCATAATATAAAAGGCAAAGTTCCCTCTTTAGTGCAGTTCGGCAAGTGATTTTGAGAAAATTGCACTCAATGGTCACAAAGTTATAAGATGTAAGTTTGTGTGTATGTAATTTGTATCCATATTGATGTCCTTTTTAAATTTGCTATGAAATTCCTAGAGGAAGCTATTTCAAAAAACAAAACTTTGTGTATATTAAAATATTCATATATTACTACTTAAAAACTAGATCATTTTTGAAAAGAGTGATAGATA
Organism: Ptychodera flava; assembly: GCF_041260155.1. Taxonomy (NCBI): domain Eukaryota; kingdom Metazoa; phylum Hemichordata; class Enteropneusta; family Ptychoderidae; genus Ptychodera; species Ptychodera flava. Next base: position 18,661,052 of record NC_091949.1, on the reverse strand, counting down.
GTTTCTTGTCAGCTTATGATTCTGATGGTGAAAAATCATCAAATTATAGTCTCATTGATCATTCCATAAAGAATGTTATTTTACATTGTATGATATTTCTACTGTTATGAATATTCATAACAAAAACATGAATATTCAGAACAAAACATGAATATTCATAACAAAAACATGAATATTCAGAACAAAACATGAATATTCATAACAAAACATGAATATTCATAACAAGATACATAGGAAACATAATAATTCATAATGTGATAAGGAATGGTAATTTGTAAATCATGTGACAATTGAGGCATCGAGAGTAACATGGAAAAGTTATTCCTTTTTCAAAAAATCTCGGAGATTGTTGCACAGAATGTACTGAAGAGTTGTTGCTGCATTGGTGCTTAATATATTCATCCCACCCTTCTATACTTTTTGATTCGAAATCTAATAGATTGATCTCTCTGAATGTGAATCTTTGTCTTTCTTTATAACTATGTCTGTTCTCCTGGTTTTGCTATAGTATTGCATCTATGTTTTCTTCATATTTGTTTTTTAAATATTATCAATTTTGGTAAATTTTAGTTTGATTGAGGTGAAAACTGTAGAAAAGTGCAAAATGAGGGATGATTGTTCTGTATATTTTGTATATATAGTGAAATCAGTATTTGACAGAATGTAAAAGTTTTTATTTGTCCATGGATGAACCCTCCAAATAAGTTTTATTTTGTGTCCAGTTAATATTTCCAGTTGTTGCAGAGCTGCATTATATTTTGTGTTTGAGTTGCAGAGTATTTCTCCCAGGATTTCATTCTATGGTTTCCAAACTCATTATACTTGGATTATACAGTAGTCGCATAGAACCCAATGGTTTGAAATATGGAGAGTAAGTTTAGCTGTGCCTTGCTCAAAACTTGTATGCGAAATATGTGCTTATTTTCAGAACAATTTTGTCACAGCCCTGTGCTTTACTCAGTATGGATTGACAGTTTGTGTCTCTGTTTTACGGCACGATTTCAATTAATATCATTCAACCCTTTTGGATGGCGGCGAGGGGAGGGGGGAGGGGAAGAAGTTGGGGAGAGGGTGGATGGATTGTCAAACTGTGTCAGTGAAGATATTTCTAATTCATCAGAAGTCTTCTATTTACTTTGAGAGTGTTCCCATTCTCCAGTTCAGTCAAACATGTTGTATTATTGTAGTCAATTTTTCATGTAAAATAATGTAAACAAAGTTTTGCAACAAAAGATTAAAAAAAAAATTATGACATCTTGCAATCAAATACTAACAAAGAGAAACTGAAATCAGAAAATGAGTTCATCATATTTTTTTTAGACTGTTTGCAGCTTAAAAGTCGCTTTTAATTTTTCAAAGTTTGATAATTTTTTTCCCTTACCATGTACTGGAAAAGCCATGCATCCAAGTATCCAAGACTGTAGCAAAGATGACTTCATCTGACCTTTCACCCACTAGGTATGAGGTCATCAGAGGTCATCAGACATGTAAGAACAGAGAAACTATACTTCTGTGCCAACTTTATAATCTGGACTAGTGCAAACTCAAATTCTTCGGGAAAGGGTTTCAAATTTATTATCATTTTAAGTCATAATTTTGCATCGACAGCGTATTGTCTGATATTATGACAGTTTTCTCTGATTTGGGCATTTTGTTATGCGACCCTCTTATAATTTGAGATGTATGGTCTTTCAATTGTTTTGGTTAAATCAGTGCATCGTAGTCTAAATCTGACAATTTAAGGAGGAATACTTGAGTTATAATGTGGTGAAAAATTTCCATTTTCAAACTGTTGAACATTTCAGATAAATACTTACTTACAGTTGCAGCTATTGTAAGTTTTTGTCATACTCATTTTTGCCCACTGTCTTGTCAAAAAAAATAAATTTAGGATTAATCCTTGAGTGCCGAAGTCGATTTTTGTTGCCTTTATACAATATACCACCAACAATTTCTTTCAGATCTACACAATTTTTTTCTAACTTATCCCAAAATTTTGGTTAAATAGTGTAGGCCATGAAAATTTATGTCCATTTGGTCCAAAATCATGGACAAAATTATAGAAAAATTCATAAAAATTAGTAAAATGTTGCCCTGTTATTTTTTTAAGAAAAATTACAGTGCTCAAAGGGTTAATTTGGCTGTGTAACTTTATTTTATCCTTACTAAGTTTCAAAGTGAAATCAGAGATTGTAAATTTGACAGAATTTCCCTGCTCCATCTTAGGATATATGTAAAACTTCAATATTTTCTATTCTATTTGTAGATTCATAGTTCAACCATAATATATGACCGACTGCATGGTATACAGGATCCCTGTGATACCGTATCATTTCACTGGTAGAGTGTGCCTAGGGACAAATATTCAGAATACATTTCTGGTCTACTACCTGTAAGAGATCATTTTGAAGCTCATGGTGTAAATAAAGTTTTCACTGGCTTAATTTTGTGAAAAATCAGCAATTTTATTTTTTTCCATAGAGTTAACACAGGGATGGCAGCCATTTTGAATTTCTAGTGTCGGGAAATATTGGGAAATTTGTTTCTCTACTGTAAAGGTTTTAGGTATGTGCTACCTTATCTAGGATTCTGACAAGACAGTGGAAATGTTACTGGGGTTTTTAAATCACTTTAACTGTCATTTTTAACCCTAAAGAAGGACATTGTACGACAAAAGGGACTTCCCATTTTGTCTCTGTAATATAGCTCCTTTGTCTTTTAATATTTCTTGGAAAATACTGTGTGGTCTGCATTGCTTTGCTACAAAGATGGACCTTAGATGTGAAATGTCAAAATGTGAAAACATGGTTCATGAATTATCAAACATGAGCTATTCTTGACTTTTGTATTTTTATTATTTTTTCTGCTTTTGCAAGTGTACGTATTGTTGAAAAAATGTGTTTCTAATTCAATGAAATTGACTTTCTCTTACCAGACAAGCCTAAGTTTAGTAATTTTTTATCAGTCAATATCAGTTTATGCTGTCATGATACGTCTTTCACACAAGCCTAATCTCCAGGCATATCACAGTCATGTATTTATTTGCTACATCCATTGGTTGTCATTTGTTTCACTGTATTCAGTTTTAGCCCCTTCCACCACAATGGTTTGTCCCAAACCCATTCTTATCAATGGTGAGTGTGGACCTGCATGTTTACAGGGAGTTGGAGTTGGAAAGGTTAAGGCTGTAATTGTTTATTTGGCTCATATATGAATAACATTATATCGTATTTCACAATGTAGTACTACTTCTGTAGTTTTCTAAATTCATACTTTATTAATTTGTGTTTGATCAAAAAGTGATTGGTTAAAAATAATCACCTGATGTACTTAGCCAGGGTAGGTTTTCCAATTTATGCAGTATTAACCAATCAGCATTGATCTTGTATACACCGGTAGTCATACATTAACATATTGATACAGTACTAATTTACATACAGGTTGTGATTGGAAGCCAGTCATCTTGTTCAGTATTCAATATTGAATGAACTACTTTTATATTACTGACATGTACAGTTAAGGGAGGTATTATGATAATTCTTATATATTTATGCTGGTGGTATCATCTCTGTGAACTGAAATATTTCATTCTGTGGAGAGTTTCAAGAATACTGACCACAGAAAATATATGTATTTTTGTCTTGGGAAGCAAAGGAATCCAGTGTGTCTGTACAACAGCATCAGAATCAGATTTTTGTGTCCATGGAGTGAGCGTAAAGTTAGCATCATCTTCATCCTCAGCTTAGCAATATCTTTCCAGCTGACACTGAAAATGACGTCTCCTAACATCAACTTCAACATCAGATCCAAACAATGCCAAAGTGACTAGATCCAGTGGGAATAAAATAGTAACATTCGCCCCCCCCAAAAAAAAAAAGAACAACAACAACAACAACAACAAAAACCCAAAAAACCTTTTAAACCAAACATGGATACTTTCAGAATTTCCTTTTGAATTGTAAAATTGGTTCTAAAGTAAATTTTTCTTAGTAGAATATCTTACAAAAACTCATTTCCTAGCAGTGCGTGGTTTCCAATCCACAGTCCATGGACGATGTTTGTTAGTGTCTTGCAACTCATGTGTTAGGAATAATGTCGAAAGTGCAAAATGGTTGAAATTGCCATCATTCAACGGGATACAAAGGGGCTAAATTTCATTGAAGGTATACTTGAATTAATGTAATATGTGACCTGAATATTCGGTGTATTTTGGACTTCAAGTAACAACAACAAACATGCAGCATTTGAACTTTGGCAAAGAATGTCGTACTGTAACCACATTGTCGTAAACAGTCTGAGAAGATAAGAGCTACAGTGTTTTGATTAATATTTAAATAATGTGAAACATAGAGCACATTTTTATGCTTTATCCCTTCTTTGAAATGTATGACTTGTCATCATTCCATTGGACACAGTCTGGAATAGTCAAGACACACAGACATGAGTTTAGCTGACACTGTAGCATCATACTGAGAATAATTTTTGCCTGACCCTTGAAGCTGAGAATGAGGATGAGGATGATGCTTACTTTACATATATATCTGCAGTTTAAGATTCATTTCAGCTACACTGAATGAATCAATAATCATGGAAATGTGGATCTGAAAAGTTGAAGTGAATCTGAAAAGTTTCTGTGACTTTTTGTGGCTCCAAGACGGCATCAAGACAAACAACGTTTTTAATTCACATACTTGCATAGTTAAGACGGTCAAACTAAAATTGTTTGAACGAGAACTAATGCATAGGTATCTTTAGGTTTTGTATCTTTAGGTTTCTCAAGACTAAATATTAGAGTTTGCATGGGTGCTTGGTACCATCATATATACATCATGAATATAATAACCATAGTAAAGTGTGTATTAACAGCAATAATCACGATATTAATCCAAATTTTCAATGACATTTCAATTGAGTTTGCTGGACGTAGCATTGTAATAGTCAAATACGGTACTTTTTCCATTTGGACAATCTCAGTATGACATGCCATTATGATTTCTTTGTGTTATTTTATTCACTTTATAATGAAACAACGTCCATGACATTGTCTACTTTTTTAATTATCATGTAATTAATTTGATGATCTGACGAGAAATCAAAGCAATGATGAAATGCAACTCAGAATGGTGAAATAAATATATATCAAGAAATTTTTTATACAAATGAAATTCTGTGTTGTGTGTTTGTTTTACAGATTTCTTCTTGTAATACATGCAGGGTGAGACAGTGACTGATTTTTAGGCACCGAGTTGAGTTTTGAAACCAGCTACCTTTGTCATTCCTATAGAAACATCCACAGATTACAAGCATGTTTTGAGCAACTTTCTCCTTTCATATGAATTCTTTTTACTTAAAAAAAGAGAAAAAAAATTATATTTATTTATTGCAAACAAGAACAGATAAACAAAGACAAAATGAACTGAACAAACACAGATGACTATATATTGCAATGGAAAACAAAAGCACCCAACCTTTGTTGTTTTCTTTGCAACACAGCTAAATGTCTATCGTGTAGACAGATTTAAAGGGGGAGTATCGTCGGAACTGCACGTGTGTGACTCTCTTGTTTACAAGCAATGTATTTCATGCGTGATATCTAGATACATCAACAGAGCTTCAACATTTAAATTTTACGATATTCATCAATCACAAACATGTTTTAACTTTCATCAATCGCCAACGTACCCTAGATAAAGTGTTTACATCTGTCGTAGGGGTCCCTGGCAACCTTTGAGCTGAGTTCCGACAACACCCTCCCTTTAAGGTAGGTCTTTAACTTTGTAATATAGGGAATAGAGTTTGAATATTTACATTTAAAAATATGAAAACATCCAAATAAAAAAAATCAAATCAAATAAATAAATAAATAAAATTAAAGAATTACTGATAGAGAGTTAGGCTCAGCACTTGTATCACCAAGGATACAATTCACGGCATTTAACAAGATTTTTAGATTATGTAACTTTATGAAGCCAAATCACTAAGTTTCCCCAAAATAAGTTGTGTATACAGTCCCGGTAACCTTAAAACAATTTATCTATCTATGACTTACATAATTCTCTGTCTTGGCCAAGTATTGTTCAGCATAGGTAGGTGCATGTCACCCCATGCTTTTCGTTGTCAGATAGACTGCCATACCAAATTATGAATGGCGCCCTCATTGTTAGAATGTGATAAACCTGGATTTTCTTAGGCTAGGTTTTCGTCTGCTTAGAAACACATCACTCCCTTGAAATCTATAGCCTATATTGTTTGTATTTTGATCCATTTAAAGTTCAAATATTGATGCAATGATTGATATACTATGTTAGAGTTGGGAGGATAAAATTCTTGGGCACATTTGAGAGAAAAATTGTAACATGTTATCTTTGTGACGTGAACTGGCTGTTCTTATTCATACCATACTGTCAAACATGTCATGAATTTGAAGATGACAGACCTAACAAGAAAATGTGGATTTGTATAATGATGCAGAAGTTATCATTTCACAAATAAGATTCATTGCAACCTTTTGATGGTATGTTTGGAAACATGAAACAACAAACAAAAACAAGTCTTTGGAGGTTAAACTTTTTAAAACCCTTGACTCTTTTTGTCTGAGCCCCAGTTTGTCAACTTTAGTCCCTGGGCACTATATCAACATCACCCGCATTGTGTTGAGATTATGCATCTGCAACTAAAAAAATTGGACAACTTTTACATTTCTGGTAAATGTAGCTCAGCTGACAAACTGCCATGTCCTCTTACGTCATTACTGTTACTTTACTAAAGTTATCCTTGAAATGACCTACTAATTATGGACCATCTTTGTAATGGAAATAAGTTTCTGCTTCAAATTCTTTCGATGATTGTACAATGATAGCAATTGTTTTAGATATGTTTTAATCTAACCAGGGCCGCAAGAACCTAAGATTCCAGTTCTGTAAATCAAAGGCACTACTTCTACAGAATCTCAGCAAGGGGTTTTAGCTTTTGTTATGGAAAAGTTTAGATGGCGAAAACATGGCGTCCTTGACATCAGGAACACAAAGGTTTCCATTGAAAATTGTTTATTTCCACCCAAAAGGCTGACCTGAGATTGTCAGTGCAAAGACATGGCATTGAAATGCCGTGATGAATAGAAAACAGTTGCTTGCATTGGATCCAAATCGATCTAGATAAACAAGAACATGCTATTTCTTCGTCTGTCAAAAAGGAGGCATGTGTTTGAATAGTCGTGCTGGTATTTTCAACTTCAAGCAACATTTTGCAAGTATTTTAAAATATTTGAATACTTTGAAGGAAAGAATGAGAAATCGATGAAAATGCTGGTTTACGACTGTTAAAATTCAAAATTTTAGTTTGGTATGCTAGTAGGGAGCCTGGGTTTGACATTGCAATACCTTTGACCATATCTGTCAACACAGTTCTGTACGATTTCAGTCTCCGTGATACACTGGTTGAACACATCTGGACAGAGTATGCATAAGGCTGAGATGGAGTTTGCATCGTTTTGAAATATGATATGACAGAGTGCTGCAACATAAAGCTTTTTCATCAAAAACTGGAACTTTGTCGACATATTAACAGCATATTTGCGAGAATTTCTGCTATGAACTGCTGGGAATGTAGAAGATGTATATACCGTAAAAACCTTATTAATTCGACCACTCTATTAATTCGACCACTGCTATTTGTTGTGTGCAACTCGTCTTTTGTGAACACACAGAAGAGTCATCCTTGATCAATGTGTTGGGTAAAAAACCCACGAGACTAATTATGAAGCTGAGATTATTATTTGCCACCTCTTGGAGTCTGCATACATCATACACGGTCACATGATTTGAAGTTTGTGGGTGGTGATTTTTGAAAGACATAAAACTTTCCATCAAGGATACTGCAGGCGCAGCAAACTGCCAGGGTTGGTGACATGAAAACACATGACCATTGGATTTGTTTTGTTACAAATTCCACATTTATTACCAGCATCAGCCAGATGCCTGTAGTGAGTATAAATAATTCATAAACTCCAACAAGAGACATGAAGATAAATTCATAAATAAATCAGAACTACAAAAAAAATTCTATATTTCTGACATGATGAAATCTAATCCGGGGCTCACGTCTACGCACAGCTGGAATATTCACCCAAATTTTCTGATTCAATGCATCTATCCTGCTCCTGGTATCACCAGCCCAACATCCCCGCAAACCTTGCAGTGATGGTACGTTCCTGATTGTTCTCTAAGTGGAATATTCCACAGTGCAGAGGTAGCAGGGGATGATAGGCTTCACAGCAAGGAAAGTTTCTATTCTGCGCTATTTACAGATGCCAGGTGTACATTATTTTGTGAACCCTGCCTTTGATTGATTGACTTCCCATTGGTTTGCATACCTAACGTAACACACACACAGACATAAACAAGAATTCAATACAACTATACATAATTATGACAGACCAAAAATACAAATGAAAAAACTCACAAGATCTATAGAGCATGGGCCATTTCATTTTTAAGCTTTTTTGCTTATCTTATTATTTTTTAAATTTTTTTAAGCTTTTGCAAAATTTTAGGCTCCGTCTGATCATCACTAAAAACTACAATTTTTTTTTTATTTTCTCATACTTTAAAACACAACCAAAAGGTGGAGATTCTTTGACATCATAACCAAGGATGTCGTACAAGAAGGTTAAAAATTATACAACATGCAAACCACTTGTGATTTCTCAGCATAAAATATGACACGTTTTGCGATTGTCCAACTAAGTTAGGTTTGACAACTGTGCTCCCTAGTGGGGGATGATTGAAGAACTCTGGGCTCACACTCACTTATGTTACAAATCAAAATAATCCTAGGGGGTACACTTGGTTCACAAAGCTATGGGATGGCCCCCTACGATAACATGATTGCTCTCATATAGAAGGTTGGGCCAAGTATTTTGCAGATGCACCCCTAATGATGTGTCTGCTTTGATAATAAAAATCACAGAGCCTTTTTATTCTTTTTGAAGAATTTGAAAACAACGCTGATGCTGTTTCCAGCCGACATACAGATGACAAAATGGCTACGTGCCAGTTCAGACCAGTTTTATAAAATACTTCACTTAAAAGTAACAGGATTATCTTGTTTTGATTTGTTCTTGTCAAAAAAACCACTAAATAAATAAATATTCTTTTGGTTGACACATCTGGACACTTCACATAGGATTCTTGGGAAGCACAGCTCTAAGGCTTTCAATTAAAAGCAAGATAGCAATACAAACAAATGTTGTACCGGCTATTTGAAAATAAAAATAAATATACATCTCTTTTTTTGTTTACATTTTTCACTTCAATGACTGTTGCTGTCACTGAAACTGAAGTAGTTATCGTATATGATAGTACAAATATATTGCATAACTTCAATAGTACAATTCAAATATGGTCATTTCTATGATTAGTTAAACAAACTCTTGGGACTTGCATCTGATTGGTTCTTTTATGACCTTTATCCTTTCCCATTAGTACATTCCCGACATATGTACAGGTGCAAAAACTGTATCTTATCATGTTGACATCACGTTTGGTGAAAAGAGAACCACTGTTGCCTACATTAAGGTAATACATGCCTTAAAATAGAAAGTGATAACATTAAGCTCACACTTACCACAAAGACACTCTCTCATTATAGAGAATAAAGAAATGTCTCTCAGTGGCGTGTTCTACCTTAAAATGAACAAGTCATCGTTGATGACACAGTCCCCACTTGTTAATGGGTACTTTGATTACATGTCCTCAGAGAGGATAGAGTCCTCTTCATTAATTAGGTCTGTGATAAAAATACTTTGATACAGATGGCGCTCAATGGCCAAGAATGAGTTCCATGGTGATGAAAACATAAAACCAATGTAGGCCACCATCCTAAAGTTCATAAAATGAGTCAACTAGGAATTAATCAACAGGATGTTGCAAAACATTTTTGCATACAATTCTAACACTTAACAGATTATCACTGGTACCATATTTCATAAAGTTTGATGCAGTATTTACAACACTATGAGATCAACATCTGTATCCAAGTTTTCATCAAATTTGACGTTGTATTAATTTGTGGCTATATCACTCTAATTAGGAAAGTTCATTACTTATGCAATTACAAATTAATTAAAATGACACTGATAAATGTCTTTTTCAATGTTAAAGCAATGTGAGCTTAACATCTGTACAAAGTTTCATGAATTTGATGCAGTATTTCTTGACATATCAGCCTACTTGCGAAACTTCAATAATTGACATGATACTGCTACATGACGTGAATCAAATTGACGAGCATATGTATGAAATAGGTCAATGTCCTTGTACCAACTTTGGATAAGATCAGTTGAGACTTGCCAGAGTTATGACTCTCGACATGAAGCAACCATAACAAAATTGCTACCATGTGGCCATATTGGACCATCTCGGCAAACCAATCGACATACATATGTATAAATAAGTCAATGTCCTTGTACCAACTTTGAATAAATTCGCTTGATACATGTGTGAGTTATGGTTCCGGACATGAAAAAAATCGGGAAAGAAAATGGCCACACGGCGGCCATATTGGATTGTATCATAAAACAAATCAATGTGCATATGTATGACATAGGTCAATGTCCTTGCACTAAGTTTGAATAAAATCGGTGAATAAAATCAGTTGAGACGTGCCCAAGTTTTGGCTAAGGACATGAAAAAATTGGAACAAAATGGCTGCCATGCAGCCATATTGGATCATATCATGGCACAAATTGACCTACATATGTATGACATAGGTTAATGTCCTTGTACCAACTTTGAATAAAATCGGTTGAGATATGCCTCAGTATTATGGCTCTGTACATGAAAAAATTGTAACAAAATGGCCGCACAGCAGCCATATTGGATCGTATCACATAACAAATTGACATGCATATGTATGACATTAGTCAATCTCCTTGTACCAACTTTGAATAAATTCGCTTGATACATGTCCGAGTATTATGGCTCTGTACATGTAAACATCGTAATAAAATGGCTGCCTAGCGGCCATATTGGATCGTATCACAAAACAAATTGAAGTACATATGTATGACATAGGTCAATGTCCTTGTACAAACTTTGAAGAAAATCGGTTGAGATATGCCTGAGTTGTGGCTCTATACATGAAAAAATTGTAATAAAATGGCCGCCTGGCGGCCATATTGGATCGTATCACAAAACAAATCGACGTGCATATCTATGACATTGGTCAATGTCCTTGTACCAACTTTGAATAAATTCGCTTGATACATGTCTGAGTTATGGCTTTGTACATGAAAAAATCGTAGCAAAATGGCCACATAGCAGCCATATTGGATCGTTTCACAAAACAAATTGACGTGCATATCTATGACATTGGTCAATGTCCTTGTACCAACTTTGAATAAAATCAGTTGAGATATGCCTGAGTTATTGCTCTGTACATGAAAAAATTGTAATAAAATGGCTGCCAGGCGGCCATATTGGATCGTATAACAAAACAAATTGACATGCATATCTATGACATTGGTCAATGTCCTTGTACCAACTTTGAATAAAATCGGTTGAAACATGTCTGAGTTATGGCTCTGTACATGAAAAAATTGTAATAAAATGGCCGCCTGGCGGCCATATTGGATCGTATCACAAAACAAATCAACGTGCATATCTATGACATTGGTCAATGTCCTTGTACCAACTTTGAATAAAATCGGTTGTAACATGTCTGAGTTATTGCTCTGTACATGAAAAAATCGTAATAAAATGGCCGCCTGGCGGCCATATTGGATCGTACCACAAAACAAATCAACGTGCATCTGTATGACATATGAAGTAATCTTTGTACCAAGTTTGAATGAAATCGCTCCTTGCATCTCTGAGATATCTGCGTGAACGGACGGACGCACGGACGGACGCACACACGCACGCACGGACGCACGGACGCACGCACGGACATGACCAAACCTATAAGTCCCCCCGGACGGTGTCCGTGGGGACTAACAACCAAGGTCGAAGTTTTTGTTGCTTATGAAAGCTTGGCCAACACAGCCAATGGCCAACACATTCCCTAGATGCTCCCAGTATTGTATCCTATAATCTGACAGGCGATAGTTCAGTATACTACGAGTGAAATACAGATCCAGGTCTCATCTCTTTACCAAAAGTTACCACAATATATAACAGAAGGCATTTTGAACTACCTGACATCAGATGACCTTTGTGAAACTAATTATCTTTCGGATGTTCGATAACCACTACAGTTGTAACAGCAAAGCCACAAATAAGAATATAGTACCATTTAATAGATCTCCGCAGCTTATGCCTAGCATTTTTTATGAAGGTCAGCTGAAAGAAATTGTTCTTTATAATAAAAAGCAAAACCTGAGGAATTTCACATTTTAAGTTTAGGCCAATTTACGTAACAGTTCATCGGTTTCTTCATTTCTTTTTCATAGAAATACATCCACCATTCATTTCTTGAAGGAGTATTTCCTAACACACAAATACTGTAAAAGATGTTCCTAAAGAATCCATCAATGAGCTGCTAGCTAACATGCACACATATCAGGTAATATATGCACATATGTCAAATAATATATGTACATAAATTAGGTAATATATGTACATAAATTAGGTAATATATGCACATAAATTAGGTAATATATGCCAAGTCAACATAAAAGTATGGATATATCCACACCCTCATTTGGTGTTTACACTATTGCAGCTATTGTGAATCAAATAACAAATTAATAAAACACTAAAGGTTTACTTTTAGTCTAAAAACAATTAAACACTGAAAGTTTGTTTGCTGCTTTCATAGGTATTCTTAGGTGGTTAATTTCACCTTTTATATTAACCTATATACTTTGTTTGGATTGAGCACTGCTGTTAGAATTATTTGACCTTTCCATTTGGCGATGGGATGAAAGGGTTACCGTAAATGGTGGAGTCAGATCATGGTCTTCATGGAAGTTAGACTGATAAACATCAAATTTAGTATACTACTATTGAACTTACAAATGGCCATGGTATGAATATTTTTGCTGACATATATTTTGGAAATGGTGTACTCCTACAAACGCTTCCAATGATGACAGGAATACCTATACAGGCATTACTTCAATCTGAAATATGTCCATTTTCAGGGATCTTTCTAAATATTCTATGAAAAAGATTTGCAGAAACAAGACAATAGAGGGTTAATTACTACTGCAATGTAAAATTAAAACATAAAATATAAATTAGCCTACAATGGCCTGCGATAAAAGAATTTTTATAACTTTTTTTGGTCAGTTCCTGATTGGTTTAGACCCAGTTCCTTCACATTTGGGAAAAATATAAAATACAACATAAAAGCAACTTACTAGACGGGACTTCAGTGAAAAGATGGGACACTGCTACAAACATACTGAATGGAAACAATAATTTACATACAGCTTTACAAATGTACAACTGAGACAATACAAAGTCTAGTTTTTTTTTTTCTAGCGTCCTACAGACTGAAAAATGGAAGATGACAGAAATTTCTGAAATTCTATCTGAAATAACCAACAAATAGAAATTATGAGTATTCAAATTTATCCAATTTCAACTAAGAATTACAATTTTTTTTTGTCACAGAAACATTTTGAATGATGGTCATTTATAACTCTAAAGAATGGTGCTGCTCTATATTTTGTTCTAACCAACATTATTAAAATTAGACACTATATCTTTTACATTTCTGATATTTCCTTTTTTTCTTGTTAGAAATAGAAAACATTCTGCTTCAGTAATTTTTAAGAAACATTCCTCCATGAGCAATTAAAACAAATATACATATTCTGTTCTCTGGCTCATGATGTATACCGGAGATCTTGAGATCTGATGCGGTAGGCACGCTGTAATCTTAAATACTACTGTTAAAACATGCATCCGCCATTCTGACACTCAGAAAATCAAGTGTTTGGAAATTGAAAATACACACGTTTTCCCGAGTGTTTGCACATGTTTGGAACACTTCGATGTTTCCCGTGCTGTACCGGTATATGCCTGGGTTTGTACTGGAGTGTTTCTTAACTGTACAAAACTCTCGAACCATACACATCACAAAAACACTTCAGCAGATACAACAAACTAGTCATCTTGTATGTTTATGACTACAGCATCTTACAATTGAGCCATTGAAAATTCAACTCTCTGTGTATCAAAATATGCCTGATCATCTGGCAAAAGGATTTTTTAAAATTATCTTCATTTCCGCATTTACATACTTCCTGAAGCCAGACAATTCCAAAGGCGCTGCCATAACTCCTTCTTGCAAGACTTGGTTCGCTGCAAAGTTCGTAGCAATTCACTGAACTGGACCATGCCACCGGGCACCATGGAGAACGCACCCCGCGCAGTCCGCACGATGCTGATGAAATCCTCGTACTCGTTCGGCGTGATGTGGAACAAACGACTGTGAATGCACTGGGAGTACATCTGCAGGCATTTTTGGATGATGGGACTGAGGATGGGGGATCTAAGATTGGTGGAGAACTGGGCGTGATTTATCTGAGTCAGGTACTGGGCTGACTCGATGGCAATGTCTTGAAGAATGAACGGACTCACTATCACATTGACGGCACTCACACAGAACTGTTGAAGGAAAGAGGTACCTGTGAAATAAACCACACAAATGAATAATCAGTTAGTACACCATTTCAGCATGACCTGTCTGCCCTCATTTCTTGTCATGAAAAATTCCACACACTGAAAAATTTGAGGATAACTTGTTTATGGAGGAGGCCCATAAAAGATGACAGACGAAATAAAATGACCAGTGATCCACAAAAGTAATCAGGCATATATTGAGGAGAGTTGGCTGGTGTGAACATCCTTCTGTCTCTGAAAGTACTTAAATTAACCCTTTGAGTGCTGTAATTTTTCCCAACAAAATTTTAGTGCAACATTTTTCCCTGTAATTTTTTGATAATTTTGGACCAAACGGACATCATATTTCTTTGGCTACAATTTTTTATTGAAATTTTTGCAAAAATCTGAAAAAAATTGACTTGGAATATTTTATAAAGGCAACAAAAATTGACTATCGCGCTCAAAGGATTAAATGCATTCTGGTATTTTTCCACAAAATGTATACATTTGATGAAAGAGCATACCTAGCTTCATAGCAATGCTGAGGAGCCATTTGATGTCGTCTCCATATGGGGGATTCCTGGCAAAGCGAGTCTGTGGTCTTTCATCATGGACTCGTCTTGCTAAGGTCTCCATAGCTAGCATACCAACACGGAATGTTGAATGAAGATAGTACAGAGCTTGCTGATTGGCCGGTGTCGGGGCAACTTGGATGGATCCATTGTTCTGTGTGGGTGGTGCTGGCGGGGCTGGTGGAGGGGGTGTGGGTAGGGTGTACTGAGCAGGTGACGGATGTGCATAGGTTATCTGCGACGGAATGTGGGCTGCTTGCGCTGGTGCAGGCAGCGGTGGCGCATACGGGAAATGCGACGGCATCTGGATTGGTAAACACGTTGGTACCTGTTGAGCATAATGGTTGGGGGCTGGAGGAGCCGCAGCGGCAGTTGGTGGCTGCGGCACGGGAGGATATGCATACTGTGGAATATACGCTGGAGGCATTGTCTGCGCAGTAGCCGTGACAGCGGCCCCAGCCGAAGATGGCTGTGGTGGCGCAACTGTAACAGGCATTGCTTGATCGTATCCTGGTCTGGGACAATACGTATTCACTGGCATAAATTCTGGGTACATTGGTGCATACGTCACAGCTGTTGTGTAGACAGGTGGAATCCCACCAACAGCTCCAGCGACGACATTCTCGCCTCCTTGCAGCGGTTCGCTGTGCGTTGTAACTGCAGCAGATGCTGTGACAGTCACAAGCGAGTTCGTCGCCACCGATATACCATTGGATGTTGAACATTCGTTCTTGTGGCATGCCTGGTCAAAGAGCCAGTTCCACTGCCTCGCCACATTAAAGAGGACTTCTGGATACACGCCACCACCTTTGGCAGCTTTTTCTACAGCTGCACTGGCTCTCTCCAACATTTCCATGTCTTGTTCTTTGCACTGTAAAGTGGAAAAAAATATACAGGCAAATTATAATCTCATACACACAACCACTTTTAATGATTTCATTTATGGTGCTCAACAACAAATGTTAAATCCCTTGTATTTATGTATTACAGTATTATTTCAAGACAAATTGTCTTGAAAAGCAGGTGACTTCAATGATAAGGAATAGATAAAAATTTATTGACAGATAGCATATGAGGGTACCAAGGAGAACAAAACATCAACTACATTCGTTTAACAATTATTATGAACCTAGGGAATACTTTTATTTCCACTTCATGAGTAAAACTTTATGAAGGCCCTCTAGGAAACCCCTAACTAATCAGAACATGATTCATGTCACTGATCTATAGGGTCCAAACATTTCAAAGTCACCTCAAGTTCAAGGGCTTTCGAAGATTTTTTCAGCATTTCTCAAGGACTTTTTGAGGTCCAAAATACCACTTTCAAGATATCTTTTAACAATACATTATTTACATATATCATTTATATCCCCTTTCCTGCCAAGTCCATATTTCACCACCAGGTCAAGATGGTTAAAAGTAATGAAACACAACATATCCCATATGGTGTATTTTAACATAATACTGTACATTTGAAGGCTGTTGAAAACATAAATACTGTAAACTTGATTTTTTTGGACTAAAAGATCCTATAACATACCAAGCCAAGTGGGTGAAAATACGTCATGTTTTGGCTCAATATCGCTTTTTACTGACTTGGCTGATGGGGAAGTAATACCGTCAGGCAGGAAAAGGGATATACCATTTTTTCAATATCACAACTGATCATCTTGTCATTTTTGAAAATTAAAGGTGGATTATCAATTGTCCAGTACTTTCGGGGACTCAATTTCATTATCAAGAACTTCTCCAGGACTTTCTAGGAGTCTTTAAAATTCACGACTTCCATGGAGTGCACAGACCCTGTCCATATGTGCCTGTAACAAATCATAATACTGCAGGCAAGACCTGTCAGCCATTGATTGATTCTTACCTGCATCAGTGCCCGATTCACCTCGGTGGGATTCAGGGCATGTGCATGGGGCAAACAGGACAGCGCCAACTCTGCTGCTGTTCGTACCATGTTGGGGTCACGACCCCTCGAAGCACGGTCAGCCAAAGAAGCAACCTCAGGAGGGGTCAGGTGACCTTCCCATGATTCAACCAGGAGTGAAATGGCGGCACTGCCAATCTCCATGGCCTGACCTATGGACAGAAAGAAAGGTCAAAAGTCATGCATGTCTCTGAGCTTACGATCAATGGTCAATAGACACTGACAGATCTAGAAATGTATGGCACTTGAACGAAAAAGGCAACACGTTCAGAAACATTTTTCATCCCATCTTTCAAAATACTACATTTTAATCTGATCATAGTTGGTTCCGGTGGTTGAGTTGGGCTTTTATTTCCATGGCGTGAAAAAACAATCTACACAACAGAGGGCTGAAGAATCTACTTATC
The DNA here is from genome assembly GCF_041260155.1 of Ptychodera flava. NCBI lineage: Eukaryota > Metazoa > Hemichordata > Enteropneusta > Ptychoderidae > Ptychodera > Ptychodera flava. The sequence goes on along the minus strand of NC_091949.1, from coordinate 18,643,528 downwards.
TATGCTTGTATGATATCAGTAGATTGTCAATATACAGCAAATTGTTAGTGGTTGAAAGTTTAATACAATAACTACATAAATTGTAAGCAGATCAAATTCAAATGAATTTTATTGTTGGCTGATGTATTTGGATACATTAACTACAGATGTTGAAATTTGAATATGTTAATTGCAGGTGGGTGACATTTGAATATACAAATTGTTGGTGGTTGACATTTGATATTTAAATTGTCAAAAGACAAAATTGAAAATATTAATTGCAGATGTTTGAAATTTGTAAATGTTAATTATTGGTTGTTACTATGTTAGTTGAAACTGAGATATAAAGTCTTCAAAAATGCTAATTCTCTTACCAGTTATCCAAGAGACATGGGAGGAGTATGTTCGTGACAACCAGTTTGGGGAGACATAATTATGCAGCCCAAGCGCATACAAGCCAATCTCAAATGCACACAGGTGCAGTGCCCGATGTGGTCCAGCCTGGTTGGAACTATTGGCTGGTTGGGTGAATAGAGATGTGCTGCTGCTTCCGCCTGCTTTGTTGAGCACAGTTTTAGCAAGCTCAAAGTAGAAGTGAGCAGCGGCTTCACTTGGCTGATTTGGAACTGTTGGTGACATTCCCTCATTGCGACGTCCGCGACGATACCTGAGTACAACGAATATGATATTATGATTCACTTCTAGCTTTCTTTTGTGCCATGAACAGAAGAGTCTATTGATTCTATGCACGTTCCAGTCTCTTTTACACACTCTTTTAGTAAAACAGACTTTGGCAGTTGTTGTAAGATGATGTTGATCCTGTAGGAAACCCCTTGTAAAATTTTCACAACCAAATTTCATAAACACTTTCTTTACTGATGTGTCCTCTCCGTTTTTCAAATATATGGCTATGAAGTCAATTTGAATTTTAGCTTCTCCAGCTATCGCACTGTCATAAATTGCCTTCTATTGGTACAAACATATGTTGATACAAGGCAGAGTGTGAGGAACATATGCACAAACAACTACACATATAGTCTGCAGCCACCGTATTGTTTCCCATAGAAAAACAAAATTGCCTTGTTTGAAATGAAATATTCTCTTTGGCAACAGCATATTACTTTTTGACTTAAAAATGAATAGGCAAACACAAAAACATCTGCACTATGCTCAGTAATAAAGATAGACAAAATTTTATATTTTCTTGGAGAACAGGAATGTTGAAAAATGCAAGAAGTCTGATTGTCAATGTTGTGTAAAGTCCTCCCTGATCAACTTTAATCCATTTACTACCAGACTTGGTGGAAAACCAACTTTTTTGAAAAGGATGGATTGACCTATACTCTGAGAATAGGCTAAGTGTACATAGATACACCATATAGGGATTAAACTGGTCCAGTATGTAGATAGGTGAAACAATAACAGCCACTATCATCTCACCTGTTGACTTTTGGACTGGGAGTAGAACTTCTGGATTCAACCATTTCAGCGGCCAGTGCTGGACCTAGACGCACTGGAACACCAGAACTATTACAAGCAGAATAAAATATCCAGTCAGTGGATTATTTGTGAGCGATGTCTGATCTGCACATTGTGAGCAACTTAAAACTTTTCAACAAAATGACATATAATACTTGAAATTGTTTGTTGATTTATTTATCTTGAACAGACGTTTGTCATAATATAGTTGCTTTCTTTGTTATTTCCTGTATGTGGGTAAAGTTACCTGTAATGATATGGTCACTAACCTGTAATGATATGGTCACTAACCTGTAATGATATGGTCACTAACCTGCAATGTTAAGCTCACTAACCTGCAATGTTATGGTCACTAACCTTTCTAAATCTCTTATCTTCTGTCTGGTTGTGGGTCCCTTTTCACCTGAGCTGCTGGAGCTGACTGAATCCGATGAGTTACCGCTGCTGCTACTGTCACTGCCGGGACCCGGAGTATGACGCCAGGCAAAGAGAGCTTGCCGGCGTCCAAACATAGCTGGATGTTCCAGTGGATGCCTTGACGCATCAGTAATTGCAACACCTGGTGAATGACCAATAGAAATTCAGGTTAATAAACTGAAGCTTAATTCACCAATTGAACACATACCGTAGCAGATATGCAAACTCAAATTCCACATGTCTATTCTTTCTATTCTCTAAAGACTAAAGATTTATGAATGAATCAGTGGATGTATTTCCACAACACCAACGACAAACTGAGATGGTATCTGATCATATGTTAGAAATAGACGTTTTGCATGAATGAGAAGGCAGCGAGTGCAAAATATTTGCATCAGCTTCTTTTGGTACACCTCAGGAGTAACTGAAATAAATTTGATCAAGTTTACACTGCTGTTTCATTGTTTTGTGGCTTCTGCAAAGACCTGTCAAAAAACTTGTTTTCTCCACTTTTCTTTGTCTTGAACTCATTTATATTTTACTGTAAAGACATAATAATTGAAATTGAAGTGTGAATTTTCACTGCAAAACTTCCAAGAAAGTCTTGTAGAAAAGTGCTCAAGATGCTGGACAGTTGTCTAATGCTAAGTCCACTGTGACTGAAATTCCATAAACTTTAAAAATACTTATAGGTAGTGTATTAACCTGTTCACCCCAATTTCCTGTAAATAGGTTTAAATTCAGAAATGATAACAATTAGTTTGGGTCAAACCATTGTGGTGAAATGGTTAAATGATGATGTATACCTGCGGCTCTGCTTCTCCTTGATGTTTTAAACCACATCTTGGATTGCCAGAAATGACCAGCATGGTGATGCTCCCAAGCTGCGGGTTGATGGTCAGACATTGCGGCCGCAGCTTCCTCCTGCCACTCGGTCACCAGATCATTCTTATTTTCGAAACTCTCAGCTCCCATGTTGTGCACGTGTTCTGAGGTTTCACCGTTATCATCCGGTGTCTTCCCGTTGCTGGATGAAGTTAGTGGACTCACAGCAGCCTGCATGGCCAGTAACTCTGGATTAGCGTCCTCCGGCTGCCATACATTTTTACTCTTCTCCACATCAGCTCTGCTGTCAGCAGTGCCAGCCACTGAAGCATCGCCCCTCGGCACCACCTGGCTGCCAGACGCAACCCTTGAATCATCTCCATCACCGAGGAGCCTGCTGGCTTTGGACGATTCTGGTTGGTTGTGTAATTTGCCAGCAGTCATCTGATTGGTTGATTTGGATAGGGGTGCTGGTTGATTGTTACCAGGTGGTTTGTGCCTCTGTTGAGGGGTTTTATCCAATAAAGCATCTAGGATCTATAGAGTAAATTATAACAAGTCAATCGTTTAAAGCAAAGCTGATACAAATTTTCTAACGTGTGGAAGAGCAAATTAAACTAATACATTGGTGGATTTTCAATTATTAACCCTTTGAGTGCTGTATTTTTTCCCACCAAAATTTTAGTGCAACATTTTATCAATTTTTATGAATTTTCTGCAATTTTTCTAATAATTTTGGACCAAATGAACACAATATTTCATCACCATAGGTTTTTATCAAAATTTTGGCAAAAATGTGACAAAAATTGACTGAGGTATATTTTATACGGGAGACAAAAATTGACTTTGGCGCTCTAAGGGTTAAAGACAGTTAGTGTTCTGAAAAATAATTGCTATGCAGAACACTGTTATTTCCTTTATACTACCAAATAGTTACTCTCCAAGTTCAGATGATTTTTGATAAATTTGTTGCCATCTGATTCATTACATAACTGATATATACGTTCCTAGGCCACTAGAAACTGTTAAATTTTACACAGGAATATTTCAGTGCTGTTTTTGTTCCATGAACTTAACCTAAACAATTGCATTATAAATGAATGTTCTGTACAATCACCTATGACAAATTGTGAAATTTAAATGGTGTGACCAGACATGAAAGGTTGAAAAAACCACATCACAATACAATATCTCACTGTTTATCTCATGCCATGGCCAGCCTTTGAAAGACCCAGTGAATGGTGATCACATGACCCACATACCATGTCATTGCCCTGTATATTATATGTCTCAACATGATTAACGGTACTACAGGTCAAACTACCATAGTGATAGACCTTGAGGTCACGACCTTACCAGACATCATGTGACCACCCACTCCTAACCCTTTTCAAGGCCACACATGTTCCCATCAAATAGCACTACACAAACTTTCACATTGTGTATTTTATATATATAGTGAGATTTTGGTGTCAACAAAATTGCATGAAAAATAATCATTTTCATAAACGATTTCTAGATACAGCACATAACTCAAACACGAGAAAATTAAAGTTATCAAAAATTACTTGAGGAGTTGGCCGTTTACTTTCTGATGGGATTGTTTTTACTGTGCATACCACTTACACTTTAACCACCCAGGCGCTACAATGGACACTATTCTGGCAAAGTGAAAGAGGATGGGGTATGTCTCAGTATTTGTTTGCACTTCATTTGTCCCTTTCTCAACTTGTTCATACATGATTGCAGGATGAAATGATGTTGCAGCTTTGCTTTCAACAATCTGATGTATCTTTCATTGCTGAAAGTTTTGTTCAAGTTTATCTACAGCGTAAAATCTCTGTTCAATCTTTTTGATTTCTCACCTAGACAAGCATGAATACAAGCAACCATGACTGCAGTTGTACTACAACAATTGAGTGTATAACAAGGATTACATTGTCACAGCAATGAAACCTCTCTCCGCCTATGAATGCTGGACTTACACAAACTTTATGTTGTTTTCTATGCAAAGACAGCAGGAATGACCCTGTGGATTCGATTGGCCCACAAAAGGGAAAATACCAGAGTTTGAGAACAAGATGTGGTATACGATAGAGCAATAAGAGATTTGATTTCAATATTGTTTATAAACCAAGCCTAACCTGTTTTATTTTGACTGAATATAGTTTGGAACACATATTGGCAAGCTATGCAATTTAAAGATTACCAGAAAAAAATCATAAAAATTGAAAGCCTTTCTCATAATTTCTTTGTAATCAGTCCCATAGACAAACGACTATTACATGTGTATGACGCAATTATACAAACAGTTGTAGACATTCAATCTGTACAGATGAAAGAAGAGTGACTTACTTGGATTTGATTTTAAAAAGCTCTATTGAAAGTGTTTTAACTATCATTGTAAAATATACTGATTATCATGCTAGTTAATAAAGTAAATGGCAGTGAAATTGGCAGATGTTTTCAAAAAAGTTTTCTAAAGGCAAAATTATTTTATAAGTTTGATATCAAAAGCATTTCTTTCGAACAATTCTTTGAGTCACAAGAAGAGATATTTGATGGGCAAACAGTGTGGATAAATCCTACAGCTATGTTAAATTTGTACTTGTGCTTTGACGATATCACCTTTGTATTCTAATCAAATACTTATGTTACCATAGGTTAATCTGTCTAAATACCTCGATAATATGCTTCTCTAATTCCAAAAAGAAATTTGTTGAATTTTCCTGCCATTGATCATAACATTCATCAAACACCACAAAAATCATGTATAGGTATACAAACTATTAAATTTTGGGCGATATGGTTTATTTTCTGGGAACAAGAAAAGCAACATCGACTTACCAATCTTAGTTTGCTCTGGTCATCTTTGTACCTCAGTAGAAGCATGATGGCTAGGTCACCACGTTGACGTCTTGTGCCCTCACACAGCAGTGGGTGTTCAGCTTCTGAAACGTTTGCCTTCAAGCTGAGTGCCGCCACTGCCGCTGCAAAACCCAGCTTCTCATCACTCGGTAGACGCTCTTTTGTACTCCTGCTTGGTGGGCGACTGGCATTCGGTGAGGTGCCTGAAAATTTCAAACACATGGGACTTAGTCCTTTCTTAGAAGGGGTCATAGTTCACACATGCTGGGTCAAATTCGGTAGAAAGTGACTTAGTTCTATACTTGAATTAAAACTTTGATCCCAAAAGTCCAATTGATTTCACATTTCATCTGTTCAATGCCATTGGCATTCTGAAAACAGATTGTTGCCATTGAAATATCAAATTATATTTACTATTATGTCTTGAGTTAGAATTTGTACTACCGTTGGAGAGTTATGGGCAGGAAACAGAAATTTAGCAAGATTCAACTTGGTAAATATAAGATTAAGGTCAACTTTCTGAAAATATCACTCTGGTATACATCCTGTTCTTCTAACTCTTCAAGTTCCTGTTTATCAATATACTGAGATGACTGCAAGTCACGTTATGCCAACTGCTTTACATATTGCAATAACTATTTTCACTTTAAGACAGAATAATTTTCATGAACCAACATTAAAATGTAGCTCTTATTATTAAAGTCTTAGTTATATAACTCACTGGGAATATCCTTTGAGTAAAACCTGTTACAGAATACTTTTCAATTTCCTGGTAGGTAGAATACATACATTAATTCTATCGGGGCACATATCTGTGTCCCATAATGTACAGGATAACGTACAAGATAATGTATTGGAATATGGTATCTTTATTTGTTTCACCTTTTACCTGCCAGATAGTATCACTTCCCTATCTGCCAAGTCAGCAAAAAGCGGTATTGAGCCAAAACCATACGTATTTCCATCCACTTGGCTTGGTGTGTTATAGCAGCTTTAGTCTATAAAAATCATGTTTACATTATCTCTGTCTGCAGGGACCTTCAAACCTTTAAGTCTTTATTAAAATCTATATGGGACACGTTTTGCTTCACTTGTTTTAACCAACTTGACCTGATGGTGAAATATGAACTTGGCAGGAAAAGGGTTAATTAATGCCACCTTCCCCATTTTCCTGAAAATAGGTCCTTCCCTTCTTTCCTGAAACCAGTGCAGTGATGATGGAAATAAGCTTGTGAAGACATTGGGGAAAACAGTTTATTTTACGTATGCTTGTGCCACGCCAAACTGTGTTATGAATAAATATCCTACTAGGGGATCTATTTCTGTTTCTTCATGATGAAAGGCACCCCTAGGACAGGCAGATAACTGCCATGAAGAGGGCTAAGCCTGGTTATTCTACCACTAACTTACATGGTAGGGTAAGAGCATCAAATATGAACGTTGTCAACATGATAGGAAGGAGAGCATCTCCCCGAGTCTTGAGTCGGCCATCTCTCAGTTGTTCAGCTCTTTCTCTGACCACTGCCAGCTCTGCTGGAGATAAGGGGATCTTCTTCAGCAGTGAAACTAGCTCAGATTCTTGATGTGCCAGTTTGACCTGTGTGTAACAAAGGCAAGAAAGTATTTGTCAGAAAAAATTGACAGTGTGTTCCAATTTCTTGTATTTTTCAGAATATAAACCTGCTTGTGTTCCAGACATGATATTACAACAGGAGTTGAGTAGGTGGTTGGTTTCAGAATTCAAAGAAACATGACAAATTTGGATCCATGAGAGGGATTCACGATTTTTTCAATTATCAGTGTTTCAGTGCTCAGGACCACAGCGCATGGTAAAATTGATTAGTCATAAAATGAACTGCCACTGCAATTTACAGAATGCATATTATGGCAGTAGCTGGACTACTGGTTTCAGTTTAAAGCAAAGGCATGGCAATGGTGTCCCCTCTAGGATATTTCGCAACTGGACATTTATCCACCAGACACAACAACACCAGCCAAAACTGGTGGGTGGGATAAGTTCATGAGGTTAATGTCCAGGGGTTAAACATCCTTTTGGTAGTATGCGCCTCGAAAGTGAAAGACTTCAACTTTTGCCCACACTTTCCTAAATACTTTCAACCATCCTCTCACCAAATCAGGGATAAAAATCAGAGGTCACCGTGCAAAGTTTGGTATTAGAGAAACAAATTACCTAACATTTACCGATATTTGAAATTCAACATGGCTGTTATTCATGTGTTAACTCTATGGGATAAATTTTCCATTTTGGAAAAGTAAGGTGGTGATAATGTTTCTTGCTCCAAGAGCTTTAAAATGAGTCCCAACAAGTGGTAGATTAGAAAAGAATTGTAAAAATTTGAGAACACAAATATCTGTCTATGAGACACATTCTACTTTATATTGTAGCAGAGGCTTATGGTGATCTTCCCACCAACAGGTTATGGATAATAGGGTGCGGTTTTGTATATGGAATTTACAATTATTCTGGTCACCCTACCCTTGTAACAGTGGGCATTCACAGGGAGCAGAGCTACATGTGTATGTACTGATCTTTTACCGAATTTTGGAAACTCAATCTAAATGCAAAGTGTGAGATTTCTTTTCCACTTTATTTTTGACAGAGTGAAATACTCAAACATGCTCTAAATCAAAGATAACTTTTAGCAGTCGGACAGTTTACATTCAGAGAATGCCATCTCATCATGCAAAAAATTATTTGCGAAATTGATACATCTGAAACCTGGTCATCAAGTAAGCGGAACTGAATTCTTCATGAAATTGAATTCCAATATGCAAAAAGAGTCGCTAAATGTTTCATACCTCCAACGCTTTTGTTGATGCTGGTAACCTGGGCATCTCCAAACCCAACATGGCAACTTTGAATGCAACGTGGTAGGACTCAGCTTCCTCAGACAGTACGCTGCATAAAAACACCGCTTTAGCCAGCGTGTTGCTGGCCAGCATACTGAGCGTGTTGATTTGCTTCTTGCGAGCTTTGTTTGATAAACTGGCCAGTGTCGCTGGATCAGCGGTCACTTTCGGACAGTTTGAGAGCAGCTGTTCAGCCAGCTGCAGGGCCAACTTACAAGCCTGCCGAGTGTATCCATGAGCGTACAGTGCTTCTGCTTGAGCGAACAATATCTGTGAATTTGAAAATATACATTGTCAATGAGCAAAATTGCATTATCGACTTTCTCATCTGTAACAGTATCACATAAATTGTGGGATTTATAGGATGTAAAATTTTGTATAATAAAATCCAAGCCTACAGCCGAATAGTAAAATCGCATGAAGAAATTGTCATGCTGTAATTAACTGAAACCTTGGCATAGCTACTTCCATGACATGTCTCAAAAATAGGAAAAATATGTACTTTGTTGGAGGCATGGTATCCTTATCATACGAATGTTAATCATAATTGTAGTTAGCATGATACTTCAAGACACATATTTATAATATCTTCATGCAACGAAAACCAATATATTTTGAGTAGAAAATAGTATCGGAAGATGGTTTTTGTTGACTCAATGCAAGGCTATTTCATCAGAAGCTTTGCCTGATAAACTGATCATTCATATAGCTTTATCTTCTTGTTATGACTGAAACCACTGTCATTTTTTACAAAGGACGTAAATATTTAATTTTGAATGACGAAGATCATTCAAATTGCTGAATTCTATCACTTATCTTATCACTGTAAATGAAAACATGCCAAAACCATGGTTTGTGTGATCAGAAAATATGAGAAAATGACATTTATTCCAGATGATCAATTGTGGTGAAGGCTGGTATTAAATAAGAGTGGATAGACTATTATATCAGTGTAGTACTCACATCAGAACGGTTGTCTGGTTTTTTTATCCCTGCAAAGAAATTTGGTGGGTCGTCTCTCTTTTTGCTCCTGTCATTGGTAGGTGCTACCTTAGCTTTTGTGTCGTAAAAGTACACTTGGTATTCATCACTAGATGGTGCCGATTCATGGGGAACTTTATCAATTGCTGGATCTGATTCTATATCACTACTCTCAGTTTTAGCGGCACTGCTGCCAGCATCGAGTTCAGAACTTTGCTCGCAATGTTTTGTTTTGGTTTTCTTTTTGCCACCTTTCTTGGTGGAGTCCAAAGCTTCCCCTGCCGTGCCCTCATTTTTAACGTCTGTGTTGACACCCTGTGTTGGTTTAGTATCGGAGCTTTCGGAATCCGCGTCTTCTCCTTTGTCGTTGGAGCTCACACAGGCACTCCGAATTTTTATTTCAGGTTTGCTATGACCTTCCTGAGTTGGGAAAGATACCGTCTCTTGAGATTTTTCGGCCACCACGTTCTGTGAGCTTACTTTGTGATTGTCACTAGCTTCCGATGTGATTTTGACATTGCTAGGGTCAAGTCCAGGCTGTGGCTCAGTCCCCACATTCTGCACACAGGGGGCAACTTCCACCACTTTGCCTCGTAGAGACGGATGCCTTGTTACACACTGTATACCTTCCACTGGGTATTCCGACCAATCCAAAAGACACGCCTCAATAGAGGGTTTGAACCCTGAAAACAATTCTATATCCGCCCTACGTATTCCACTCCCTCGTGCTTTTCGTACTCTCTCGATCACTGAAGTGTGCCAGTTGCGCAGCTGATCCCACAACTCTTGACACTCCTGAGGGCCTAGCAATGGATTCAGGGCCGCCAGTCGCCACAGGGTCACGATCTCATCACCAAGACTTGCACAGGCGTGCTGAGATGCTGCTGATGTACTGTTGTTGCTACGACTACTGTGTCCCCCATGGCCGTTGTGGGATGCTGAGGTCCGAGTGTTAAACCACCAAATAATTATCTGAGAAAATAGGCAGAAGTTGAACTCTTTTTTCATACATAACCAGTGTTCTCCCCAAAACAATTAAAGCATAGTGGCCGTTACTCTTTAATTTTGATAGAAATTCATTTTCATATTAATTAATGGAATCATTATGCAAATTGGCCACTACGCTATCAAAAATTCCTGGGGAGAACACTGATAACACTAAAACAACTCACAAAAATACACTGAAAAAGATGGCTGCCAACAATAAAGATATAAAAGCTGTCACATTTTGGAATTATTACTGTAAACCCAACAACAATTTGGTACTCATCAAACATCTACTGAATTCTCAAGCTCTTACACTACATTTTTTGAGTGTGATGGAATAAAACTTGCTAATGTTACACTATTTGAAACTGAGAATCTAAAACTGGTAGTATCAGTGCATAGACAACCTTGAATCTTTGAAGATTTTTGTTGTGGAGAACCTAATGTTGTCTTCAATCAAAAAACAGAGGACTTGCAGAGGTCAAGGTTATATTCTGATATTAATAGTTATCCTGCCAGGCTTATCACTTCACCATCTGTCAAGTCATTAAAAAAGCAGTAATATGCCAATACCTATTTCACCTACTTGGAATGGCATGTTACAGCATGTTAAAAACTATCCACTGTTGATTGACCAATCAAAGTGCTCAATTCAGGGTGTTTTATTTACACGTAAAGCCCTGGTCACCAAATTCCAGAAACGAATGACAGCGCCGTAGTAAAGTACTGTCTAATCAAAAGTGAACATGTCATATTCTGTAGACATCTGGTACGTTTTAATATTCAAATTTGGTAATACAGCGGAAACCAGCTGCAACACAAAATCTGCTGTGCCCTAGGGCATTTATATAATGTGCCCTAGGGCATTTATAGGATGTTCCATTACATTGGAAGGCTATTTCACAAATAAAAGTTTTAATTCATATCCTAAACATGTTACATTGACAAAGGGGACGGTTGACGTAAATACATTGAAAACGAAAATATATCAGTTAGGGGCGATAGTTTTTAAGTCGGATAAAACCCTCGTACTCGGGCTCTTCTGGTATATAAAGTCCAACCCTATGATAAAATGTCTCGGCCTGCGGCCTCGACATTTTATCGTTGGGTTGGACTTTATATACCAGAAGAGCCCTCGTACTCGGGCTTTATCCTATACTTAAGTCAGTATACATCGCCCACCATACTACCTATGCCCATAGGGGCCCTAAAATATTAAAGTCTTTGTTACAATGCTACATACATAATATGTTATTCCTCACTGGTTTTAACCAACTTGACCTGATGGTAACATATGAACTGGCAGCTTAGAGGTCAATGACATGACCTTTGACACAGTAAGCAGCAGCACTATGTCATCTAGTATGAGGAGAGTGTACTTTCATTCATCAAAATTTTTTGCATCGGAGCACTTGATACATCCTAAACATACCTGTTCACATGATATACATTCTTCAGTTAGAATTTTAAGTAGAGAAATCCCGTTACTGTCTCTTCGCTTGTACATTTCCCTCACTATGGACAGCAAGTTCCATACGCCCTCTGGCTCGCGTCCTCGTAGCGGTCGGAGAAGACTTGCCCACTCTGCAGCCGATGGCGGCGCAGTGGAAGACAAGTACAGAGAATTCACATCACTGTAATCAAAATGACAGAAATGATACAAGGGAATCGTTAATTACATGAACATAATTATATTATTAGAAAATATTGTAAACTAATTTCTGTGATTTGTACCATGATATTTACGACGCTTTTTAAATTTTTTTAACCAAGCAATGGTGGAGTGTCAGAACATGCATGTGTGAATGCATGTGTTTACATGTTACCACCCTTGTTTGTACAAAAGGCCCAGTTTCTAAAATCTATCGTCCTTGGCCTCATGATGAGTATCACTTCATTGAATTTAGAGAGGTCAAGTCCATTCCCATACGGGCATTATTATAAGCATTTTCCCATCATTTTCACACCTACAATACTGATCCAGTCAAGAGGAAGCTGTGAAATATTTTGTGCCGTGCACTAAACATGATCGTTTGGCTGTAATATTGATGAGATATTGCAATTTCATTGTAGCTTGTCCTGTGTACACGATATTCTCTAAAATTTTAAAGTTTAATTTTTACAGACTAGTTTAAGGGACCTTGAAAATGAAAAGACATAAACTTTTTCTTCAATGAAAGTTTCTACCATTCTCTTCCTAAATCAAGAATTAAAATCAGAGGTCACCATGCAAACTTTGGTACTAGAGAGACATATTGCCTAAGATTTCCTAATATTCAAATGGCTGTCATCCCTGTGTTAACTCTATGGGGAAAAAATAATTTTCGGTGAAGATTACGGTGAAAACTTTTCTTACACCAAGAGCTTTAAAATGAGCCCCCACAAGTGGTAGATCAGAATAGAATTAATAAAATTTGAAAGACCGAATCCATATCTGTCCCCGAGGCACGTTCTACCTTAACAACTCAATATTCGGAAAGGACAATGTTTGATAGATAATATTTCCTTACCTGAAGACTATAGGTGCTGGTCCACTGAATCTTATGAGTGTTTTCTTGATATTTTCATGCAGAGTGCTATCATCTAGACACCATCTTGTTTGTTCAGTAGCTGAGGGACCAGCTGTAGGGTCTGGAGCCCCGCACACGGTGTTAATAGCACTTTCTTGTGATGAGAGCAACTCATCCAACAGGCGCTGAGCAGTCGGTAGAATCTATGGGAGCAAAATTTTGTCATGATTTCCACCATTGGATGAAAATTTTGGTTTGACAAATACTGGAGAAACATCTTGGACAACGGACATCCATCAAGACAATTTGTAAGATCAATCATCAAAAACACTGTTTTCAAGATTCCTGTATTAATATTTATGTTTGTAACTGTTTAGCCATTCTCTGTTCACATTTTCTCTAACTTTGATATATCTTTGACAAGTCTCAACTTTGCATCGCAGTGCAATTTTTTTGTTTACAAGTGTCACAATGCCACTGCAATAAACATAGTCAATGGTGTAATAAATGTTCAAAAATTGTGAACAACACTTTGGTCACCTCAGATTGTGTTACATACGAACACTTTGCAATTTATTTTGAGGATAAACTGACATAGTAGGACCCATTCCTTATGCAAAAGCTCCCAATACACAAAGTATAGATGATTTTCAGGTGTTGACAGATAGATAGACAAACAGACTCACAAACAGTCATATATACAATACTATATACAAACACTACATCCAGCTCACCTGCTGGGGTAATTCACTTATCAGATACTGGGCAAACTTCTGAAGTTGATCGCGGTGCAACCGGGATAGGGACTCAGAGACTGGCGCTCGTAAGCAGACGGCTGTGGCTTGGTGGATTCGAAACAGGCACAGCGCAACCACGTGGGCACACCACTTGGCTGCACTGCTGCAGGTACAGCTGCAGGATGTTATACGCCGGCGGTCAAACATCACGGCGACGTTGAAAGCACCTTTCGGCTGAGCCAGATGTTGGGGAGGCACCACTGTAGCACTCAGATGAAAACCTGGTGAGCAACAGACAACAACAGAAGAGCACATACTTAAGAAATGATTCTGAGAAACCTAGGCTACACAAAACTTATCACTTCACTGATTCAGACTGCCATACAATGTGGGGCCATTGTCGAAACTCTTGCAAAATATCCATTCTATTTCACTGATATGGCCATAATAATGATCCAAAACTATTCGTGATTAGCCTTTCAGATCGATATGAGAATTTACCTTGATCCTTCCAGACACTATCATTTCTCCATCTGCTAAGTCAGTTTGAAATAGTATTGAGTCAAAGCCATGCATATGTTCACCTACTTGGTCAGGTAGTTTGTAGCACGTTTTGCCACTACAAACCATATTTACAGGATCTAGGTATTTAGGACTTTAAAATATTCAATGTTTTTTTTTAAATGCAACATACAGGACATGTTATTCCATACTGGTTTTAACCAACTTGACCTGATACTGACATATAAACTTGCCAGGATAAAGAATAATAATGTTCTAGCACTTTTTCCGCTAATGTGACAAAGTTATAATTTTTCTTTTTATCATTTTAAACACTGGTTATACATTGGTTAAACTGATGCAGGTATCACATATAAGCCAGACAGAATTAGTCTATATGTAAGTGAGAGCATTTTCTAGTGTTACCTATGCTTTCATTGTGACTGGTTGTACGTCACCATCAATTAACATTTTCTTGTATTACGGGGCAGAAAACATCCACACACCATACTATCATTACAAAAGACAAGAAATTTGTAGAACTCACCAATTTGTAAGACATCCCTCACTGCCCTAGCTTTCAGGAGGTGTTCTCCTTTCTGGAATTCGTCGGCCGATCCATTAGCCAAACAGGAGTACAACCTGCAAGGAAAAATTCAAAAAAGCATGCCTGAGTATTGCTGTCAGGTTTGTGGGGTCCTGAGTATGAAAATGGTGATGATGATAATGATGATGATCGGTATCATTAGTTATATTGCACTGATAATATCGCAAAGTACCAAACAAGTCTCTGTGATCCCTCGAGACTCACATATAGCTGTAGGCCTTAATTGCACATCTCAGCTACATGTACAAAATAAAGATTGGGATCAATGTCCTATGGGGAAGCCATTCCCCTTGTCTTGAATCAGAAAATGCTGTAAGGTTTGGGTCCCTTGTAAAAGAACACAATGAATTGATGGTTCTGAAATGAAATTGAACTAAAGCATTGTAAAAAATAAAGTTTATGACACAAAGTCAGGTTTGAGTGAAATACACATTTTGTGAAAAGGTCAGTTATTTTCAGTAAACATTTAGAAGAATGAAGCTACCTCTCAGTTTTAGGAGATATTCTGTATTACTAATAAATGTTCATGAGAAACACAGCAGATGATGTTTGTGTAAATTGCATTATTATACTACGTAGGGAAGACATATTGCTGGAAAACACCGTTGTTGGTTCAACCTAGCCTTGTAGCTAGTCCCAGTCTCAGACTCAAAAAGACATGTCTAGTGCCTTGCCCCATTTTACCCATTTCTATATGTAAAGTTGTTTCAACCAGCAAAGTATGTGTCATATTGAACAGAATGCTGTACAATTTGATCCTGCAAAAACATACATGAAATCATTTTCACTGACTTGATTTGCTAAGACATACATATGCATGGAGATTTTTACTGACTTTATCCAATTTAGATAATATGCATGTATGTTAAAGCAGTGAATGCCATCGTGATCTTCTCGGTTCCACGATTTTTATATGGAGTTTGAATGACTAAATGGGTTGAGACAAACAAAATAAAGAACTGTTGACTTTCAGACTTCCAATGTAAAGACAGTAAAAATCAGCATTAGAATCAAGGAACCAAACAGTTTCACTGCATTGATATACCAAGGTGAACCCTGGTAAAATGACCTTCCGGGGAAACCTGGTGACCTTTACATTCTAACCACCCTCAACAGAGACAGAGTTTGCTTGTGAAACATGCTACCATGTTAGCAGACTTTGTCCATGTGTTTCTGGTGCACATTGTATTCATGTTTGTTTTTAATAGTCTCCAAACGGTCAAGTCTGTCATGCGTATTATTTGGGGCACATTATTCAAATGTGTTCTATGATATCAGTTATGCTTTACAAGTGGTTATAACCAACTTGACCAGACTGTTACACAAATGACTCTGGCAAACAGAAAGTTCACCTGTAGGGATGTTTTTTTTCTTTAAATGGTGTTAAGACTACAATGCAAGTAAAAGTTGATTGTTTCAGCAGTGAGAACTAATTCCCTCACCAGGTTATTCATAGAGTACATTGTCCTATAACATTGTCCTAGTTGCAAGGAATTTCCAAGGAACACAAAAGGACTGCAAAGCCTACGCCTTCTAAATCAAAGAGATGGACAAAGGGTGTATTGGCGCATCAAACGCAGGCAGATTCCCTGGGGTATATTATATTTTGCAGTATTCTCAACAACCTGCAAATTTGGACTGGCTAGTTAGCATAATGATTGCTTTTCAACATTTGTTCATTAATTATTCACACAAGAATATATATTGCCATTGCATTGAATACGGAATGGGTCCTAATGTGACCATCCTGGACATACTAAATGTGAATATTTAGAACAGGCGTGTTGTCTACATACATACCACAATTGCACAATTCAAAACAATTCTGAATGTTTTACACATCCATATCCTACAGACAATGCAACTGTGTACATGATGTACGAATGAATCAAAATGATAGATTTTAGATTTACAATACACTTCTGGACACTTTTAAAACCATGCCGGTACACCCTGAGGGCAGAGAGATTGCTGCTTTAAATAGATTAGAAAACGAACATAGTGGTAACCTGGTGAAAAGTACACCTGATTTTAATAAAATGTCAAGAATGTACACCCACGTTTAATAATAATGAATGAGTTCAAACCAGTTCATCACGAGTCAACTCAAAACAGTAAAATTTCATTCATTACATTTTGATAAATGGTTTATCCCTGTCATTTGGCAAACCTAAATTACTCACTAAATGCACACAATGTTTTCACAAGCATTATAATCTACTTAATAACTTTGGAAACAGGTAAGAATGGTTGTTTTATCTTTGACAACAGTAACAATTAGCAGGATTATTTGCTAGGCTTCATAAAACATGGAACGTGGTAAACAGTATAAAAGAGTTCCAATGTATGGTGGCTAGCATGTTGACAAAGAAACTTTCACACGTTTTGTCTACAGTTACACTCAATTGTCTGACCTCTACTGTATCTTCAACACTCAAGGACTGTAGTTTTTACAATTACTTCATTGCCAGCAAATTCACAATGTCAAGTAAGTGGACTCATGTGTGTGAAGCAAGAATTTTTTTTTACCCATTCCTTGATTAAAACCCATTAAACCAATATATATAATATTGAGACAACTCATGACAAATACTATGTATAAGAGATAGGTGGTAGACCATCTTTTCAATTGGGTTAAAAACCGTTTGACCTTATTTCTCAGCTGAAGGTGTTCACATCAAATTTCCTGTAGACAGCTCCATGTTCACAATAATGACAAGGGAAAGGGAGGGGCAAAATGGTTTGGGTCAAACCATGGCACTGAAAAAGATAATAAACAAGATATGCTATTCCGCCTCAGAGGGGCTGTACACATACATGTACAAGGTGAATTAGCTTTTAACATTTTTACTCCTATTTCCATGTGACGGGATACTAGTACAAGATGTTCCATTAAAAACTTGGGATTAATTACACATATAACAGGGGTTATGGAAGATTATTATGCGACTTGAACACAAATATTAATTGAACATACTATATAAAGCTACCAACCATAAGTACTCCATAACAGCCAACACATCAGTGCATTTCTGAAGCTTCAAAATTACATTTAAAATAAATATTGCAATTGCATCCTTTAATTTGTGACATGTTTTAATTGAGTTTTTAACATCTCTTTCAGAGTATCTAGAAATAAATAAATGAATAAATAAATAAATAAATAAATAAAAATCTAAATATAATGAGAAATAAAATGGAGGCTTTGACAAGGAATTACATTTTTGCTGACTAACTGGGGTGTGTTACATGTTTTAAGGCTACACCCCAGCTGGCTAGCAGTGTTTGAGGAAGTAACCTTTCAACCCTACAGATCCTGATGTGCTTGTCCACTAACACCATCGGAAATGACGTGGATACACAATAAGACAATAACATACATGTACGCATAGCATACAGGGTAATAATTTACCAAGACCCTGTGAAGTAGAAAAAATATCTAAAACACTAGAATTGGGAAGCAGGTACAAGGGTCGGAAAGGAAGTTCCTCGTCACAACCACTGTGTGTATAATTTGAACGGAAAAGAATGACCCTGGAGACGTAAATCCACGGAATTAATAACGTTTCATTGTGAACAGCCAAGAATTTATCCCTTTAATATATGTGCCAAGTCCAAATTGATAAATAAGTGAACTGACCTGCATAAAAAATTCAAATACCACTAAAATATTAAATAAATATTGACTTGTAAATTGAAATATTTACATGTACTAATATCACACTTTTTATGACAGTCGCCACAACATTTTCTTGTAGAGGGGCTACATATATAATTGGATCTGACAGTTTGAAAATTGAAGGTTTATAGAAATGATTGGGAAAATAACCATGTAGTTCAGAACACATACCCATTTTATAAAATCTAATAAAATTTAGCTTTTTAAGGCTTCCTTTGGCAATTTCAACTATACATAATTTTCATAACGGTAGATCAATATTTTCACCAGATGTTTTACAACAAGTACTATAACGTCTACTACATTTTGTATTTCTGCTATAAAATGGTTCATTGGCATTTCTAGTCTCATTGGATTCTCAATAATGTAAACATTAATTAATACTGTTGGGAGCAAGTCATGGAAAATGAAGGTACACTATAAAGGACAATGATAACAAATATGCTGTGCAATATACTTTTTACACAAAATACTGTGTTTAATGGTAGAGTCCAAATCAGAAGTCATCACTCCTCCTACAGAATGGTTTAGTCTCCCTGACAATGATATTTCATAGAAGTTGGCATATGGTATACACTACCTCCAATTTCTGATGATAATGGATAGGATTAGATCAAAAATTGATGCCAACATTGAATGTTATTTCAAATGGTGGAATTCTCCATGGGTTTTTCCACCAAATGATAGCAAAAACCTTCCAATGTTTACAAAATTTATTTACAAATTGAATGATCGGAAAAAGAAGCTACCCTGGTTTTCTTAGAGAACAGTAAATAACTCTGCTCCAATTCATAAAATTTCTACGTGTGAACCTACAGGGATAAGTTTAAAATGCAATATTTTGTGAGTCTTAGATGTAAGTTGGACCGATTTAACAGGACACTATTACACTGGGTTTGAATTTCAACGAAAGGAAACCACCTTCAATTCTGTTGGATATATTTACATTTTTTAATTTTTCAAAGACATTCACTGTCAAACCCAATGGCCTTTAGTAGCAGAAATTTGATAATGGCTCAGCGCTATAATCACATCTTTCACTCAACAACAGGTATGAAAGTGGCCGATAATTGCTTTGAAGTCACACATAATTGTACTTAGTCTATTAGATAAGTATATCGCATCAACAGAAGAGCTGTTCTACTCTCATTCTCATTGGATTACAGTAACCTCTTGATGAAATGTGTATATGCAGTGTACACATAGATGGAGTATCTCTGAAGATTGTAATCCATTCACATCTAGGAGTAAACAGTCAATGACTTACAAAGGAAATGATGTTACTCAAAATGTTCTCTTAGAGAAAAAACAAATAGCCTTTCAACTTTGGGCAGTTGTGAGGGTTTTATTCAAAGCTTGCAACGGCTACAAAATAAACCTTAATCAACCCTTTCATTCCTAAATCCATGTGTTGAGGTTCACGTTTACTATAGAACACAACAGCACTGGACCAAACCATTGTGAGAAATGGGTTAATTATCAGATTTTTTTACAAACTGACAACCAGTAGGCATTAAAAAATTGTGAATGTTGAAAAATTTGTCAGAAATATTCCAACACATAGTGTGTACACGATAACTATAGTGCAAACACACACTGCATTTCCCAGATAATATATTTTTATCAAAGTTAATAATATGTGAATAATCAGAAGGAAACACTTCATAGGTGTCTAGTACATGCAGTTTCCTTTTTTGAAAACACATGAATTCCAGTATCCTGAAAATGGGAGAGTTCAAACTTTTCCAATTCTTGAATGGATTGACTTTCTATTTGTAAAGAAAACTGCCCAAATCTCAGCATGGATATTGGGTAGAGAAGCGGAAAGTTTCAAAATGTCAATTGTGATGGAGAATATATTATACTTGCATTATGCCTACTGAGACATTTTGATATGCCACTGTCACTGATTCAAGACTTCTCTTTAGACTCAAGAAAATTTTACATCAGAGCAAATAGAGGGATGACAATTTTGAATGAAATTCCTCGACTGACACAAAGAATTCAGCAATAGTAATATGTTCACCCCACTGCCCACTCACAATTGATAACAATGGTTTCACGCCAAACCATGGTGGTGAAAAGGTTAGAGTTCGATAGCAAACTGCATGAACACGTCGGATACACATGTATGCCTTCATGAACCTTTAGAGAATGGGCCTCAGAACATGAATAACCACACACATTTTCTGCACAAAGGCCATTCCTGTGTGCGAGTCTGACAACTTCTGAAACATATACAGATTGAGAGCCACAAATTTGATTTTACAGAATATCTTTTGTGCAGAATGGTTGAATAGAATTCTTGGAAGCAGTTTCTTGACTTCTTCAATGCCAAAAAAATTGCATACATTCAATCTTTTGCCTGTTTACTAATCTCACACATTAGTACAGCATACTAAGAATGGAAATTCACAAATGTCATTGATAAAAGGCAGGCACCCAATGAAAATTGATCAGTCAGAGCTGAGATGGTTATCCATACTGAGTGGTACAAATATCATACAATTTTTGACACTATTTATATTCCACATTGGCCATTTTATGCTGATATCAACAATCTAAGGAATACAATCTACATCCTAAAGTGTATATTACTTAATGGTCTCCAGAACAATTTGTTCGATATAATTTGTCACACTACCCTTACTTATACAGCAGTAAATTATCACGTTTGTTTGGATAATAACATTCTAAAAAACATACTGTACTGATATTTTTTTGATTTCACCTTTAAAATAGCTACACGTTAGATTTTGTCTGTAGCTGCTTGTGCAAAACATTGCAAAAGGAAAGAAAGATTTGTATTTATTTCATAATTACATACCGACATAATTACACACCGACAGCAATTATAAGGACTCAAGGGTTGATGAAAGACCACATTTCAAAGCATGCATGCTTTGAAAACTGCACATTTGTACACACTGTGTACACTTGCACTGTTGGATGGTCACGTCATAGATGAGTGAATATATGGGCATGAGACTCAAAATTTTAAGCTTCAAATTTTCCATATTATAGATAGTATATCAGAAGACAGATCTATATTTAACTGTCTAATAATATAAGCTCTTTGCTTTATTATTAACATATGATAAGCGGTGGCCTATCACTCTAAACTCCCTACTAGAAAACCACTACAGATATGTACATGTACATGCAGTCGAAAAGAACTTCATTTTTTTATGTAAACTATTCATTTACGTGTTTATTTATGTATTTCTATATCATATTTACCTGATATCCTCCTCATTCTCGGGAAAACTCCAGAATGCAATCCGCAACTGTAGTTGTTCCGGCACTGGTGGATACACACGTTCAACATATTCAAATGGCACATGACATGCTACCACAATTGCAGCCAGCTCCACTAGTGGCATAACCTGACATTCTGTCAATGCAGGAAAATGAAACACAAACAATATTAGACTAAACAAAACATGTTTGAGAGTAATTACACTTAATTCTAAAACAATATGATTAAAAATTAATATGAACGTTTTCAATATTTCAATATTAATTATGATATATGTAGTAGGCTTTCCTTCAGTGATGAAGTTTTTGACCTTTTCACGAGTGGATCCATTTGGACTTTTTTAATTTGATGATGCGCCTAACTATAAGGTCGTAAAATTTGATGAAGTCTTTGATGATCAGGACTATAACAACTCATTTCATTTTGAAAATTAATCGAGATAGAGTAGAGTTAGAACAGCTAATCTTCTTCTGAACAACACAAAGTCCAGTTGATTATGTGCTAATGCACAGGTAAATAGTCCCTAGTGATAAACCATTTTGGTATTCTTCAATAAACTATAGTCAATGCCTTTTCAGCGCTACTTTAAAACTAAACCAGTACTTGAGAACAGAAAATATCACTAAGGGTTTAATTGTGTGAATAAAAATGAATTCAATTCTATCCCATGAAAAAATGACTGATGGGCTTATGGGAACAAACTTAAGGAACAAAAATTTGAGTAATTTTAAAAACAGAGTTTCTATAAGTTTCGTTGTACCTTCAATCATATTGTGGAATACGATTATGTTTGTCACATGATAATTATCCAACTTGCAGTTCATGATTGAAATTGTTTTATCAGCCCCACAGCTTTGATAGTGGGTGGGTATATGCGGTAGGGCTCATCAAATTGAAACATGGGATTCTCTCTGTTAATTTGGATAAAACACAGGAAAATCCACACCACATGGATCACTTATGTCCTTGATGTGTCTGCTAATTAACTTAGTACACCAAGAGAAGCAATCCTATCTTTGCAAGACAAAGGTCACACAGCCATATCTGTCATATCTCCCTATTTGTTACAACTCAAGTATCTGTTGACCCTGAACACTGCATTGCAGGGCATGCACATGTAACAATTCTAAAAACTTATTTTACCGCATTACATACCGTAAATACTTCACTTTATGCAACTCAAAGCAGGAAATTGATGTAAGGAACAGAAAAATAGGAGTGGTTTATTTCCTATTGTGTCCTGTTATGTTTACAATAAAACACCCCTCAAAAGTTTTCTTGAGATTCTGCACACTATGTCAATACAGACAGTGATCAGATATCACCATTTGACTCTACTAAAACCTTTTCACAGCTACTTTCTCTTCAAAAATACAAATACGGAGATGTTTGGAGAACACCAATGATGTGTAGTGCACATGTAAAACTCAATGAGGGTACTCAGTACCAAACTGATTTTTCCTGAATCGTGTTTGCCCATTTACATGTATCGACATGTACATTCATTGCATTTGTGTGTTTTGCCTATGTCTTGTTTCTTTGTGGACTGTTGAAAAAATTTGAAGTAATCACTTGATAAAAGATTTTAAATTAATTACAGTTTTGCGACTTTAAGCCAGGAACAAATAAATACATATTTGAATTACTCATGTAAGTGACAGTATGTATCAATTAAAGGGATGTGGCAACTTGAAAGTAACAAATAATTAATATTCATCAATTTTCACAAGTATCCTTGGTATAAGTTGTTAATTGATAGTCATTGTGACAATTGATTACATTGTAAACAGATGGCTTTGTCCCTAACCATGTCACCACCTCCTTATCAGCACTATTCTGTTTATCTAGCAATAAAAATGGGCTGTGCTATCACAGCTAAAGAATATCACAGAGGTGCGATATTTACATTCCATGAGAAATGTCTGTGATTTTCAAGGTCAAGCAGGTCAAATCAGAGTGTAATTACCCAAGGGCTTCAATGGGTGAAGGTCAAAAATTCCACGCAGAAGAATTTCATATTTCATTTCTATGAAAATATCAACATCATTAATACAAGTACAACAAAAATGGCACAATACGCTGACATTACATGTTAAATTTTGACTACGTAAATGAATTATTCTCTCAGAAAAAAGAAGTCAGTTTCCTGGGGCAGCTGCAAATCTGACAATTACATTTAAATTCTAATGACAGTCACTGCATATAGCCGGTAGTATTTTACTACCGTAACAGGATGACAGCAACCCTGCAACAGATACCTGGTTATCATAATTTACTCCCATGACTTGCTAGCGAGTCCATATGGAATACGTTTGAAGACTTAAATTACCCTTCACACATATGGCTATATATTCTGATAAATTTTATATTTTGATTGTTTGCTGTATACAGCTTTTAATGTGGGGATTCCTTGACTTTCCTTGTTCAAATGTCTTTGCTTGATACAGAAAACCGGTAAAATTTCGATAGAAATTTGATGAAACATGTAACTGTCCCCATCAGCTGGCATCATGTTGCTGTGCAGCTACACATATCTATGAGCTGGTAAATGTTTTACATTCACGCCGGCGAAAACTGATGGGTGTTGATGAAATTCGTTCATATATTATCCCGTTATATTGGATAAAATAATTTCGAAGGCTGTTATGTTAATTCAATGACTTTGACCCTGCGTCCTAATAATATTCTATACAGTTTGCAAGGTCGCTTTTGTCTGCACCGGTGCTGACGTCACAAGGCCATCTTTACAGCAAGGTCGCCGGGTGTGAACATTTCAAAACCCGTAAAATAACGAAGGATTTTTCAGTGAAGGGCAAGAAATTAAGAAAAATAGATACCAACCTTCCGGAGGAGTATAAGGCACATTCCCGGCCTTTTTCCACCCCCTCCAGTTGTTGCAGACGCTCTCCGTCTCGCTCAGCCAGGAACACAAAGAGTCCTCTTCAAACCGATCGCTGTCTTCGAAAGAAAATTGATCACCATCCTCCCAGTCAAACATAAAATCCATATCGTCTGCTGGTCAGTTGAACCCCAAGACAAAGTCCACAATTGTAATACTGTGGTTGTCTATGAAAGTTCAGTATCAAACATCAGGCAACACCTCAAAAATAGAAACGGATGAAATTGTTTCTCTGTACAGAATTCCGTCAATTCATGCTAAAAATTATTTACTGTTCCTCCTTTATGTATCGGTGAAGAACAAATTCACGTTATCCTGAAACAAACAAATGCGTTACTTTGTTCTAGTTATTACAGGAAGACCATCTTGGAGATAGATCGGCTAATCTTCAAATTACAAAGTCCGGCTACAAAATGAAAACAAAGATGGCCACCTGATCAAAGGACTCGGATGTATCTCGGGTTCTATCGGGAAAAATCGGAACGTTAAGTCCAATGCTGTCCTCGCGTTGAAATAACTCCGTTATTCTGAACAACCTGAGACAAAGTAGTGTGTTGGAGTCTGCAACGTGAAGCAAAACCCTGAACTTCCTGTAGTTGATCGAAAAACACCGGAAAGTGACTAATATATGTATGTTCTCGTCTTTGACCAACTCACAAATGTTAAATGGATTCCCTAGCTGGGTTACAGCTGCGTAGCCGACTGAACAAACATTCAACGAATTACCGATTTTACGATCGAATGTAAAACTTTTCAGAGCAGAAATAAAAGGAGTGAATGCAGTATTTTATAGTTACTAAATACAAGAAAATCAAGATAGAAAAAGTTCTGTCTTCGATAAAGTCTCGGTTACCCAGACTCCTCTGCGCTACCGGCGAGAAGAGAGTCTGGGAAATGCTATGGCACGGTTTGTAACACAAAATGGCCGCTGACAGAATTACGGACAGACGCTGATTGGCTTATCCGTCAGTATGACCCTGGGTCACTGCAACTCGACTGAAAACATGGACAGCCATCGATGGAGACCGATTGAACGCTGTAATTGAAGCGTCTTTGACCTTGTACGATATATCATACACGTTAAAGGTGGGAATTTCTCGTTCTATTTGGTCTAGTTAATCACCACATAGTTTAATTTCTCAAAATGCTAGCTCGTTTGCCAATGCCACACTTCATCTTCTCGTTGCCACACAAATGAATAGTTGTACCAGTTTTTCTCGAGGGTCTCTGGTGTACAGACCATGGGTGTAAGGTCTATTTTTTACATCCATGTACAGACTCAGACAGGCATTGGAATTCAGTAACTGAATCAGTTGCTTAGATTACATATCTCGATTACCTGTACCGTAGCTGCAATGATTGCAGGAGGAGTCGCTCGTCTGGACTTTGTACGCGACCCCAAGGTCGCGTACAAAGTCAATCCAGACGAACAACCCCGCCCCCCTACAATCATTGCAGCTACCAGGTCGCGTACAAAGTCAATCCAGACGAGACCACAACCTCCGCTACGATCATTGAAACCACCCATACCCATACATATTATCGAGCGGAGAAAACAGTGCCAATCACATTGTTTTTGACACTGACTGTTCACAGTTATTTTAAAAATAAAGCTTTAGCTGCAAAAATTGTACGATCATTTTTCATAAGTAGATATGTGCACAACCCCATGTACCAAAAAAAATACTTCAATTATTTCTGCTATATTGTTGTTGTTGTTGTTGTTGTTGTTGTTTTGTGTGTGTGTGTGTGTATGTGTGTGTGTGTGTGTGTGTGTGTGTGTGTGTGTAAGCATATACACTGGAGCAAAGGGTAATGGGTCTATGGTGTAAGTAAGAGAGCCAAAAAAACAAAGTGACAATACTTGAAGCCTCAAGAATCCTGTCTACATTGATGACTTTTTTATCAATCTTGTGCTTTCATAACTAAACATAGAGCCTATTAAAACCTTGTTGGTATTTTTTTATAAATACATTTCCATCAGGATAAACAAGTGGAGTGCTTAAAGCATCTAGTGAATGGCAGTGAAGTCATGACAGTATTGCTGACCGGCTATTGAAAAACTATCATCTATGCTTTGTTACTGAACATACTAAATGAATATCACAACAATCCTCGGATGAACCACAAGGTTGTTTTAGATCTCAACACTGGTGTCCCTTATGGCTGACCAGGTGAAGCGTCTCAACGTACAGTACAGCTGAGTGATCAAGAACAAGGCTCTATTACAGGTTTGTTTATATGATCATGTGTAATTCCATTTTTTTATTTGTAAAATGTATGGTAATGTCAAATAAATCATATCACCTAATTTTGAGAATGCTGCAACTATCTATCCACTAATCTATTATCAAGACTTGTGGGACCATATGTTATTTAAAACCTACTACCTTGATGTATTTAATAGAAACTGAACTGCATTACTTTTATGAAATATTATCTCTCAATAAGTGTTTTCATGCATCCCATATGGGTGTAAGCTGGCATATAATAATATGACTCGAAACTTTCTCAGACATGTACAGTTATATTGTCAAGTACTGCGATGGTGTGGTGTTACATGTAAGGGTGTGCAAAACAGTTATTATCAATGGCAGTATCAACTATTGAAGGACAAAATACAAAATGCAAAACTACATACGATTTGTCATTTCATTCTATAAATAACATGTGTATTTTCCCAATATGACATATTCAACTGCAGTCTTCATAAATACAGTATTACATATTTTTCATTCACAGACAGAGATAGTGCCATCATGCTACTCAGTCCAGAAATGCTATTTAGTGGTAATTGAAGAAATCATCTATGCCAATCAAAGTACAGAGACACCTTTCCATAGTTGTCGATGAAGCACACTGTGTTGTTCAGTGGTATGTGTCAATAATTAATAACGTGTATATAAAAATATATGTCTACGTTTGTGTGTGTATACATAGTATAAATTATTCAGTTATACTTCAAAACTTTTATCACATTGAATGTCTGAGTGAGGAATGTAGCTGCCATCAGATTTTTCAGTATTTTGAAGAAATATTGTATAATGGTAAAATCACCAATTTTGCATGAGAATTGAGTGAAGTGGCAATGATAATCATCATATTCAGCACAATGAAAACAGAAAACACTTCAATTTGAAAATTGATATGAAATATTACTAATCCTGCTGAGATAGAGATGACCACACACAGCTTTATGATCTCCCACTCATAAAAATGTTGACATGTCTATTTTTATTTTTACTTGTACAGGGGTAAAATACTATGCTCACATTGGCGAACTACAGAGTCTTCTTCCAAGAGCTAACATGGTAGCACTCACTGTAACAGCAACTCCAGATCTGAAATAAAGAAAATGTTATGCATGGAAAAATGTGAGCTGGTGAGATGTGATCTTGACCGCCACAATATATTCTACCAAACAATACAGGCTCCAACATCAATTGCTGACACATTCTCTTGGCTTTTTGAATCTCTGAGATGCATGAAGACGCTAACTAAGAACCACATAATTTACTGCAGAAATATCAATTCTTGTGCTTATTTTTACAAGTATTTTATCATTGAATTAAATGAAGAATCATGGATTGGGTCACCAACATTTCAGAATGCACTGTTTACCATGTACCACCACTCCACACCAGTGAAACATGATTGGTTGAAAATCATTCAGCAAGACTGAATCTAAGTTGAGAGTAATCATAGCTACTGTTGCATTCAGTATGGGAGTGGATGCCCCTGATGTCTACATGTCCATTCATTGGGGAGCTTCTAGATCCTTTGAAGGCTTTGTACAGGAATCAGACATTTGCTATGGGCAATGTGACTGTGGGGAATGCCCTATACGTTCTGGTTTGATCGCAGAGAGACTTAACAATGAGGAACTTTGTGCAGCTGCTAAGGATGCCAGACAACATGAGCACCTGATTAGTAGTATTACTGACGAACAACACGGATCATCAAACAAGAACTGACCACATATAGAGATTAAATGTCTTAGGCTTTGATTTCATCAATAGTAATGACTAGGTTGACAGATGCTGTCATTTCTGATATTGTAGACAATATTCCCTACATCATTGTAAGGACGATACACTCACAGAGTTTGTGTTTGATTCACATATTGCCTCAGTGGTGTGGAAAATCATTAGTGAAAAATTAGAGTGAAACTATTAGGATTTACATACAACTTAACATACTTGCATTCAGAAAAGTGTCATGGTTTCAATATGTCTATGCTGAACAAGATCTGGAATGCTGGACTTAGAGGGCTGTAGAGCAAAAGGATTGGTGTTAGGCTAGCTGCATGAGAAAACGAGAGCCACAGATCCTACCCATGTCCCATGTGTAAGTACCTACTCTAAGCAAACAGAATTCCATTTGTGCCTCTGCATGTTTTTCTCTCAGCTATGGTCTCATTTTCTTGGCTTACTTACTGTTCGGACCATATTTAGTACCTACCCTAAAAAGTGTCTTTACTGTAAGTAGATCCAACAGGCGCAGAGAAGAGTAAATCAAAATTTACTGGTTGATGTCCATTAATCCATTCACACATTGCCATCTTGGCTTGCCCTGTGATGATTAATGGACATCGACAGACAGCAACAGAACTTTGATTTACTTTGCAGTGCTCCAGTTGGATGTACTAACAGCAAGACTGTTTTGTCAGGGTAGGTACTAAATTTGGTCTGAATGTGAAAAAGCCAAGAAAATAAGACCAGAGCGGGAGAAAAGCATGCAGAGGCGCAAACGGAATTCCGTTCGCTTAGAATATGTACTTTGGCATAGGTAGGATCTGTAGCGCTTGTTTTTTTCCGGTACAACCCACGAGAGCTATGACTGCAGCTATCTTTAGCCCAGGGGAAAAAAATTCTTGTTCATCAGATTTTTTGCGCCAAGCTTCAGAAGCGGCTAGCAATTTTTTTTCCAAACCAGCAAAATCTACCAGTAATTTCACCGGTAATGATAACCTGGTCAAGATTTTGCAACACTCTTCAATAACAGAGTGAATTGCGTGCAGGAGTGCAGCAGATCTAGAATAAACATGTATTAAACACAAATGGTGGATACAAGCAATAGTTGTGCAGATCCACTAGGGGGCAAGCTTCAAAAGCCCACCTAGTAAACAAATTTTCAAAATTTCAAAAACATAAAATTCCAAATCTGCAAAAGTAGAAGTGGCGATTTGGATGAACAATTTTTTTCCCTGGCCTTACTGTGTAGTTATATTCAAAACAAATTTCAATTTTGCTTGGTCTTCCCAGTGTATTGTGATCTCCCCACTGTATAGTGATCTCAGAGTCCAATATTTATCCAAATACTATTACACACTGCCTACAGTGCAAAGTTTTCTTTACTGTTACTAGACCAGAATGAGACAGTCATTCAAAATTAAGCCAAGTCTATGTGTCATGCTTTCGAAAGGTCAAACTCTGTATTTGAATGAGTATCATGAGAACTACTCTGTGTTTTGTTAAAGGCAGTATTATTTATTTATTCATTTTGTGATTGATGATTTTGCTCCCTCCATACCTGAACTTCATTATGTGACATGTACACTTTTGGGCTGGTGGCCTCCAATATTGTAATAAAAGTTATTGATTTACACAAACTCAGAAGATGTATTGAGAATATTTGAAATCTTTATTTACTTTTGACTACCCATGTCAATAAATATGACATACATATTGACAGGGGTGGGGCGCATGTATTTTCCTCAAGAATTTGAAGGGTGGGTCACCCAAAAATAATCCTGGAAAAAATCAAAATCCCCCTCCCCCAGATGTAAAAAATTAACACTCCCTTACAAGTCAAGACTTGTAATGTTCCTGTCTTGATGTCTGTATGTTTACATCACAGACCTACATTGTACTTTAGCATGGGGTTTAACAATGGAACACATGAATCAAAATGAAAGGATCTTGTTTCCTCACTTGTGTTCCTTGTTGGTGTCTGCAAGATGCCAATAAAAGTAATCAGAGTAATCAGTCAAGATAGCACACAAAAAATCCATGTTCAGCAATGAAATCTCTAGAGCGGAATGAAATTGGTGGTAATTTGCAATGCGATGTTCAAACAGATGTTCTGTGATAGCAAAAAAAATTCAAATCTCACAAATGCACACAATTACAACAGCCTGTGAGTGCACTTTTTCAGAATGCCCATTTACTAGTTGAGTATTCTTTTTACTTTCCATTTATCCACCTGTGTTATTCTTTGGGATCAATATTACAGAAAATGTCAGCATAAAGTTTGGGAAATGATCATGTGCCCTCCCTGACTTATGTTTCAACTCCTCATATATGTTCACTATCAACACTAGCTTTTGTATGTGTTCCTGACTGAAATGCAACATCGAGTTCTTGAAGCTAATGCTTCTCTGAAGTTCTCAATGTCATCACAGTACAACACAGTCTTTCCGATCCTGGCAACAGCAGCACTGGTGTGATTTAGTCCCAATGATTTCATTCTTTTCTCAGCAAGTCTATTTGGGAGTTCCATGACATAGTAACCGTCAAAATTATTTCCTTCTCCTCTCGATAAGTTAATGAACCTATTCCAGGTTATTTGATGACTGAGCCATGGTGACAACAGTGCTTCGGTACTTGCTTGGAGAAGAAAACCCTCAAGTCTATACTTGATCTTGTGACTAGAATAATAGACAAGCATAGCATATCTCCAATGCCTCAAGCATCTCTCTCCATACCATAGGATATATCAGGCTTGGGAATACGGGTCGGAGTTGTTATTACCTGTATCACATTAAAAAACAGACATTGGTTTCTATCTATTGAATATATACAATGTAATTAAAAGCACAAATAGTATTCTATAAGATTCTATCACATTAAAAGTTAATAAGAATAAAATTGTTATGATCACAGTTTTAACAATTTTGGTTGAAATTCACAAGCTGAACCTTAAAAGTGCAAGTAGTAAGACAGTGTCCAAAATAACATCAGATGTAGAATTTGAGTGGTGTCACATTTGGCGATTCTTTTTTTTTGTAAATTGAGTGGTTAGAGTACAGACACATCAGAATCACAAGTGTATATGATATAGCAAAAATAAAATGTACAAAATTGTATGGTCTTCAATACCGCAGGTATAATAGCCTTGAAAATCAAACTTAACAGAAAATATACATACCTTTTGTGTTGTAGTGTCTGTTTTGTTCACTTCATAACTTGTCTTGGGGTGATACAGGAAGTGGTTACTTGAGAGATCTGCAATGGATCCATAACATATGGCAAGTTATCTCTAAATGAACACATACTCTGATGAAAATTGGATACGTGAATTGGCTTGATTTTCCCTCATCTTGTTTCCTCTGTAGAATATCATTTAACATTTGGTCACACTGCCATAAGCTTAGGGCAGCACTTAGACAGTTGAGGGCCACATGGTAGTTTCTGAGTCTTGTAATTACATACCAGGGCTCGACGTAAGGTCAAATCATCCACTAGCCCGAAGGACTAGTAGCAGTTCATTTTTAGTAGTCCTAAATGAAATCTACTAGTCCTGCTAAAGCAAAGCCAAATGTTGCTCTCATGTTGTAAAGAGGTGTATATAGACCATTCTCATATTTTTTGTCGTAAAGGTTTTTAAACCAATAACTAACTTTCATGCAAGACTAGCACATTTGCTTACTGCAAAATGTTTAACTTTGAATCATATATAAACCACAAAAATAACCTGAATGAAATGTCCTGTGTAGGAGGAGAGGTCATGAAAATAGCCTATTGCCATCAAGAATAAAATCAGAGGTAGGGATGAATTTGTTGGAAAATCCTTCATAGCTCAGGTAGTGCGCCATTAATTTGCAAAGAACATGTTTGTTCATGCTGGGGACAGATTTGTTTCTCCAGAACTGAAATTCATACAGCCATTCACAAATGTTCCTGTGGAGTGCCTTCATATTTTTGACATATATCACATTTTAAAATTGACCAGCTTGTGGGGAGGACCTCTCATTTGTAATAATGGTTTGTGAAAAATTTTGTTTTTAATAGTAAAAATGATGCATTTTACCATTTCATGTGCTTGTGTCTTTTATGAGTTTTTGCCAGTTACTGTTACAAAATTTGATTAGCACAAAAATAACCAATGACTCCCAGAAGTGATTGGATACAACAGTTTGATACACCCATTTCATACGTTGTTTATTCACTACTGTTTTAAGGGTCACTTCACTATTATTGCCTCAATAATTTACACTTTTCCACTAAAATGGCAAAACAATAAGTTGCTAGCACCAAGTTATTATCTGTGAGGAATTCCCTCACCTGTACAAGCAGTAGCAACTTGCCATAGCACTGTTTTGGCAAGCTAGATGGCTCTTTTTAAGATCAGCTTCAATCAAGCTAGGGGGTCTTGACTATATATGGAGGTCAGCATGTGGAGGCATTCTAAAGCAGGGTCAAGCTGGCTACGAACTATCGGAGGTGTTGTTTGGGAATGCCCCTGAAGAAATCTCGAGAAAAATCTTCTTTGAAAGGCAAGGATACAGTGTTTGAACGAAATTGTGGGGTTGCTCATGTTTTTAGGTGAAGGATGAGCTTCAAGCAAACCAAAATACACGACGTGCAGACAATTCCGTTTGATGCTCAGCGTTGCATTGAGCCATGTTTCCCGGGGCCATGTTACTGGCATGTACAGTACAATTTGATTCTCCGCAGCAGGTAAACTGTTTCATTTTAAGTTGGTGATCAATAAAGTTTGCTTCACTGTTTCACTGTCCAATTTGTTTGGGTAAAAGTTAGTTTATTTTTATATAAATGATCGAGGCTTGGTTCATTCTTATCGAATGAGTGGCCCGGCGTCCCATTACTCATTAGTTTGTAGTGATAACTTTCCTGGGCAGCTACGGAACTTGAAAATTGCACTAGTCCGCAGGACTACCTCCGAAGACATTTTTACTAGTCCTCTTGAAAATTTACTAGCCTCGGGCTAGTGGGCTAGCGCTTATGTCGAGCCCTGTATAGATGCACAGAATAGGGCGAACAATCATGACAGTGTTTGAAAAAAACGTGCTTAGTAGCACTATCAACCTCTCGTTATGTAAGACTTTGGGAAGTTTGAAAAATATCTTGTGGTGATATTTTCCTGCGCGAGGTGTTTGGAAGTTTTTCCGGTCAAGTTTCAGAAGTGTGTAGGCAACGTAATTAACTTGCAAAAGTATGGGTTCGCTCACAGTCCCATAGAGGGACTGTGGTTCACTGTTTATGGCAACACTCATTAGACAGATCATGGAGGTAGAAGGAAAGACAGATGACATGTATGTGGTCGGTAGTGATTAGTATCGATAGCTATTAAGATATATCTCCGCTATATAGGAGACTGGGTACCGTACGTTGTGAGTTCGAACCCAGTTGAAACCACCGTATATTGCATACATACCGCATTTGGTGTACATGGAAACATTCTTTTTTTCTAGTCGCCAATCTCTCAATTTTTGCGATCTTTTCCACAATTGCACAAACTCTCCTAGCTGCAGTACAGTAGCTCGACTCGAGGTTTTGCCTGGGTATTTGGGTCGGACTGCAAAACCATCTGGTTTTGCCGCCCGACCCAAATACCCGGGCAAAACCTCGAGCTACTGTACTGCAGCTACGGTCTCTTATGAAAAGACAACAAATCACACACACAGACATTGCCGAGAGTCACTTACAGCATGTGTCGTCTCCGCTGCGTCGTCTCCATGTTTTCAGTCGAGTTGCAGTGACCCAGGGTCATACTGACGGATAAGCCAATCAGCGTCTGTCCGTAATTCTGTCAGCGGCCATTTTGTGTTACAAACCGTGCCATAGCATTTCCCCAGACTCTCTTCTCGCCGGTAGCGCAGAGGAGTCTGGGTAACCGAGACTATCTTCGATAAAATTTATCTTCGAGGAAATTTGTCAGGAGAGATAAGGGGCTCTGTTGCATAAAACAACGCGCATTGCGAGATTTCAAGCGAGAGGTCGTTCTTTCCTCATCAAGTCAGCCATTTTACTTGATCGGTAGGTCAAAACATGGTATCGAAATCTGACGGCATCGATCAATATATATCGAATACAGAGTAAATCGTGATGAAAAATAAAATATCAAAACCCTCCTGTCGCTGTACATTCGTAATTTGGAATTTTTTTACGACGCAAACCCTATAAACCCCCTTCTGTTAGGTTGGGTTGTTCGTACGTAGACACCACAGAGTTTAGATCAAAATGTGATGTTGTTTTGATGTTGACAGATCATAGCCTTTTGAAGTAATGAACTCTACATTCTCGCCTTCTATTAGCAATGGCTCCTCGCAAAGGTAAAGAAAAGAAGGAAGAACAGCAAATTAGCTTGGGCCCTCAAGTACCTGAAGGCGAGAACTGTTTTGGTGTTGCACACATCTTTGCATCATTCAACGATACCTTCGTGCACGTTACAGATCTTTCTGGCAAGTAGGTATACCTTACAAGTAGAGGCACATCTCCTCTTGCGAGTTAAACAGGAATTGAAGACTGGTGGACACAAATACATCCTTAATATACTAACAAAATAAATTTTCTGTAATATGTCGACCAATATAATGTAGAGTTTTCGATGTGTGAGGAGCTGGAGGCCAGCCTAATGTTAGACGTAATTTGGTAGAGTGTACCCACCAATCTTTTCTTGCACTTCGTTTCATTTACCTTATTCACTGATGTCTGTATGTATAATGTTATGATACAAACTTCTGCTTCCTTAGTTGTTTTGAATATAACTATGGAAACTATTAAGATAACAAGTCTATACATGAAACACATTCTACATCGATATGTGGCCGATTTCAGTATCATATTATTTACACATCATAATATCTGCATCAGAGCTTCAGTGGATAAATTGTTAAGTTCATAGGTGTATATGTAAAAATTTATTTCAAGTTTGATTTTGTATAATTGATGGCCCCAAACACATGATTGAATGTATTGATCGATATACAGTTTTTCATTGGAATGCTTGTAAACCTACTGCCCCTAACAGGACTACTCTCAAAACAAAGGGTTAACTTTAGTTTGTTTGTGTCCAGTGGAAATTTACTGTATGTGTGGACTGGTGTGCGTTTGCTGTCATGAACAGTTGATTTGTTAGTTCTACATTTCTAGAGAAGATGACTTTTTGCAGTATTTCACCGTCTTTTAGTGTCACTGTAGAATCATTCAAGGAAAACAAATTATACCTTAGGTGCATCTCAGTGCATCTGTATGAATATATAGCAATCTTGAAGGTTTATAGGATGTGGCCACAGGTTCAAACACATCTATATCTACAGCCTTTACAGTTGTTTAAATTTCCTCCATTTGATCAGAGTATGCCTGACATGTATGCGTCGATTTAGGGACCTTATCATAATAGATAATTAAAAGTGTGTTCCCATATAGCTGATATGATATTTTCTTGACACTCAACTAAGTGATGTTTATGTTATATTACTTGTAGTGGTACAGAACAAAATGTTTTGAAATACGTTAAAAAAATTCTCAAAGAAATGTGTGAAATGTTGAATTTCAGGTGTCAAATCGACTATAAACTTATAGTCTTAGGTATTAGACTAAGGGTATGACCCAGAACAGCTACATTGTCCAAAACAACTTAAAATCCGTTATGTTTACCCATTTTGTAACAACCTTTTTGAATAGCAGACGATGAAATTTGAAAAATGTATCACTATGAAAGACTTTCATTACACAATGCAAGTAATTGTCAATATTATTTGCCGCTCAAATTGTGTATTGCTGGACACGACTTAGGCAATAAACACCAAGGAAAGTGATGTTTCAAAGGATGCTGTTTTCATAGAAATACAAAATATGTGATGAAACATGTTATGCACAACCAACTCTCTGTGTTCTGACATTCTCTACCGTAGATTGTTGCTCTTCCATCGGGTATCCATATGAACACCCCTGAAGAACATTTGGCAACTTCCCCCGGTGTGGTACAAATCTGTACTTCTCTGAGGGTGCTGTAATGTGAAGAAATGCAAATACATCCCCTAAGCTTATGTGGCATTGAACTACAGCCTATCATGGGTCCAATGTTCTTCAGTCTTCCCCATAACTTTTAAACTCTAAGAAAGAATATTACTGCATGGCCATTTAGAGTCTTTGTCTCAGGATAGCTAATAAGTATCTGCTGTCACTCACAGCTGAACACTATGTTAACATTCAGCAAATGTTTCAAGACAGCAAATTAAAAAATTGTGCTCTCACATCTTATTGAGCATTACATTACCAGTTGAAATTATAACCTCAGTACAATATTTATCTTCCTTTCATATTAATGTTTGAAAGATAATGGAAGTGTTGTGGTTTCAATTTTGTGCGTCTTTTCCAGAGAAACGATATGCCGTGTCACTGGTGGCATGAAAGTGAAGGCTGATCGTGATGAAGCGTCACCATACGCAGCTATGTTGGCTGCTCAGGATGTAGCCACAAAATGCAAAGAGATTGGAATCACAGCACTGCACATCAAACTTAGAGCAACTGGTGGAAACAAGTAAGTTTGTTCTTAATCGTCCTAATGGTGTGTGTATCATAGGTGTTGCTAGATGTATGGTTTTCAGTGAAAAACATTTGTGGTTGAATGTGCCTCAAAAGCAGATAATGGGATTCAAATTCTCAATGGGATCCTATAGATTGTTCTTTCTCTCCTACAAACAAAGGAATTTGGAGAAAGCATAAATAAGATGATGAAACTTGATTTGATAAAAGTTTTTTTTTAGCAGTGTGTATTCATATCAAAGAGCATTAGTTTCGCAAAAAACAGGGTACCGTGCTCCTAAAAGTAAACAGTTTGCTTGTGAGGATAGTATTTTCCATTGTAATCAATAAAAATTGGGTCATGTTGCTAATATTTGGATTGGAGAACTAAATTAATGTGTGTCATTGTTTGGGATTCAAGATGGCTGCCATTTCCTGTACAAATTCTGTGGGCAAGAACAAAATTTTCTATTTCTGCAAAAACTAGACAGGAGTCAGACCAGGGAAGTTCAAAAATCTTTCTTTGTAACTTTTCCTCCCTTAAGTTACAATGAAGGATGTCTTCCAAGAGTTTTTGATAAATCAGTTTTCAGTTTGCACACGCTGTCAAAGATTCAATACTCAAAGCACCCTAATAAAAAATTTCAGTTTTGCAGTTGCATTTATCACAATTGTTGAATGCTTTTTGTGGTGCTGAGGATGATAATTAGCCACATCAGCCCTGTGTTTCTTGTCATTGCGTAATTACATTTTGTTCAAGAACACTTTCGTGATTGCTTAATTTCCAGTTATGTGCAATTCAGTGAGTTTCAAAAATTGAAGACTGGACGAAGTGTATTTTTCTGAAATACAACAGGAAACAAAAATCTGATTTTTCTTTTGGTTTAATGCACATCCATATATGATGACACCCATATCTGTAAATGTGTAATACCTGTTGGTATAATTTTGATATAAGTGTTTTCTTGAAACTCAGTTATTGAGGGACAATTTTCATTATTCTTAACCACAGGACAAAGACACCAGGCCCTGGAGCACAGTCTGCTCTGCGTGCTCTTGCACGTTCGGGAATGAAAATTGGTCGCATTGGTAAGTTGTACAACAAACAGTTACTTTAAGTGTAATAAAGAAGTTGTGAACTTGTGGGTTTGCATCAGTTTTTCCAACTTTCATCTCCTTTGTGGACTTTTCTATAAAGTTTACAAAGTAGAAGGTGCACAGTATACATGTTTACAAAAATATTAAAACATATACACTGTATCAGTTACACTATATTATCAGTAGAACAATTACTGAAGTCTTGATTTTAATCTTGAAAAAAATGTGGTTTTGATCAAACCATGAAAGCAGTTTAAAAAGTACATTTCCAACAACATCAGCAATGAATACGGCATTCTTGTGTTACTATGATCTCCACTTTTGGAGTATTGAACAATCAGTCAGTGTTTCATCAAGGACACATGGATTTTCCCCCTTTACCAGAAAATTTAGAGGGAATTTCACCAGTTAATGTGTTCTACTTACAAGTATCTCTAAGGTGTGACTGGCAACATTTCATTGAAAAGGGGGCTGTTCCCCTTGACAGATTACTAGGGGGTACCAACATTGCAACAGAGGGGGAATCCCCATCCCCCTGTCTAGATGAAACACTTCATCAGTGCAGTTGCTAATGTGGCATAAAGTCAAGCCTATCAGTAATGTGACACATTGGACTCTGTAGGCATGATTTAATCTCAAATTTGTCAGTAGTTGATGGTGCTTTGGTGAATATGTTTATCAAAATGATGGCACTTGCAAGGCTACACCACGTTTAAAACTACAGACAATCAAGGGAGCTTCAGAACTCTGATCCAAACAACCTTGTTGCCAAAGTGAAGCCCGTGGAAATGTCAGTGTCATCAGGTCAGGGACCACAGTTGCACAGACAAACACACATGGATATTGTACCAGAAGTACTGTCTCTTGCAGTCCTTGTAATGAACGTTTTCCTTTCAGCCTTTGTATTTGGCTGTGGCCTTCATACAAGGGGGGGGGGGGGGGGGGGGGGGGGGGGGGGGGGGGGGGGGGGGGGGGGGGGGGGGGGGGGGGGGGGGGAATGCCTTTGGTTTGATGGTGGCATTTTTAGCTGTTAACTCACGTGATAACTTTGGTGGAAGACGTTGAATTCCAGTATTAAGAATTGCACTGATACAATTATAAAATTGCTATAGGGCCTCAACCTTTTCACCTCGAGTGCAGTGCACCCTTGTGAACAGGCCCACAATCACTGTTGATAGGACATAGAGCATGGACACACAATGAAGAATCCCCATAGACACAACATGTTGCTATCTATAGAACACATGACACTGTATGTTCTCAACATTGATATTGAATTCTCAGTAATGTGACCCAGTTTTTGAAGATGGCCGGAAATTTTGAATTAAGAGAAAGTGTTACACACACACTTGTCCATTCTGTTACAAATGAATGTCATTGATAATGTAGTGAAGAGCTGTATCATTAAAGGAGTGGAATTCAAAGAGTATCTGAGAAAAT
Source organism: Ptychodera flava (assembly GCF_041260155.1). Classification (NCBI taxonomy): domain Eukaryota; kingdom Metazoa; phylum Hemichordata; class Enteropneusta; family Ptychoderidae; genus Ptychodera; species Ptychodera flava. The sequence continues at coordinate 18,603,897 of NC_091949.1, read as the reverse complement.
TTCAAATTCTGATATCAACTACATGTACTTATGGTCCTTTAACAAAACACTGCTGATTGGTTGCCATCTTGTTAATGTAGATATTCAGAAAAAAGTAGCAAAATGTTTTACAGGATGTGTGGGCTTAAAATTTTTGTTTGTTTGTTTGTTCATTTGCAGAGGATGTAACTCCAATTCCATCAGACAGCACAAGAAGAAAGGGTGGCCGCCGTGGTCGTCGTTTGTAAGAACTCAGTCAAGCGATTCATCATGTTATGTAAATTATATAGGAAAAGGAATAAAGCGTGTGTTCTCATTGCGACATACAATTGAGTTATCACTGAATTTATCCAAATGTCTGGTGTGGAAAGTGAGTTGTATAGTGATATGTACCCAAATATTTGCGATGAAAGTTGAAGTGATCTTTATCTGTCAGTGTCCAGTAACTATCACTACCAATGAAGAGTTGCTCAAATACCTGCTTGTATAGAGCGTTCCTAGTCCACTAAACTTCTATATGAAAGCTGTAAGTTTGAACATCCCGTTGATATTTCTCCAAATGCCTACAGCTGGATGGATAGTTCATTTCAGTGTCCTCTATCTGTATGGAAACTTGAGTGAGAGCTTTCCAAGTGATAGTTATTAGAGTACCCATGTGGGTGGTATGTTTCACAGTCCCCCAAATATCTTTATGGAAACTGGAGGTGTTAGCTTCAATGACATATTCAAATGCCAACATGGATAGTGAGTTAATTTTGGTGTCGGAAACCTGGACAGTCCTTGAAAATGAAAGTCCTCGAAAATTGATGAGCCATCCATGATTTCTGAAAAACTCTATGATTAGGCATGGTCATGTAAAAGTGATACTTGGAAAATTGTATTTTTGAGCTAAGAAATTCCTTTAATTTTAGAGAACTCTCAATATTTATGGCCCAGCTGGAAGAATTTCAGAAGGCACTCAGAAATTTTGAGTGTGACCCCTCTGCCATAAGACACACACGTACATGTGTGTGTGTATGTGTGTATATATATATATATATATATATATATATATATATATATATATATATATATATATATATATATATATATATATATATATATATATATTTGTGTATATATATATAATATTTATGTATATATATATATACTTATATATATATACATACATATATATGTATATATATATATATAATATATATAATATATAATATATATATATATATATATATATATATATATATATATATATATATATATATATATATATAGTATGTCAGTATGTATTTACAATTGTACATATGCATGCATGTATATATGTATGTATAACTGTCACAGGGAATATTAGACCCGACAGTTGATGATGTCAATCATTCTGACACTAGGCCTGTAGGCCTGTACAAATGTTAAGTTTATATCAGTTTCTTGCTGTATCATTCCGAAATTACATAATGAAATTCAGATACATTTGTCTGGTATATTAGATGACTGCTAGTGAACTAACTTTTTATGTTACAGAATATTAGGGCAACTTCAAAGTATATTTAAAGTGAAACATAGACATGAAATATCCTTAACTCATGTTTGATAAGCAAGCAGCTTTTTATGATATGACCAGACTGGTTAAGCCATGAGAGGTGTCTCCCTTCTGATGCTGCAATTTTGAAAATATAATGGTGAAGTAGATTCATAATGATATCTAGAATGCTAAATCATGCCAGACCTCTACTACTTACCCAGTTACAACTTTAATCCATACTCTGTCAAGTCATAGACCTCAAGAAAAACTTTAGGTCTGTGGTCTAGTTTATTTCAAACCAGAGGCATATCTCCCTGCTGTTCCACTGTAACAAAGATTTGAACATTTCAAGGCCTTTGACAACAGAGATACCATAGACACAATTTGTAACTTAACCTGACATAGCATACGATGAAACCACTGCAAAAATGAATTTACCCCGGTAATGGTCAAGACTTTCTATAATACGGCATTTGCGGCTTTTATAATAGGGCATGTACAGCCTACAGGATGAGTGAGTTGTCATGGAGAGTTCTTTGTATTGCAGTATACTCAGGGAGAAAGATGAGAAAACGTGTCAGCTTTATAGGGCAAAAATAATTTTTTTAAAATCATCAAAAGTTGAAAAGCTACCACTTTCATTTTCCTTTACGGCCTCGTCTACGAAGTTGTTTTGGCCATTGTGGTTGTCAAGTTGTGCTAGAGCCCTCTAACAAATATGCCGTCAAGTATTCAACACAACCCCCCCATGCAGTATAGCCCTGCATACAGGTCTGTGTGTTCCCGGTGTATATGGCCTCCACCATGGTGGAGGCCATATAACGCCGGAAACACACAGACCTGTACGCAGGGCTACCATGCAGTACAGCCTGTGCCCATGCTCTTAGTACCTCAATATGCTCATATCGTGGAGTGCGTTGTGAAATATTGGAAAAGTATGCAATCAAAAACTGCCTACAAAGTTCAGCAATGAACACAAGTCATCTGTGTTCTATTCCACTCTGAGCCTAAGCGCCGCAGAGATGGGTGTATGTATGCCTGAGATGGACATATCAAGTCTTGTATGTGTTTTGGTAGGAGTGCGGACACCCAATGCACCTGCCTCAACCACAGGCGTGATGTTTTCTGGGTAGTTTCTATGAGTGTAGTTTATGCTACATTCCGACGTTCTCTTCCATAGGCTACGGAAGAGAACGTCGGAATGTAGCATAAACTATACTCATAGAAACTACCCAGAAAACATCACGCCTGTGGCCTCAACACAGAACTCAGCTATCAGAAATGTAGTAAAGCAAGTGTTTTAATTTTATAAGCACCTATTGTCTACAATGGTTGACCATAGGCACTCGTAAATTGCCACTAAATAACGCCTTATAGCCGTTTAGGCCTATATTTAGGGAGTTAAGTAATTACGGCCAGGGGTGGGTCGGCAAAATCCAGGGGGGGGGGGGGTCATCTTAAATTTGAAAACTTCAAGGGGGGGGGTCATATATTTTTCAAACAGCTCAAAGGGGGGGTCACTTAATTTTCATAAGTATCCGTCCCATCAAAAAGCAGTTTCAGTGTTCAGAAATATTCTGGGAGATAAAAATGATTCGCTGCATGATTTCATTCTCTGAAGTCATTTAACTGTAAATCTGAACAAAAGTATAATCATCTGTCACATGAACATCTTGCCCTGGCAATTCAGTGGCTTGTCTTACTCTAAATTGAGCTCACTGAGGGCAATTAACAATTCCTATTACTTACATATTATAGATATAGCAAGTTTTGTGAGGGGAATTACTTAACAATTACCTGTAGACTACTGGTACCATGAAAAGTGAAATTATACTTTTAGGTGAAATTCCAATATAGATATTGTTGTTAACATCTGAACTTTCAAATACCCTATTTAAATCAATTTCATTTGTATCAATTATCAAACACCTATAAAAGCACAAATTAATTCAGTTTAGCATTGTAAAAATATTACTCATATACTCCAATGTATGGTGAATCAACATTTCGGTGAAATTCAAAAATCCAATTTCTTGCACAGATATCAACCTTTAACCATTCTAGTCTGAGTACTTTACAATTAATTATCAATTGTCTATAAATACACAGATTTAGATAATTTCATATTGGAAAAAAAATTATTCATAGTTTTCTCATACATGTACACTCAAATGTATAGTGAATCAACATTTCGGTGAAATTCCAAAATCCCATGTCTTGCACTCATATCCATTTGTAACCATCCTAGTGTAATCAAGTACATTGATATTAATAATCGAGAGTACATAAATACACAGCTTTACCTATTTTAGTATTGGAAAAGAATTATTCCTAGTTTCCTCATAGACTCCCATGTATAGTGGATGAACATTTTGAGTGAAATTCCAAAATCAGATTTCTTGTACACATAATATGTGTAGTACCTTTAACCATCATATTCTAATCAAGTACAATTATATTATTTATTCAACATCTGTATGTGCACAAGTATAGCAAGTTTTTCATCGGAAAAAAATTATTCACAATTTTATCATAGACTCCCTTGTATAGTGGATGAACATTTTTGGTGAAATTCTAAAGTCAAATTTTTTGTCCACATACCAGTTGTAACAACCCTATTCCAATTAAGTACTTTTATGTCAATAATCAAATATCTATAAATGCATAGATATAATTTTGTATTGAAAAAGTATTACATAGTTTTCTCATAGACTACCATGTATAGTTAATCAACATTATCGACAGCTGATTATCAATTTAATCCAAATATAACCAGATATGAACTGAAAATGCTCACGTGTTTCATTATATACCGGTTATGTGTAAATTTGAACCTTTGCCACATGTTTGCAACTTCATTGAAAGTATTATGATCAACAAAATGAACAATAATCACCGCCGATTAATTCTAAAAGGTCATGAAGTATACAAATATGTAGTAAGCTGAAATAAAAATATTAAAGTTCTTTGACTGCTGTCATTGTATCACCATTTTATATAGCAAGTGTAATTACCGTTGGCCAAGTCCTTCAAGCCATATATGCCGAGCTGTGAAAGCTCATTAGGTATGCAAATTATAAATTAGCTGACATGAAAATGTGAAATGACTTTCGATATTGTTTTAACCAGGTATAATCATCAATGTACATAGCATGTTTTGCCAACTTTGATCAAGTAAATCCCAGTATATATCCCTAATAAGCAAAGTTCATTAAATATGTAAATTAGGAATTGACTTAAGTAAAAATGCTTAATGATTGTCAATAATTATGTATTCTGGTATCTGCAATATATGTAGCAAGTTTTGTCAACTTTGGTCAAGTCAATTCTGATGTATATCTCTAATTAGGAAAGTTCATTAAATATGCAAATTAGGAATTGGCTGAAGAGAAAATGCTTAATGACTTTCAATAATATTGTATTATAGAGTCTTTAATATACATAGCAACTTTCATCAATTTTGATCAAGTCAATTCAGATAAATATCCCTAATTATGAAAATTCATTTAATATGCAAATTAGGAATTGGTTGAATTAAAAATGTCTTTTGACTTTCAATAATGTTATATCACAGTAGTTAATTCAGATACACCAGTATATCCCTAAATGGGAAAGTTCATTAAATATGCAAATTCGGAATTGGCTGAAGTAAACATGCCTAACGACTTTCAAAAATGTTGTATCATAGTAGCTCCAAATACATGTAGCAAGTTTCATCAACGTCGGTCCAGTCAATTTAAATATATATCCCTAATTAGCAAAGTTCATTAAATATGCAAATTAGGAATTGGCTAAAGTTAAAACAGTTAATGACTTTCAATAATGTTAAATCATAGTATCTTTAATGTACATACCAAGTTTGGTCAAGTTTGATCGAGTCAAATCAGACATATATCCCTAATTAGGAAAGTTCATTAAATATGCAAATTAGCAACTATCTTTCATGTCACCCCTTAATGCTTCCCACTGCTGATATAGCTTGGTGTGATCAACATTTGTAGCAAATCTCATCAAATTGTGTGTAGTCGTTTTTATGTATATCCGTTTTTTCTAAAATCATTAATTATGCAAATGAGCAAAAAGTATGCAAGCCAGACTCACCAAAAGCTAATCAATTCTTGCCATTTGCTAACTGAATATATGTACCAGATTTGATTCTGATCTGATAAGCCGTTTTTGAGATATTGGACCAACAGACAGACAGACAGACAGACAGACAGACAGACAGACAGACAGACAGACAGACATCGCTGCGACATATGCACGTGAGCAAAAATATTGTACACACACACTTGCGCAAAAATATTGCAATCCAACTGTAATTTTTATCCAATCCCTTTGAGGGGCAATGTCAAAATTATAGCAAGTCAGAAGGGAAGATTTGAAGGTTAACCTATTGAGAGTTTGTAAGTGGGATCATTTGAAACAATAGGACATTCTTGTTTTATTTTATTGCCCCCCCCCCTCCAGAGGTATTTGTGTGTGCAGCTTATGCAAGCAAAATGGTGGGGGGGGGGTCATGAAATTTTGTCATCTTAAAAGGGGGGGTCATCAATTTTTTGGTGCAATGGGTAGGGGGGGTTCACTTATTTTGACTGATGCGCAGGAAGAATTTGCCGGCCCACCCCCGGCCATAATAAATGAACGCTCCCTTATCGCGCCGGACCCAATAAGCTTTATAGTAGGTGACCAAAGTCATCTGTGTTCTATTGCCTCATGCGTCCCATACACGGGTCAATCTGATTAAAATCAGATGCAGAGTACGCCGACGTCTTCTTATGCGTACGCGGTATTCTCTCGCTGTCGCCTCAATACCGCCACAGTCCCTTTGTGGGCTATTCAGCTCTGGGACTATTCGCCCCATAGACGAGTGTACAGAAGCGAGAAAGTTTTTCTTGCTTCTGCACACTCGAATAGTCCCAAAGCTGAACAGCCAACAAGCGACTGTGATACCGCGTACGCATAAGAAGACGTCGCCGTACTCTACATCTGATTTTAATCAGATTGATACACACAGGTGTAAGGCCCCGTGTAGGCATATATATGCCTGGTTCTTCTCAGGCATATGTACACTACACAGGGCGCAAATGCCAATGCAACCCAAATTGCAGTGGCGGGCAGGTCGAGTAGGAGATCGATGGATTGAGCCGAAAATCGATCGATTTAGCAGACTATCCAGCTATAAACGAGCGCCTGTGATTTAGAGTCTAGATTGACGCACACACAGCCGAGTCTGGGCAAAAAATCAATATCCCTCATTTTGCATCAATTGCAAGTTACTTAATAAATCAGTGACGTGATTATTTTTGGAGACTGTCACTGGGTCGCCTCGTATAGCCCGGGCGGCTAGGAGTGAAACACAAACACACGATTTATACTTTTACTATTAATAATATTGATCATTTTATACCAATATATGAGACCAATGATCTCTTTCTGTCCATTTTAAAACCCATGGTGACTCTAGGTTTGGGCACAATTACACTTAAACCCCAATTAGCTGACACCTTTGATAAAATGTTGGATATGTTGTGTACTTGCAATTTAATTGTATAAATTTACATAATTCGTTGGTTTCACATACTTTGTGATAAAAAGCCGCACCGTTGATATTTTTCCTTGATCAATATTATTTTCTTGTGGGTGTCACAAGATCGACAGTTTGGATATTATATTCCCTGGTAATTTTAGGGAAATTGGATTGGACAAACATGAAATTTAAGGTTTAAGTCAAAAAGATTTGCAAAGTATCATTGATGGAATTGTTTATAACTGTAAACAAATACGCAGGAAACTCCAGTACACAACTTTATGGAACATTGAAAATACAAGCTACTATTCAATTAAATTTCATGATTTGATCTTATCTTATCAAGGTGTTTAGACTAATAATTTTGACATTAACAAAACCAATACAGGATTATGCTATGTCGTATTAATACAATAGTAGTGTAATGGATTGAACACATTTGCCTTCCTAGCAAAGAACCATCTTTCATATCATGGGCATTATGGGTTTCATATCGTTGAAGCTGCAGTTCGAGATTCAATACACGGCCGGCGACGGCCGCTGTCTGTACGCGTTGCCGTCGCCCCGCCGTAGACGTCGCAGGCCGTGTCCGTGTATCGAACCACAGGCGACTGTGGATGTTCCAGGGTCGTCTCGGGTTTCCATTTTTGCCAGAAAAAATTCTTCCGGTTGATTTCTTTGCAGACATTTTCCCCACTTTTTAAGCTTACCCTCCTAAGATTTAACAGTCAGATCCCTTTTAATACCCAACTGACATCAATCATCATAATTGCCAATAATGCACAGACGCTCGTAAGCTGGGTAGTCTGCTAGATCGATCGATTTTCTCCTCGATCTATCGATCGCTTAGGCCTACTCGATCTATCCGCCACTGCAACCTTTATGTTTTACGAACGCAAAAGAAAACGCTGTGTAAAATTTAACAAATGGTACAATCGGCGTACTCAATTCTTCCCCCTCAAGCGTCACAAAAGATCTAATGTTGTATAACATTAGCACACCGTCCCTCTACCCGTGGGTGGAGGGACGGTGATTAGCAGTATTGTCCAATATTATAGGTGTCAATTGGACAACCGGTAATCCATTGTGGCGATGGGACTTTATAGTGCTCGTTCATGGCATGGTCCATGGTATGAACGGCCGTGCTTTCTTGTCTGCCCAATCTCATTTTTTATCACACAAAATTAGCAGAGAATTATAAATGCACATAGGAGATATATTCACATGATGACTATATGTTAAAATTTCGCGGCATATTCAGGCGGCAAACCAAATGTTGCAATATTCTTGAATATCCATATTCTATTAATATAACCACAGGGAACCATAATGCACAAACAAACAAACAAACACAGGTAAACTGTCTCTAATATGTATTTATTTATTTGTTTGTTTGTTTAGCTTGGCTGCTGTTTACATTCTCCAAATTTATGTTTCTGTCACCCAAATTTAGGGAACAAGCAAAGTTAACGGTGGGGAGGGGGCTAGAAGAGAAACATTTTGTCATGTTTTTTTTTCGCACCCCACAACGTTCAGACACCACTGCACCCCTACCCCCGTAAGAAATTTTTTCGAATTGTAAATATTAAAGGCAGGCAGTCGTCGGAACTGCGCGTGTGCGGCTTTCTTGTTTACAAACAATGTATTTCATGCATGATATCCAGATGCATCAAGTCAAGATAGCTTAAACTTTTAAATTTTACGATATTCATGGTTAACAATCGCCAACGTACCCTTAGGCTGATACAGTGTTTAAATTGTAATTACATCGGTGGTAAGGGTCCTGGCAACCTTTGAGCAGAGTTCTGACGACTGGCTCCCTTTAATCATAGAAAGTACTTCTTTAAAGCAGTCACCTATTCTTTAATATTTCGCAAACACGTGAAACTTTAAGAATGCGACCAACGTTTTGTCATTTTTTAAGTTGTTCTCGAAATAATATAAAAAGACCGAAAGGAACAAAAATATGATGTTCTTATGATTAATGTTTCTTGGTATGCATTGTGTGCAGAATCACCTAAATTAAACGCAAAATATCTTGCGGGAATTCTTCAGAGGTTTTTAGTTTTAATGGGACCTTAGCTAAGCTGTGCACCTACATATATTTCGACTAGCGACTGTGATCAATATCTATCCCAGTTTGGTTAGATAGAAACTCTCTGTACTTGTCACTGAATAACCAGTGAACTACATTCATCGTCGCTTCTAATAATTTTACGACACTAATGGTGAGGCTCACAAAGTTTAAGTTCTAAGCTTAATTCTTGTAAACCAGCCTTGGAAAAATGTGCTAGTAATGTCCGGCATAGGCTAATACCCTGTCTCATTTCTGCCGCTGGCTACGTTGTGCTCCTTTTGATAAGCACAGCGCAGCCAACGGCAGAAATGGGCAGGTAACCAAATGATGGCAGACGATCTGGTATTGTTTGACGATTCATTGTAGTAACACGTCACGCGAACGTTTACAGTTCGGACATCTTTTACTCATCGCTCTTCACATTGTGTCGCAAGTCAGTATTTCTGTTTATTCAAACTTTTCGTTTTTAAACGCTTTTTGTTATTCGAGATCATGGCGGGCTCGGTCAGATCCCAATTCCCCGGTCAGGCAGCTGGTGAATAGGCTTGAATATTTCGATAGTTCTATCGGCTATCAGGCTATTAACTCCGGGTATTAACTACTCTGACTTGCATCCTGATTTGATCATTTGATGTGTATCTGTCTCTTCTGGCTATGGCGACCCTTTTCTACCCAACTCTCTTTTCTCCATTGTTTCAGACGATTTCTGTATAACATCCTATTGAGCTAGTATAAGTTCATGAACATGGCCCTTATTTCTCCGATTCATTCCCTATTGCGATCGCGTGTGTGAAACCGTAATGCGACCACCTTTGAGTTCGTTGTTTCCGAAACTATTCAGATAATTCCTTTGGAATATATGGGCGATACACTCTCGTTTTCACTGTTCATATTATTATTGTTGTAGTCTATGAAAATATAGATTCCATGACACGACTTTTGGGGGCTTTGTATGCGGCTTGAGCGCAACACTTAACCCTTAGCCCTGCGTACGATGCGGTGTGTTCCCAATATTGTACGGCTAGGCATAAAAATGGAGCTAACTTCTTTTTTTAGTATTCCCATGGGTCAAAAGCTTAGGCAGCGGTGGGGTCATGAACCCCCATTTCAGCAATAAAACTGAAACACACGGACTCAAAATTTGCCAAGTGGATGACTTTCATCAGTCTCTAATAATTATGACAGATTTTTATGATATGTTCACATCAGACACAAATTTTGATCGTGGGATAATTACAGGCCATGTTTTTCTTTACATTGACAAGTACATTGAAGATCTATGCAAAAACGTTCTGATGCACCAAAATTGATGACTTAACCAGGGTTGTCTTCAGGTGGAACGACCAGAGTATAAATCCTGTATTTTTTGTCAAATGATGACATACTAGGCTTGTGCATGTGATAAATGCTTACATTTAATGTTTGATGACTACACAGAGTGAGGATTTGTCCAAGTGGAGCAGCTACGAGCATGATTGTGTCAGGCATACATGAACAGACAGGACAGTTTTACATTTTACAAGCCAAGCTGTTTACAATTTTGCCAAATGACTGGCTGTTTTGCTAGTCATTTCACTACATGGCTGGCCCCAGCAGACATATTAGACTCTTTGTAATGAACCGCAGTTTAAGAATGCAAGAATCCCAGTACTTTTAGGGAAAAACAGGTTAGTGATGAGGCAATAAGGATTGTTTTCATCCTGTTCAACCAATATTGGAATTTGTGATATGCATAAAGTGCACGTTTCTTCTGTGAGGATGACAAACATAGGGCCAAAGTCCCTAAAGCTACTATAGACATGGATACAAAAGTAAGTATTTCCTGACTGTGTGAAATTATCTCACTAAGGTCATCCTAGGGACCTGTAAACCAAATATTAAAGCTGTCTGACCAGCGGTTTTGAAAAAACAAGCGACCCAACAGTTGACAGAAGTCTGCTGTGTTATGTAGAGAATAACTTTTTGTGACACATTTATTGATGAAGAAGGTGGATATCTTTGATAGCTCATTTCAGGATGGCCTGACCAAAAATGGCAAAATTAACTGCAAAAATACAAAATTGATGATTTCATCATTATTTCAATATATTACATTAAGATAAAGCCTAGGAACCTGTATACCAAATATCAAAGCTAACAGATGACTAACTTTTGAGAAACAAATATTTTGACCAAAAATGGCAAAAATTACAACAAAAATACAAAATTGCAGATTTCGTGATATATTCAATGTATCATATTTAGTTTATCTGTAGGAACCTGTATACCAAATATCAAAGCTATCATACAGGCGGTTTTGATGAAATAAAGTTTTGACCAAAAATGACCAAAAAAACCCTTAAAAATACAGATTTGCATATTTAATCAAAATTTGAACAAATCTAAGTTGGGTTATCCCTAGGGACTTGTTTACCAAATAACAAAGCTGTCTGACTAGCGGTTATGAAGAAGATTTTTTACCAAAAACGCCTTTTTTGGCACTAATTTGCATATTTTCAACAATATCAAAAAATTAAAAAAATAGTCTCTCAAAATCATATTTTTCATCTACACAACAAATATCGAATCAGTAAGTGTGGTTCTCAAGATATTTGAGTGGACGGACGCCTCACAAACGGACATACATGCATACATACATACAGACTGATGACAGACGCCGGACGGATACCCATCCCAATAGCTTCTATAGACTATAGTCTATAGTAGCTAATAAAACCATAAGATGTCTTGATGATGGGCTAGGCACAGAATAAAACACTCAAAATCATACAAAATCTAATTTTCAATACTTCTATTACTGCTTTAATGATACAAAAGAGTAAAAAGACAATCTTTTGTTGGAATTATATGTATCTAATACTTTCAAGAAAATATGACATTGCCAATAGTCCAAGGCTGATATAAACCTCTGAGGTATTCAGAATTGTGATGTTTTACTGATGTGATCACGAGATACATTTCAAATGTTACTGCAGATACAAATAAGTAATCTAAAAACTTGGCTATCTTAGATGTCGGTAGTGCTGAAAATTTTTGACCCAAAGATCAGTTGCAAATGTTAACTGCCATTTTGTTGTTTATCCATTGTGTGAATTCCGTCACCCTCGTGTAGACACCTGGAAAGTTGGCTCTGGCACAACCGTATCCCCATGAGGTGACTCCCCATAGTGTCCAGACACCATTCTTTTCACAGACTAGAGGACCGCCGCTGTCACCTTGGCAGGAGTCGGTGCCACCACGCATAAATCCAGCACACAACATCTTATCTGTAACTTTACCGTCATATCCTGTTGGACGATTACACAGTTCGACATCTATAATTGGGGTCAGAGCCTCCCGCAATATAGCTGGATATTCAGTACCTGTGGTAAGATGGAGATTACAATAGTAGTGACTTACTCTTTCTGGTGCAGCATTTCAAAACAGACCAACATCAGAGCATGCACACCTACAAACATCAGGTGTGACAAAAAGTCAGAGGTTTGAGGTCAAGAAAAAAGTCTCTTAATTCTTACTTTAAGATATTTTATTGGCCGGACAGATGGACTTGTATACAGGACTGGCCATTAAACTGACCCACAAAACTAAATTTTCATTTTGCCCAAAGGAACTACAACATTAAAAATTATTTTGCAAAGACATATGTACAAAGATAGACAACTACAAATATACATATGTTCATTCATACATAACATACACACAACATACGCATACACATACCGAAAGGCATACTGGTATATTAATACACACATATAAATACACACACACACACAGAAACACTCTTTTTCAATCACCTGACATCGCTTTTTTATTTAAAAACTATATCTTTCTTTCATGTATTATTTTGACTATTTTTGCTCTCTGTGCATTTGTTGCCTCGTTTGTCAATTATTATTGTATGCAAACATTCTCCATATACTAGACCCTTGGTATGACATGATGTTCTAAAACCATACATACATACAAATTAGTGTATTCATAACAAACTGGACAAAAGACAAGTTGACCAGAGAGTTGCTGGCTGTCTTCCTATAGAAAATTTCTCATTGAAAAAGGTGGTATCATAACCTTCTATCAATACTCCACCTCCCTGACTTGATATCAACAAAAATACGCCATTGAATCATCCTGCATGACCAAATTGTATGTAAGTTCCTAACAGTATACCTGTGCTTCCCCATCCAGATGTCCAACATTCATGACCAGTACCAAACTGATCATGCTCTGTTGGCAGGCATGCAGCTGATGTAAACTCATTAAAGACTATGCCACGGCCATTTTTGGGCTGAAGCTTCAAGAGGACGATGTCATTATTGGTTGACTCTGAATCGTACTCCTCGTGCATGTGAAGACACTCAATATCAAATTCTTGTTCCCGGCCCTCAAATATTTCATTGTTGTGGTCGCCAGCACGAACAGTGATGCTGTCTTTGCCATACCTTTGGGAGACATGAAAATAAAAAAACAAGTTTTAATACAATTTCCCTTTTAGTTTGTTTTCAAGAAGTGATTAAAATCACCAGGCTGTAACAGATTGACTGTTGTCCTTTAACATCAATTTCTATGACCAATAGCTTTCATGTCTATTCCATTAGACTTCTAGGGATGACCTTTCTTGGATGGATATGTTCAAATGATAATTGGAGTTGTACTTGTAAATCTCAGGGGCCCACTTCTCATTTTAGCAGAAATTTTGTCAATTCTCATCAGATTATTAATTTGAAAACATATTCTGGTATACGAATAACAAAATTGCTTCCTCCTGGTAGATGTCAGCAAAAAATAGCAGCAGTGATATTTTACCATAAATACCATGATAACACAATACGGTACATGTTATATGTCATTAGTTTCCAAGGTGTTTCCAAATTTCACTAGCAACTAACACAATTTGAACAAAATGCCTGCTTCTGTTTATTTACCGTGTTCATCATATCAAAAATTTTAAACTCTATGGGTCATTAGCACATTTTGTGTGGCTTAAAACTGAAAGTATACTGTGTTCTTTTTCCATTGCAGTCTCTGGGACTTTGAATACATGTTGCAGCAAAAAGTAAAACAGCAGGTAAGCATGGTTGATGTTGAATACATGATGTAGCAAAAAGTAAAACAGCAGGTAAGCACGGTTGATGTTCTCATAGGTAGCAAGGCATGGAGTCATCTGTTGACATGGTGACTCTTAATGTAAATAATGATCCAGAATTTGTGTGTTTGAATGCAAAGCTATGTTTTTGGTGCATAGATGCTGTTGTAGAACCTTCACTCATTCATAATCCCTCTTGTTGGAGTTACGGTTGCTCCTATATGGTGGTGATGTCAGGTGAAAAATGTAGGAATCAAGCATCTTGTAGCTTACTGCACTTGCAATATCATAGTGTGTTATGATTGACGCTTGTTCACATGTCCATAATTAAGGGCATGGGGTAATTATAGAGCAATCAAATTAAATATTTTTCCCACATTCTGTAAATTTTGGGGCATGAGCATATGATAAATCAACTATTGCTAAACACTACCCACTGTTCCTCACCATATCTGTGTCCATGTAACTGCTGTTTCATCAGACACTTGACTTTGTGTCATATCACATGCACTACAAATGATACTCATGCTGAATTTACACAGGACCAGGTGATATTTGGTAATATTCACTTGTGGAATTGTCCCATTTGTGTCCCCTCATAGAACTCTCCATATGGCAATCCCATAGCATGGTGTTTAGTCATTTAGTAATCCCTCAGGATTCCTAACTAAAAGCCATATTTTCTAAGAGCTTGATGAAATAGGGAAACTGTTACTGCCGGAAAGGGAGCAATGGATGTTTCTATGATGCAATTTATACTTGAGTGTGGAGACCACATTATTTTTTAAATTAAACAAAAATAAATCATAAATTGGTTCCACTGCAAATGTCGTTACCTCTCAAAGCAATGAGCAGCACTGACAACATAATGTTCATTGATAATAGTTCCACCACACCAATGTCCTTCGCCCTTCAATCGAAGAGCAACCTGCCATGGCCACTTTCCAGCCTCTGCTTGTTCACCTCCAACTATGCGCAGCAGTGGACCATTATGTTGATCCGGCTTGACACCACAAACGCCTGGTTCTGCAAGATAAAAATGGAGAATCTGATGATGAAGAAACAACAGGTCTCAAAGCTGATTAGGAGTAAATGACTTCATGAAATGCAGCCTTAAACCTTTCACCCCCAGTTCCCTGTATACAGGTCCAACTTTACCATAGAAAAACATGGATTTGGGACAAACCATGGTGGTGAAAGGGTTTAAACTGCTGCTTAGAATGAAAAGAATAATGCATGTGCCATATCAACAGTTGAAAGGGCAAAAATCATTACAAGAAAGCAGCAGATACCAATGAAACTATCAAAGTGGTTTCCCTAGAGAACAAGCATAAGAGAAACTGCATACTTTTCCTGTGTTCCACATTTTACCACCTATGCAATTGTCTCAACCAAAAATTTCCCAATTTCCCTGATGACCTTCCATGATCATTTTACAGCATTTCCGGCATCAGAAAGAAGAACATTTAACATATGACACACTTGATTTTGTGACAGAACAAGTTTGTGTTAATGCGTAGCCATTCACAGTAACATCCAAAGAGGTGCCATTCTACTGAAATAGTCAACAAAAGTGATAATCCCTTACCAATGGTAGGTAGGGGCTGCACATTGCAAGTCACACCCACGTCCTCATTGTGTCCACAGTTGTGTTCACCCCATGGAGTATGATCACATTGATCAATGTAGTTCTCAGAACCATCACAGACAACATCATCCATCCAGATATGACCAATCCCAGCACCAAAGCTGGCTTGGGCATGGAAGTTCGAAATACCACTGTAAAGGGAATTGTTAAAGTTGCCTGTTAGAATCAAATAGATTTACATTACTCAATTCTCTTAATATCTTAGGTTGTTCTCCTTCAGTAACAATTATTATTGTAGCCAAACCGTATTTTAGTAGCGGTCACTCTTATAGGGTGTTCACCTCTTCATAATGGTTCCTTGTGAGAGAGATTTAACATTAAAGGAATTGCACTCAATGGCTACCTGTTAGTGCAGTCATTTGGCAAAAGAACCTTACAGAGTGGTCACTTTTTCTGACTCGCTGATCCAAAATGAGGATACATTAAAGGCTTGAGATAGTCTCATTGTGTTCGTAATCCTGGTTAATTTGCAATTTTGTTTTAGAAATATGATTTCTGAAGAATAGGTCTCATAGTTGTGATCTTCGTCTATGTTTACCATTAGTTACACCACCTACACAAAAGCAATCTGACATGCACCATTACTATTACCTCAACATATTGACCACTTGAATGAACACAATGTCTGTACTACATGTATCATGCTATAGCCTACAGAAACGTTCCTGTCCAACAACTTTAAGTTACAGAAAAAGTTCCCTTTTATTTTTTTCTCATCTTTCAATTTACTTGCCAATAAAAATCAATTGGACAACACATTCTCCAACGAATTAAGCAAACAATACATAATCAAGATGTAATATAAATTTGCATACTCTTTTTGTAACTTTTACATACATACATGATATTTGGTTACCGAAAGTCCATATTTGACTCTGAAATCACAGAAAATTTAGCATGATTTTATGGCCAGACCTTTGACTCAATGTTGCATGACCATTTCAATCTTTGAACTGACAATCTATGAAGATGTGTTGTCATTCTGATTTGTATGATACTAAGGCGGCTGCAAAAAGCTATTGCACCCAATTACTCTACCACACTTTGAAGTTAATTCCACTGACAGTGTTTGTACTCCCCTCCTCAGATATAAATACGGCTAGTTTTCAATCAGATTCGAACCCACAACATACGGCATCAGTCGCCTAGCATTGTTGACAAATGATCAGTCTTTGGAACTTGAAATTAAATGGCCCATAGATTTTGTGAAATCCTGGCACAAGTGAAATGTTAAGTGTACAGGCTACAGTATCCAATGTAACTTTCATGTTATTAACATGATTTTCTTAGTGCACCAAAAACAAAGACATAAAGTCAGGTTTCCCTAATCTCACTGCAGGAAGATGTACCATCAAAATTACCTTGTACTCTCATTCAGTGGTTTGCTATAGGATGGTTTGTTTCTTCTTTTTGTATATTTTCATGTAGGATATACGCCAAGTAAAACAAATTCCACATGTTCTTAATGTGTTGTTTGTAAAGACATGGCCTCTTCACACTCTTCCAAGATTATGTTGTTTACTGGTTTTTTAATTGTGCGATTTCATTAGTAATGGTGCTGTTGATAAGACATGTACTGATTAAACATTGGTGGATGATTATTACCGGTGCATCAATTGGTGAAAATAAGTTCTAGAATCGTGCCACTTTCAACTGTATGTCGATAGTTTTACTCTACCTGAATCCTAGTTGACGGCAAACTACTTGGGCAGCAAGTTCATCAAAATTGTCATCACACACTGTACCCCACTCTCCATTGTAAAGTATTTCAAGTCTGCCCTGGTTGGGTCCAGATCCACCAACTAATCGGATTTCAGGGTGACTGCCAGGTACCGGCACTGTAATGCACAAAAGATACTCTCAGTGGAAGTTCAGATAAAATGTCATATCAACAAAAGAACATACATAGCCACCTCAAAAGTTGCAGTCTGAAGCTTTGCTCTGCTATTTGCAAATTTTTACCAACTGCTCTTAAAATAGTTAGGGAACATTTGGGATTGCCATACACTTTTGTAGAAAAAGAACTCATTATCAAAACTTTTTGTAAATTTACAGTCACTCAAAGTCAGCTTTTGATAAACAAAGGTACTTTACAAAGTTTTGCTTCATGTAGCAAGTTCTATTATATGTGAACATTAAAGGGATGATAATAGCTGATCATAAAAAGGGTAATATAAAATATATAGGGAGTGGTCTCAACTTAAACTTGCCTGTCATCCATTATACAAGTCAGTAAATACTGAAAGCGATAGAATTACTACTGGTAAAAAACACACTCACATTGCTCGATACTTTCCTTACAGTTTGTGAATGACTGGACAACTTACCTTCTGTTACAAAACCAGAATCACAGCAACTGGATACAATTCCTGGGACTACACTGTCTTTTAGCCAACACTGACCAAATCTTGGTCCTTCTTCCTTGACAAAAGTCCAAGCCTTACATCCCAGAGTGTTGCGGCATAGCTCACAGCACTCTGCTGAGTTTGAGACTATATTCTCCTCACCTTGATTCAGATCATTGCCCTTTCGGTCAGTGTCAACTTCAACAGAACAGCCTGCATAAATTTTAGAGAATATTATTGTCTGAATTCTGTCAGCACATATTTTATGATGTTTTCACTGGGGTATGGTATTTTTCATAAGAAATGCTTACTGGTGTACAGAAAACAGAATGCTTATCAATACAGTCCTATTAGTATACTTTCAAAGTAGGTGATACTACAGCTAGTTTTCAATCGGGTTCGAACCCACAACATACAGCATCAGTCGCCTAGCGGAGAGGCCACAGAGAGAACCGCTCGCCTAAATCTCCACTCCTAAAAAAGAGTGGTTCAATAGCCGGCTAAGTATACTTTCAAAGCAGGTGACTTAGGATAAGTGCATGTTTCTCATGATCTGAATACACTCCAGGTTATCTTCCAAGTTGACTGAAAGATCTTTCTCTTGGGGGCGCTCTCTACACTCTCCCTTCTTACGACTGGATGCCATCTGTACTTTCCTGACTAGCAACAGAATCTTATTGAACTAATCAGATTTCGCCAAGAAATAATTGGCAGTTTTGCTGTCTATGTCATGCCCATGCAGCCAATGAAGCACATGATCAAAAATTAGTATATGACTTTGCCTCTGTGATGACAACAATAGGCAGACAAAACATTGTAATCCATGGTGAGCAAACAACTCTACCAAGCAACAATCGTGATTTACGTTCAAAAAGATTGATCGTGCATGTTACCAGAGCAGTGAGAAAGTGTTTTGAAGAACGAGGAATAAGTGTGCTGAAAACGAAGCAAAGGCAGCCCTTTACAGTTTTTGTACTGGAGACAACATTCTCTTTTTTGTCAGTGTCACACTTCAGGGCTGAGCGAATCCACCAGCCTGAGCTCAAAGACCAGCACACTGGGCAAGTTATTTTTGGTGCCAGAGCTAGCCCGACTGGCTATAGGCATTAATTAGGCGAGTAGCAATATAAATCAGCATCAAACACGATAGAGAGCCTCATTTCCTAAAATAAAGTGAACACAGAAACGCTTTCCGAGCCTGACATAAAATTCTTTATCGAGGTTCAGAATCAAAGTATATATGCAATTTTGGAACGTGGTTCAGAGAAATTACTGTTGATTTTAATACCAAAAACAGGACATAAGTTATGCATGAAAACATCATCTATTTAGCATGGAGTCTCAGTGCCCGCGAGCAACAGCTCTTTCAGTCTATCTTCAGAGCAGTATGCAGTATATGACATCCACATATTTATCTGTTGTAGACAACAAAAATATGATTAAGATAATCCTCTCCATGTTACAGGAAATGTCAATTTCTTTCATCTGTGTCAACTTAAGGGTACACAATCTGTACAATGGAAAGGAGGGGAGATAGAGAGGGAACTACTTACCTTCAACTGGGGGTGCTTCTGTTGGAGTATTGCAGTCCTGCTCATCAGACGAATCACCACAGTCATTGTCACCATCACAAACCCAGTTGGAAGGAATGCATCTCATTCCACTACTGCATGCAAACTGCTCTGAGTCACAGACAATGTCAGCTAGTTGAAGTATAGACAACAGAAAAAAGAAGTTGACTTGAGGGACTATGATTGCTACCTTTCTTAGATTAACATGCTGTTTTGTACATCATCAGTGTGTTGTCGACATTTCAGCAGTATATCAACGCACAAGATGGATTCACTTACACCCGCTGTACTTGTACCAAGTTTGGAAATCATTACAGACATGTCAGAGTAAAAGCCCAGGGAAAACGTTTTTCAAACCATAGACCCTTGAGAAAAACGAGGGTCTATGTTCAAACAGAACAGCTGCTCGGCAGATGCAGTGCTTTTCAGTTCATTGCCACAACTCAGTGTATGATAAACAGTTGATTACACATGATCTACAATGTGACTGTTTATACAATTTCAGCTGAGAGTTGAACATGTTTTCTCAGCTGAAACTAAGTAAAACATACCGTAACATCAATGACACTTCTCACATTTGGTTCAAAGTGGCTGGCCAGAGTGAGTGTACATATGATATTTAATAGCATCTATGGACCTTAGATTGTAATAATCATAATGTCAAGTGCATTTGAACACATTTTGATGCACAGTCCATCAAATACCAAGGCGAAGTATGAAATAGTTGAAAGTTGTTACAATGGACACACATACACATATACTACACCATACAGCCTGACACATCAAAATTAGTGATACAATGTACCATACCAAAGTAAAGATCATGTTTTGTGATATTGTATTACATGGAATTAATATAAACAATATTTGGTAGTTCATCAAACAGAAATATTATAAAAAAAGACCAACATGCTATTTGCATGGAAACATAAATTTTTACTATAACCCAAACGGGATTCGAACCCCACACACTCACAGCAACATCGCCCAGTTGCAAGGCCTCACACAAAACCAGTCGGCCACCACTTCCAACAAAAAGAGTTGGTCACAGTAACCGCACGAATAGGATGTTACAATTCTGTGCGCGACCGAGCAACACAGTGTGCATGGAGCAGATGACACACAGACACAGTACACACATATATAGTAATCAGAAAAGCACGAAGCTTTTTACTGAGCTATCAGACAGACTCGGGGGACAAGTAAATATCCGCCAGCAGAACTGTCCACTCAGGTTAAAGAAACATAATTTTTGACTGAAGTCGTTGGTTGTGTTTCTTTAAAAACATCACCTACATGTAAAAATTGTGACTGACAGTTCCTAACATCTTCACAAAGTTTATTCTTTTGCTGCTCATTTTTTTATTTAGGATACTTCTTGCAAATGATAACTTCATTCTGGCAAATTCCCACTTACAGTTTAGCATGCACTGCACCAAATATAAAGGTGTAATGTGCAGTGGTTCTCAAGTTTCTGCATTTCAACCAGAGAATTCAAGAATGTGTTGTATTTGGCATGTTTTATCACAATTTGAACATACTCATTTAAGTTTATCCAAAGAACAAACACACACAATTTCAAAGCAATTGAAGATGTGATTTCAAAGAAAAAGATTTTTTGACCAAAAATGGAAAAACTGCCCACAAAATGCAAATATAAAAATTTCAACAATTTGGAGACACTTAAGTAAGGTTGTGTACATGCATACCAGGTTTCAACAAATGATAAGAGTTAATTCATTTTTAGTAGTGGTAAACCAAATCCTGAGAATCTTGATTTAATTGGCAATGCATGAATTTGTTTTTCTTGTGACATGTGTACATTACCTCTACATATCACAACCTTGGGCTTCTGAACCTACAGATCATAGTTTTAGGGCTAATGGTAAAACTAGGGAACACTGTACTTTATTATTGCAGTGGTTTATTATAAATCATTAAAATAAAATTTATTTCTCTAAAATCAACTCAATGCAGCCATGTCTGCAGACAGATTCAAACATTTCCAAATATATGAAAGAAGATTGTACGATAAATGCATCACTTCAGACTGACATTCAAATTCATGTTCTACTGAGTTCTAACAAAATTATTTGGGCACATCTAGGGTCTGTCACAAAAATTGCATGGATGGTATTGCTTTATGCATGCTATTTGTTTCAGAGGGCCTGCAAAGGCGCTTTCTGGAATTGTTGGTTTTGCTTGAGCTATTTAGACATTTCTTTTTATTTGTCCAGTTTTGGAGTTCCTCATGAAGGGTCCCTATGCACGCTTGATTTCATCATTTTACTTATAATGCATAATGCAAAAGTTGTAGAGGGTGCTTAGCCTTGCTAGACAACTTGCCTCAGGCATCAAACCAGACATAAAGCAGACCTAACATTGAAATACCATGGTACCCTTTGCATTGAAGTTATACTGTAAAGAAGATCATATGTACTCCACACCACTTATTAGTGAGCCATGTTTGAATAAAATTGCCCTGCCATGTCTAAGAAATGATTGCAGATGAATGGAAAGAGTAATCCAAGTACAGGCATAGCAAGGGATTAGCAAAGACACAATGTACATTGACTTACTGTCATCTGGTAGACATACCACTCCAGCAGCTTCATCTTGGGCACAGTTGTGTGTTGCCCACCCACTGTGAGCACAATCTGCAATGTTCTCCTCCAGTCCACTACATTCCACATCATCCAGTAAAAATACTCCGTTTCCATAACCAAATGCTGCATTGCCAATGGATGACATAGCGCCTCTGGAAGTGAAATTTATTCTATGTCACTATTATTTCACCTATGTCCTCTTGACTGATATGTTGTAAAATTTTAGTTTGGGAGGCCTTGCCTTTCTTTGTTTTTTTTTAAAGAAAAATTTTCCTCTCACAGAGAGTATGTGCATGACAATTTCCTTTGATGCTGAAGGCAATCATCAAACAAGTGAATCACTCTCATTGTTTTACACCAGTAAATTTCATATCAGATCAAATTTAACACTAATTTTTCCAGATGCGTCAGGTGTGATTATGTACCTTGAATAACCTATTTGCTTGCAGACAACATGAGCATCATTGATGTCCCACTGGTCATCGCAGATGATTCCCCACACTCCGGTGTAGAAGACCTCAACACGGCCCTCATTTGGTGATGAACCATCTGCAAGTCGTACTTGAACTGGTATAGGTTCAACAGTGCCTGAAGAAGAACAATTATTAAATATTATTAAGTGAAATTATGTACTCGTTTACCTAGGTTTCAACTTCATAACTATGTTATAAATTTAAACGACAAAAGTTGGGCCAGCTTCTGAAATATCATTGTCATTGCAATAGACTGATTTTACTCCCCTGTGGCCAAAACATTCTTACATCTCCCTTCTGAGCTCTACAAATATTTTATTCATTTCAGCCATTCAACTCTAATACTGGTTATTGGTTTCCTTAATTACTCTTAACTCCCACAGTAATCTTTTCCCGATCCTCCTATTTCCCACTTCTTCCTAAAAAATTTCAACTTCATCCAAACCATCTTCCTCTGGTCTGCTTAACACTGCCATCAATTCCTCATACCCTCACACCAATGAAAGGTAGGTCTTCTTAACTCCCATAAGAGTCAATATTCCTCTCCTATCCTCTTATCTGACTCAACTGTTGTTTTCCTGTTTCTCTTTTGTCCATCTGTTTCTGTTCTCCCCTGTGTTTATTATAACTGTCTACACCATCCTCAGTTCCTCTCACTCAACTCCACCATCCACTATCCTTTATATGTACTTCCTGCCCCCTTATCTTATTCTTTATTATGATTCAACCAATGTTTACAATTCCTGTATATGTCAAACCAGCTAATGCAAAAAGAAATACATGGTAAACCTGTATACCTATACATAACTATCATACAAGGATTTGCTTATCCCTGCTCAGTCACACTGGCATCTCCTTTATGGTTTTCAAAGAACCCAAGCTTACCACAATTTTGTTCATCAGTGAAGTCTCCACAGTCATTGTCTCCATCACACAGCCAGTCTTGAAGAATACATCGACCACTTGGACAAGGATGGTATGGTCCTCCAGCCAGATCCTCACAACTAGCTGAAAGTAACACCATCAGTATATCATATGTTATGGAAGGTATAATATGCAACGATGATCCAATGTTGTAACAATACTAAATTTGGTTTGGAAATAAGGTGAAATAATCTCTGATATACCATGTTATTGTTGCAAAGATTAGGGCACGGCGTAACCAGTGCCAAGACGAGTGAAGAAAAACAAGTTTTGAGCAAACTTTCAGGCTCAATGTATCAATCTCATACTGAAGTTACAAATAGAAGATTCAAACTATTTTCTTTGCTGCAAGGTAATGTATGACAGGATACACAGTCATCATTTCAGTTACATTGAAATAACATTTGAATCGTCAAAGTTAAAGGGAGGCTGTCGTCAGACTCCTCTCAAAAGTTGCCAGGGACCTCTACAACCGAAGTTAACTGCATCTACGGTATGTTGGCAATTGATGAAAGTTAAAACATGTTTGTTAACAATGAATATCGTAAAATTTAAATGGTACAGCTATGTTGACGTGATGCATCTAGATGCCATGCATGAAATACATTTTCTGTAAACAAGAAAGTTGTCCAGGCACAGTTCGATAATGACAGCCTCCCTTTAAACCTTTTATTTCTGAATTTTATATTCTGAATGACCACAGCTACTTAGACATTTGCTGCTATCTCCCTCAACATTGATTTATTCCTTAACCACAATGACCAGCTCATGCAAAATTTAGCACATGTAAGGAACAAATATTATAAGTTCATATTAACCCAACACTATAAGCAAACATTATAACTTGCCTGTCTGTGAAATTCTCTCATAATGATCGTAAGGATCACCACTAACAGTCTCTAAGCCACCAGTTTGTGCACGATTTTTGCTGCTGAGATCACAGTCCCTTGTTACTTTGTTGTAATCAAATGAGCGACAAATGAAAGACATTTCTTCAATGCACTTCTTTGCACACTGTTCCGGAGTCAGCTCATGGTAACCTGCTTCATTCTGGAGCAGAGCTTTATCGGGGATCAGTCTGAAGTCTTCCAGAGGACTTGCTGTAATGAAAACGGACTGAGTTTTATTTCCTCAAATCATAATAATATATATAAATTTGTGATGAGTCTGAAGGTTACTCCATTTACATTAGTAGGTCACATCACAGTAATTGTCTTTTCAGAACAATTTTTGTTATTTTTTAAATCATTTTTTGAGGCAACCTCAGATATAAAACACTACCAAGTAGCTGAAAAACGTCTAGATAGCCTTTGCACTACACCCACAGAGTGCAAGACATTCTGGCAATCGTCCAATGGGTCACTTGAAACGTTTCAACAGTGACCGTGCAGCTGCAGCTGCAGAATGCACTGCCCATCAGCACATGGGGGTTAGGGCACCTGGAAGTAGTAGATGTTACAGAGCGGGCATTCTGTACATCTTTTTTTTGCGCACGCAAAATTCTGTTGTTCTTGATAGTTATCTGTATCTGTTAGAAAAGTGTATCTTGTCACAAAATGTAAGAACCAAGAAGGCAGAATTCAGCTTGGCTAAAATTATGGAAAGGTAATTGATTTATAGTTGAATCAAATACATAGATAACACAAAACTTTAGGCTTACAAGCAGAAGTATTAAAATCATACTATCACAATGAATCAAATGGACTTTGAGATACATACTACAATCTGTTTCATCTGAGCCATCAGCACAATCTTCCTCACCATCGCATTGCCATGTCAATGGAACACAACTGAAACAAAGCATTCAACAAGTGTAGGAAAAAGCAATTTTGTCAAGATATGAGGCAAAAGACTGTAAATTGGATGAAAGAGTTTTACCACTGTAAGTAGTGATGATTTTTTTAACATGAATATTAGTCTTAAATGTGCAGTTGATTTGACCGAAATGTGAAACAGGCCAAAAATTCAGAATTAAAGAAATGCTGGCTCAGTTGCTTTTAAATTATCCTTTTGATATCTTTGTTTGATTTTGCATAGTTTGCCTATGTAACTTCTGATAATTGTGTTACATCTTTTATCAGACTGTAAAAGATCTCTCAAAGCTGCTAGTCTTGCAGCTTTGAACAGTAATTTGTAGCTCCAAGCAATGATCTCATTTAGGTTGTTCAAATGACAAAATGTTGATATGTACTTTTGTTGAGCCAATTTTCTCATGGTTAGTCAAAATATCCTGAGACTACCTGTTTAGTAGCTTTCGAATTTAAGTTGTTCAAGCTTACCTAAATAAAAATTTTTGTAAAGTGTTGAAATTAATATAACTTTTCTTGGCCAGGTTTCTCTTTTTTGTACAAAACATCTAGTATGAAAACATTTCTCTTGGATCTTTCAAAAATTTGGAACATGAAACTCCAATACATTCAGAGTGATTGGGAGTAGTATCATTGATGCTGTTTTCTATAACAGTATGGGGTTTGAAGAAATTATTTCACATTGTTAATCAGATTTGAGGAATGGATGGAATATTTTTCTGCGATTTCAAACATTTTGTACTTACCTTTCTGGGTTTTGACAAGTAAACTCTTCTGAGCTGCAAGTGACAGTTGCTGAAATCAAATGGATAGATTTACATTTTTTCGAAGCCCATGCTCCTTCCAACATTATTATTACGATGGATAGGCAGTCTTAGTTTGAATACTTGACACACAAGTTCTGAAACTGGGGACTTCGTTAGACCAACGGAAAACTTAACTCTTGTTACAAAACAAATTTATGAGTGACTTTTTTAAATAGAAATGCACGTTTGTGGCCAGTCAACATGTTAATTACTCAATAAATTACATCTTAGAAGTTGATAAATGGATAAATCTTCCATATCTTTGCTGGTATTCATCCTGCCAATGTTATGTCATCTGATGTTGCCCTTCAAAATATGGGGTCTCTATGCAAGAGATAGGCTTTGAAAATTTT
This sequence comes from Ptychodera flava, assembly GCF_041260155.1. Classification (NCBI taxonomy): domain Eukaryota; kingdom Metazoa; phylum Hemichordata; class Enteropneusta; family Ptychoderidae; genus Ptychodera; species Ptychodera flava. Next base: position 18,577,175 of record NC_091949.1, on the reverse strand, counting down.
GTGGTGGGAATTTTCTTTTGGTCAGGAAACAGTAACTTTTCAAGTTGCAGCTTAAAAAGGACAGCAGTATCCATTTGTCTACAGATTTTGAGAAGCCACTTTCTTAGGACTGGTATTTTATATATTTTATTTTAACATTCGATTAAAAATAATTTACCTGGTGTTGTTTTCACAGTAGTAGTTGGCTGTGGAGTGGATTTGTAACCACCCTCACAAGGACGAATTGCACAGTATTCAAAACCTGTAAGCTCATCATCATCATTCATTACATAGCACCATGGCTTCCTGTCATTGTCAGGATTACGGCAGTAGTTATGGTCGCCCAAACCTGTTCAAAAATAAAAGAAGTTGAGAAAAGTACAATGGTTGGGAAGTATTCTTTTCATAAAGTCCTAATAAATACAATATACCTAAAGTTCTGTGCTGTCGCCAGATTTTCTCATCAGAAAATTTACCGGCAAGATTACAATTTCAATGGAAAACAAAAGACTATCATACCTCCATAATCCTCTTACAGACTAGAACAAAATCGATCTGAGGGATCACCAATAAGGCCTTTAAGGCATTACAAATATCACCGTTAGACTATATTTTACACATTTTTTTGTTATTTGTTTTTTTTAATTTTCGAAAACATATATAAATAAAAAGACAAGTTCAGCTAAACGGAAAACTAAACAACATGAACACAAGAGTTACATTTAGATAAATTTAAAGCATATGAAAAAATATAATAAGTTGTGAGGTATATAAAATTCAGTTCATCATTCAGTTGTGGCCATTTTGTGATATGAATTTTTATCTTGTAATTACTTTTTGCAAAACATTTTCCGCATCTATACATGTTTCACCATCACACTAATCTTGAACACGTACATTTCTCCATTTTATATTGATACAAATATTATTTCTCAATGATATAGTGAAGGTTCAAGATGTTTGGACAATCGATGGAGCCTAGAATTTATATGAGCTGCAGAGTTGGAAAAACTGCTCTGTCTATGAAGGTAGTATGCATCTCGACAGTGAAAGACTCAAACGTTTTTGCTCAAACTCCTCAATGAAACTTTCAACAAATCTCTTACCAAATCGAGAATAAAAATCAGGGGTCACTGGGCAAAGTTTGGTACTAGCTAATATTTACTGACATTTGAAATTAAAAATGGCTGCTATCAAACATAACATTTTCAATTATCGAAAAACTAAGATGGTGAACATTTTTCTTACTCCCAGAGCTTTGAAATAGATGCAACAAGTGGTAGATCTGTCCCTGACCCACAATCACTTTATATGAATTATTAAAATTATCCAGAATTCCCATGAATGAATATAGAAATAAAACAAATAATTCCTTGTTTCAAAATCGTAGGGTATTCTTAAAATAAGAAACTACATCACAGAAAACAAGAATAATGGTTATCATATACCTGAGTTTGGAAAGGTTTCTGCAGTAACAGCAACAAGCCCTGACACGCTATCCCAGTTGGCACAAGACCCTCCATCAGTGGTGATGGATACTTCACCTCGGTATGCATCTCCATTGCCATTGTAGCAATTTTCTGTAGGATAACAATACACATGTATATCACTATCTTTACATTCATTGGATCTTGATGAAATCATCATCTTCATTAGGCAATGAGATTGCAAGCTAGCTGTCTGATGCATACTATGAACCTTTTTGATATCGTTAATGTTTATTTACCAGTGTGCAGAGTAGAAATTAATGCCTGCATACAAGTGAGATGTAGTGGATGTTTGCATCATCACTAGCCCAATTAGTTTCTTGATAACAGCTCTGTGCACTGTCGGGTGTGGGGCAAACACAAAGGTGATACTATAACATAAGATCTAAAGTAGTGTAACAGACAGAAGTGTGCTCACACTGACTCTAATAGTTTCCTCAGTACTATTGTACTTTGGAGCTAATACCTGGGAGGTAAAACAGGAAAAAAAATAAACTAGCAATCAATATAGCGCTGCTATTTTTTCTAAAAATTTGCACATTTTTGCACATTTAAATACTGTTTGGTACCCACAAGAAGCTATATATTGACTTTCAAAATTATAAGACAACTGGTATCAGAGAAAACAATGGTTTGACTGAAAATGTGAATTTCAAAGCTGTACGACTATGGTACAGAGAAAGACCAGTTTTGAACATTATTGAGAAAATTAGCCCTTAAAAGTTGCATCATACGCATCATCATTTGAACAACACTAAATGATGTAAGCCCTTGGAAGTTACAAGCCAAATTTGAATGCTATTGGAAAAAGTATTGACCAAAAAGTAAAAAAATATCCTAACAATATTGCATATTTCAGTATAATTTTATTGAATTTCAGTTAGGTCATCACTAGGAATATGTATACCAAATATCAAAGCTGTTTGGCTGGCAGTTTGGAAGTAGCAGATTCTATACAAAACATGGCAAAATTGTGTTCAAAATACAAATCTGATTTTAGTCATTCGTAGTAGGACCTGTATACCAAATAACATATTCCCAACTGGACTGATGGTTTCAAGAGGAAGTTTGGAACGCAAAAGGTTGGCAGACGATGACGATGGCCAATCACCTATTCGATAAGCTCTGCATATCTAGAATCATTCGGTACAGAAATCAGGTTTGGTGTTGTACTCACCTTCAAACTGTCTTCTGTAGAAGTCATAGGGATTGCCTCTGAAGTTTGTCTTTAATGGCACATCACTGTCATCTACGTCACTTAACCAACATACTTTGGTTGTGCGTTTGTAGTCAAATGATGCACACAGGAACTCAGTTTCTTGGAGACAAGCCAACGCACACTGTTCAGCAGTTTTGTCTCTCAGATTGCGATTGTTGTTTCCTGGTATCGCTGCATCTGGTACCATGGTGAAACTGGACAATGCTTCCGCTAACAAAAGCAGAAACAACACGCACAAAAGTCTGTTACAAATATACATTCTTGGCATGTCTCAATCACCACAGTGAGAAAACAATTTGCTGCAGCATTTGGCAAACAGTAAATTGTGGAACAATACTGAACAAATGAAAAACTAAAGCAAGAACATACATGTTGATACTAGCATCTTGTCTGCAACTTAGAAATTTTCACTTTTTCTCTGATACTGTTCCATTTAAATGATATAGGGATGTGATGGTCGATGACAAAGATGTAAATTCATGAAGAAATTGTATACTTTCACATTCTCAAGCATAACATCTTTTCTGCATTCAAAAGTTCAACTGTTCCTTGTATGTCCTTGATATATGCACACTTGGTAATGATTCGTTTAATTTTAGTGTTAAAACAATGTTGTTTCTATTTGATATGATTGGTAGTATTCTTTCAAGATGAATGATTTATTTCCACTTACTTGCAGCAAACACCTGCACTTCACAGAGAGTTAGATAATTTTCTGTGCCGAGTAACTGGACACTGACATACTGCCCAGAGATGGGTGAGTCACATGTTATCACTATTCCTTGGTCTGTTGAGATTTGTTCTTCTGTCACTGTGCTTCCACAGACTTGATTATTCAGGATGTTTGTGTCAAAACCAACTCGTACTTGAGCATTCAGTAAACGTTCCTCTGTGATGAAAAACAGTAGACACATGGTTTAAGTTATGTTCATATCAGTTTTTAACTATAACAACTATACATTTCTTGTATATTATTTTTCCTACTTACCACAGCAGTCTTTTCGGTTGAAGAGTACAACTTTATGAACGTCATACTGCATTTGGAGATTCACTCTCCACCATGGCTCCATTTCTAGGTCAGTGTGTGTACAGGAACGCTGGGAATACACTCCATTGATGTCACCGTCCACAGCCAGGTCCGCCTCGCCACGGGAATTGGTGCTACTCTGAGTTGCCTTGCTGTTTTGGGCAACATTCAACAGTGCTGCAGTGTAGAAAAAAGCAAATGCATACTTATCAAAATTTAAGTTAACTATTTTATCGCCAGATGTACTGACCAATATTCTACACTGGTATTACTTAATATAGTATATGCCTACAACCATGTGATTGGGCGTGTATATAGATATATCTAATTGTATATACTTCTCTTCAACTAATATCCTGCCAAGTTCATATGTCGCCACCAGGTCAAGTTGGCTAAACAAGTTGGGCTCATATGTCCCACTGAAATACATTTCAATGAAGATTTGAACAGTCGAAGACACTTGAAAAATGTTCAATTGTATATTTATATACATGCCAAGTATATGAGAAAATGCATAGGTTATGGCTCAATACAAATGTTTACTGACTTGGTAGATGGGGACCCTCAAGTTACTAAAGCATAACAGCGCTGATAACCAACTTCTGACCACTGTTCTGTGCAATAATTATAAATGTATGCTTTTTATATAAGGTTCTATTGCTCTTCGCAAAGTATAGCCTTCACATAGATGACTTGCGTGTAAATGTATTTTTGAAATGGGAGATACTATTGAATGATTGAGTGTGTATGTACACAAATTTTGATCTCCTGATTTTTCACCTCATCAAAAAATAACAGTTGCACGACAAGTCCTCTAAATATGTACCAATGTCTTTTTAATGTTGACTTCATGGCAGAGAATCTGTAATGTAAAACTATCTTCAAGTGTTTTCAACACAGTTTTGAAAGAAAATATGTCCTCACTCGTTCTACAGTACATGTTTGTGTCCCCTATTACAGTCACTTCATTTTCTTGCACTGAAATGGTTTAACAAATTTTGATAAAAATGTAGGCATCTTTTAAGGTATTAATGCATACTTTGTTCACAGTTCTCTCCTGGTACACCAACATCACAGAACTCCCATCTGGTATTGGAACTGGCAGTGTAACACCATGGTTTTTCTTCTCCATCAGGATTACGGCAGTAGTTATGATCTCCTAATCCCTTGTTTGGATAATTTTCAGGAGTTCTCATGTGAGTATGAGGTGATTGGGAAGTCCATTTTTGGCATCTTTTGCCCGAGGTTGTCTGTGATATTGTGCCCCGGTAGTCTGATCTATCCCACATTATGAAACACTCCATTCCTGGGTGAAAATAGGTGCATTTTAGACAAACATGTTATAATCATGATTAATTGTCTGTACCATGAGGGAATGTTGGTAATTGAACCAGATGCATGAAAAATGCAATTCCTTTGTTTAGGTGTAAGAGCTCATTGCCTTGATTGTTTCAAAACCTTGTTCTTGTTCATTGATAACAGAAAAACTAAAAAATCGTGAAACGAAAAAGACAAAGAACTTCTGAAAACATGTAAGTTTGAAGTGACAAGTTGACGCTTTTTTGTCGTTGGAAACTTGAAATGTGTCAATGAAACTTTGTTTCGCAGGAAAAATTAAAACATAGGGCCAAAGTCCCTGAAGCTACTATAGACATGGATACAAAATTAAGTATTTCCTTACTGTATGAAATTATCTCACTAAGGTCATCCTACGGACAAGTAAACTAAATATTAAAGCTGTCTGACCAGCGGTTTTGAAAGAACAAGCAACTCAACAGTTGACAGAGCTCTGTTGAGTTATGTAGAGAATAACCTTTTGTGACACATGTATTGATGAAGAAGGTGGATATCTTTGATTAACATTGTGAGTTCTGTTTAATAAGTTGAGACTGTACATACTCAGAGAAAGCACACTGAAGAGACAAAGGTTTGAAACTTAAGAAGTTCAAGGTCATCAAAAGCATTATAAGGAATCATGTTACACTTTCATTGCACTGTTTACACAGATTGCATAATTGCTATAAATAGCACATGAGGAATCTTTATACAGCCTAGCTTTACCATAAAACCCCTATCACTTTGACCACTCTTTTTATTGACCACTCTATTTTTTTTCCTCAAAAAGTAATTTTATTTTATCCTTACCAAGTCAACCATAAATGGAAATTAGAACTTTCTCTATCTCTATCTCTATCTCTATTGACTATTTTGAGCAATTTCTTTTAGATAACATACATGGCACAATAAATGACGGCTCAGAATATGTCAAAGTTGGGATTCAGGAAAGTTGCCTTTACATGTTTTAATCCTCCAAGATGATAAGCATTTCACTATGAACTGTCAAAAAAAGTTGAACTTTCTGATAATTCTACACTAAAATTATTTTGGCTTCGATGATTTCCTAATTAATTCAATAACGGTATTTAAAATCATATTAATTATTTTTTTCTGGGTGAATTGATAGGGTTTATACAGTACAAGAATTACATACAATGTAAGTCAAATTTTGACCAAAAATGACAAAAAAAATTCCTTAAAAATACAGATTTGCATATTTCATCACAATTTGAACAAGTCTAAGTTGGGTTACCCCTAGGGACCTGTATACCAAATAACAAAGCTGTCTGACCAGCGGTTATGAAGAAGAAGATTTTTTACCAAAAACACCTTTTTTGGCATTAATTTGCCTATTTTCAACAATATCAAAAAATTAAAAAAAATAGTTTCTCAAAATCGTATTTTTCATCTACACAACAAATATCAAATCAGTAAGTACTGCGGTTCTCAAGATATTTGAGTGGACGGACGCCTCACAAACGGACATACATACATACATACATACATACATACATACATACATACAGACTGACGACGGACGCCGGACGGATACCCATCCCAATAGCTTCTATAGACTATAGTCTATAGTAGCTAAAAACATTCTGTCCCATAAGAAGATATTTAATAGTGAATTATAGTTGAATAATATGTAGTTACTGTATTTTCCTATGTGGACATGTTCAGTATATGGGATCCGCCTTGCAGGAGCATGTGCTTGCAAGTAAAGGCATCATGCTGACGTTGATTTTTCCATAGCATGAAAGACCTTTCGTTTTGATGGAAATAGGGAGTTGCAACTGATGTAGGAATGACGTTTGTCATGCATTGGCTTTAATTACGGGCAGCCTCTAATTGATAGCAGATTATATAAACTATAGATCATAATGAAAGGCAACATGTCGGTAAAAGTTTTGTCGGCAAATGCCTTAATCGATGTCAGTAAATGACACTCTAAGATATGATGATAGCTTCTAAAGATTGTTTTGAAAACTACACCTGTTGCTTTACTGTTGCCAGTGACTATACCACAGGCTTAAATCATTTGATCGGAGAACATCGAAGTGATTAGCACTAAATATAATCTTATGAAACTTTACAGAAAGTGACTGTTACAGCCTCCAAATTATAGAATCTTATACGTTTTTGGTCAACATTTATCAATACCATTTTTATATATTTATGAAAGTTGCGATATAATTTCAATATTGTATAAATTGAGCTTGCCTTTTCTCTCATAATAATCATATGGATCGTTACGATAATCAGTCTTCAAAGGCGCCGACACTGAACTTTTGTGGCTCAGCCAACACTTGCGACGGGCTCGTGCATAATCGAAGGAAAAACATGTGAAGTCAACCATGCTCAGGCACTTCTCAGCACATTCAGACTGACTGACATCTGATAAGGAGAGCTTGTTGTGTCCCTGAATGGCTGCATTTTTTGTCATACTAAATTTTCCCAGTGGACCTGAAACATTTAAAGGGTAAGGGTGATGAGATATCAAATAAGTATTTGACTTATGGAAAACGCTTCAAAATGCAGTCAAAATCTGAAAATAATTTTGCTGCTGATTTATGGTATGTTCAAACTTCAGTAAGACAGAAACAAACAATTGGCAGAGTGCCAATAATTTAGTACAAATCTAGACAAATGTAGTATAAATTCTTGTGCCATTTTTCATCATTGCATCACGTAAATGTTCTGTTTTGTTGCAATTTTAATCATGACAATAAATTTTGAGGATAAAAATTAAAACAGATTTCATTCATTTTCTCAACACATTCTTAATTTCTCGAACAAGACATCTTTATAGAAAGTAAAAGCCATTTCTCACACAGGTAACTTTCAATTTCAGCGTTCTCATATTCTCTTTTGTCAATATCATCAAAATGAGTAGAGTAAACGAAGCACATAATTGGTAAATAGCAAAAAAAGAAATCACACACAGATTAACGGTTATTTAGCAGTTATTTACTACGACAGAGACATGAGTTTATAAATACAGCCAAGCTCACAAAACGGTTAAACTATACTACACATAGTACTGTAATAGTTTTGGTCACGATATATTTCCAAAGGAAATTACATAAAAGTGGGACAATTTTTCAACCTCTACAAATATGTAGAGTTTGAAAAATTCCATATGATTTTTCTTCACTAGCAAAAGTACAAAGGCAGTGTTTCATCTAGTGTGTGGGAATGTCTGATTCCCACAATTCATCACGTCGTGCTCTGCCTTTCAAATTCTGAAAGATGCTACAGTGCAGCTATAAAACAACACCCTTTCATGCTACGTCCTAATGACACTATAAACTGGTGCCTATTGAGAACAAAGCAACACTGTAGCAAATACATTTTACATGCCTGGACCAAAGAGAACAATTTGGTGCATTTCTTTAGTTTGTTACTCTTTATGGGACTTCTTACAAGCAGACTATTCTATCCCTGATTTAACTGTAATTTGTTAAATAGTTTTCGGGACTACTTTGAAATATTTAGGAGGGTGAACACGATTAGCTCTTTACTCCTCGTGTAAAATTCTCTCTTCCGAGTTCTTCGTGGTATTATAAACAGATAAATTTCCTTGGTGTATTTACACTGAAAAACCAAACATATCAAATTGCAATGATGACTTTCTGTCAAAGCCATATATGTCAAAACTCCTATAATTCCAACCCTCCCCTCTTATAATTGTTGCAAGGGGGACGATGTCCCCTTACTGTAACATTCTGGATAAAACACTGCACAGTGGTCAAGCAAGATAGCTTGTAAAATCAGTGTTTGTAACATTTTTGTACCATTTTGTGAAGTGGTTGTAAAGTCACATTATTTAGAAACTACTGAGGTAGAATAGCACAAAAAAATAACAAAAGAAGTTTAAACAAAGAACAAATGCCACAACTTTACCCAAATTGAGCACTTTATTTGCTAAGCTTTTACGCACAGAAACAAATATAGCAAGCCATTTAAAGACAAAATACATATATCACAAAAATGATAAATTTTGACGGATACCTGCAATTTTAACATTAGGCTGCGTTCACAAATAATGGTGAGGGGACTGGAGGAACCACGACTGAAATCTTTTTTTCAGATCCCCCCTCAACACCCATAAAAAAATTCAAGTCCGGCCCCTCCCGTCTATATGATCAAAATTTTTCAAGTACCCCCACCCTTTATCATATAGCCGCATATTTATTAGGGCTGCATGTTAAGTAAAAATAACATGTATTGGGCAGTTCTGATCGCAGATGTTCGACACTACCTATTATTAGCAGTTTCTAGAGCCGTATTCCTAAGGCAAGTTGTTAAATTGATTCATTTTTAAATGCATCTGTGGACTTTTTGCATTTATCAGTCTGAGTTGATTTGAGTTAATCAAACTCTGGCAAGGTCAGTGGCACCCGCTGACTAGCACACAGAGAAGGTATGCATATTCTGAAGTCTGGGCCACATTTTGCCAAATTGTGAAATACAGATCACTGTGACCTACCAGAAATATTTTTTTCAAAAGTCCAAGACATATTTTGACTACATAGAAATATTGAAAGAATTAACAACATTTGCAGCTTCTGCCTGATTACGAGGCCCTCGTGTTTGTTTTTTTTACGAAAAATCTACATGTTTTAGATTTTTAGATTTTTCATGATAAAAGTCTTGAAATTTGACTAAATTGTTCTGCATTGGGTTTAATTATTACTAACTTTAGAACAATTGGATGGCATTAAAATGGTATTAATCTTTCATTGCATAACCAAACCTTGGAATCGGAAAATGAAAAGTAAAATGGAACCAAAATATTTTCAGGTCCCCCTATAGGTATAGCAAAACTTTTTAAGGTAGAACGCACCTCGGGGACAGAAATTCGGGCCTTCAAATTTTATCAATTTTCTTCTGATCTACCACTTGTGGGGGATCATTTTGAAGCTCTTGGCGAAAGAAAAGTTTTCACCGTCTTAGTTTTTTGAAAATCGAAAATTTTATTTTTTCCCATAGAGTTAACACAGGGATGGCGGCCATTTTGAATTTCAAATATCGAGAAATCGCAAGTTATTTGTCTCTCTAGTACCAAAATTTGCACGGTGACCCCTGATTTTTATTCTTGCTTTGGTAAGAGAATGGTTCAAAGTTTCACTGAGGAAAATATGAGCAAAAGTTTAAGTCTTTCACTTTCGAGGTGCATATTACCTTAAGTCCCCTACTAGCCCCAAAATTTTCGAATCTTCTCCCCCTCCCCCATTCCTCCAGCGCCCCCATCGTTTTTTGTGAACGCGGCCTTAAGGTAAGGTCTACAGATATAACCAGTTCGTGCCAATGAACATAAAGACATTGTACCTGTCCATGCATTGTGAGTATCAATAAATACTGAACATTGTTTCATGTTCTAGCAAATCGATAAGCTTCAAAAATGTTCTAGACAACATTACAATTACAGAGAACAGTATTTCGCAAAAACCTACACAATCACACGTTTGTCATCAAATGTAATTTTATGAACTATGGTTATCATAATGATGATGTCTAGACGACTAAATTCAGCCTTTTCATGGTACATATATTTTTCATATCTCCAATACATTTATAAATAGTTTCAATACATAGTCAATCATTCATAACAATTTAATTAATTTATCCGGAGGCAGTGAACAGTCTTCGATGGTTATCACAGACTCAATTTCAAATCCCTCTCAAAATGGCAAACATTCTTCACGTGAATATTGTTTTCTAAAGTTTAAAATTTCAGGGGTCATTTGGTTTGTAAATACTAATTTACATATTCTAATTTTCGCAGCAAAATGCTCTCCGGTTTACTTGCACTCTTTGAATTGACTGTATTCAAAGCAGTCTTTGTCTTCTAAGTGCAGGAAATACTATCTAGCTCTTTAAAAGCTAAAGGAGGGCAAGCAAAGCAATGATTTCAGCGTCAAGCAGAGCAAACTACATACTCCTATTGGAACTTATGACATTGAAGTACGGTACATGTTAATTGCAAAGCAGACAGATAACTTGCAAATTTAGAAGTAAAGACACATAAAGCTGCACTCAAGCAAGCATTGTACTAAAGTCACAAAGGTTCAATAAATTTTCTGACTTACTGGTGTCTCTACGTTCGTAATAGTCATATGGATCACCTATATAATCCGTACGAAGGGGTATACTGGCTGTATTGTTCTCACTTAGCCAACAAATTTCACCCTCTGCTTTGTAATCAAATGATCGACATATGAATGATTCTTCAATGATACACATTCGGCCACATTCCTCAGTTGAGATTCCTTCGATTTGTTTGTTGTTGGCCAATGGCAGGGCTGCGTTTGATGTCATAATGAAATGTGACAAAGGTCCTGTTTTTGAAGGAAAAATTATGATTCAAAAAACTGAAGCAGTATTTGTTATGATGCTTAAAATATTTCATAACTGAACAAGCCATAGGTAAAATTCGTGCAATACATGCTTCACCCATTGTACTTGCCGGTGCCAAGAACAGGCTGTTAATCACAAGGATTTTTACTACAGCGTTGGCGGAGGGGAAGTGTTGACAGTTTCCACAGACATATTTACTAGGCTATCAGTATACTTGTCCCAAGGTAAGTTCAATATTTCAGTACTGTGTCATTTCTCTGTCATGTTCTCTCCACCTTCAACATTCCACTTTACTATCTTAGTCCATATTTTTCTATTTTCCTCTGATCTATGTTACTGTCCCCCCTTTCTGGTCTTTCTTTGTCTCACTCACAACCCTCAGGTCTATATTCAACAATCTGGCTACACTGTGTAGTTCTGTTGATTCATAGCATGCTCAGTCTATGTCGCAATTGGCAGGGTCAAGCCACGTGACAAGAAAGTAGTGAGCTAAAAATTATTAGAGAGTATTTTTCCATGACATTTCCCTAGGACTAAGAAGTAGAATAGGGGAAAGTTCCTTGTCATACTACAGTTAATGGAGTATCGTTTACTGGACCTTGCAGTGCTCACTGATAACAAATGTTCAAGTGCAACTATCAATTTGAATGCTCGTCTTGTTTTTCTCTTTTTTGAAAAAAGTTGCGCATCTACTGCTACTGTTGAGGACTTGTATAAAGGTGGACATATTTTTACAGATTTTGACAGTGTGTACTTCAAACCGCATCAACAACAGATAACATGGCAGATCATGAGTATGTAGAATGCATGAAAGACCAATTGCCTAGTCTTTACATAGACTACATCGCCCTTTTTGTAAGTATCACCACTGTGCATTTCCAAAGAGAAATTGCTATTTTCAACATATATCTAGTAATGCACGGCCCCTCCTCGTAATAAATAGGTAAATGGACACTATCAGTTCCAATGTCTCCCACTAAATTTATCTTTACCTTCTAGCTCCCTTCCTCCGCAAGGCCCACCAGGCGTGCAAAATATGAACAATTGAAAAATATCTTATAGGAATCCGACGAGACAAAATTACAGAAATCTCATGCAATTCTATGGACGATTTTCGAATTCCAGTTGTAATTTTGAAAATTTCATTGTTGCTACTCCCTTGTAGAAAGGCAAGTCTATAGAACAGTTTTCAGTCCTATGCTAATCCCATAGGATTCCTGCAGGATATTTTTGTGATGGCACAACAGAATGAATTATTGAAATAACCTTCAGTGTGCTGTTCATCTTGAGTATCAGCACTGCCACCATTCCGGCTCTCAGTGCAGCCCGGTTTCCCTAACTTGCCGCATTGAGTGTCCTCATCACTGCTTGAATACACAATATCCTCTACTTTGCTCACAGCATCATCCACGGCATCCTCAACAGCCGTGGCAAACTGCGACCAGATACGCTTAAAACCTGATCGTTTAGCCCGCTCCAGCAGATGAACACCTGCATCTGGATTGTGAACTGGTTGGAAAAGCAAGTTGACACAAACGAACAAGCAAACTATAGGTAAGAACATACTAGAACTACATAGGATCTGCTTGGCCACAGTTACATTCAACATAATTTGTGCTTGGTGGAATATTGTTTCTGTTTTCTGGATGATCTATTTCTAATAGTGTTTCGTACAATCACTTTACCCTTTCAATTAAACTATGACATCCATCAATTTTTCTTGAGCGGGTACAGTTTCAGCTGGATACTACGGTAAGTACTGATATTTTACACCATTGGTTCTTACACACATATTTATGTTTTCCATCACATTACTGTTTCATAATCGCTGTAGGAAAAGCTTTAGCGGAAATAATCACAGGGTGGGATTGGAACAGGTGGTATAGGTATGACCTCAAACACACAGCACAATTTTACAAACAGGTGAGAAAATCAGGGTGTAAAATAAGTTGTGTACTTGAAAGTTTTAGATCAACTGCCAGAGCAATTGTGGTTGATCAGCATATTAGTTAATACCCCAGGCATTCTTGTGATGATAAATCTATGAAAGTATGCACATGTCCATCAGACCGTTGCAATGACAAATTCCCTAGTTGACAAGGGAAATTCATGGTCTCCCCTGACCTTTCAATGAGAGACCTTAATTTTCGTTCTCATGGTTGGTCTATATGCTTAAGTGCTCACCATACCTACATTCCTGGTAACAACTGGTTTGCCAGATACGATTGTATCAAGCTCAGATGCTTAAAAACCAGTCGGCCAAGTCTTCCCAATTCCTGTTACCAAATAAACAGATACTGTGGTTAACTTGCTAGATTCCTTACCTTTGCTTTTCATGGCATGGTGAACTCCTCGCTTGACCTGTTTATAAGGTAATGGTAATATCTTCATTAGAATTTATGGTCTGTAATTTTATACAACTTATGATTTATTGTATAAAATACCTTACAGGAAGTAAACACCTGTGATACTTGGCACGAAGAAAGAAGATACAGAGAAGTGATAAACAAAGTGAGGTCTAAAAAATCCAGAGTGTTTTGTCGCTCCGATGCTACTTGACAAATTCTCCAAAGTATATGGCAATCCCCAAGCAAACATTGAACGGTTTGCCTGAACAAATTTAAACAGCCCTTTATGCAAAGCATAACTAATAATTTTACTTGACAAAATTTGTAGCACACGTACATGTTGATGATCAGAGGTTATCCGTGCTTGGAGTTTTCCTATAGAAAGGTTGAACGAGTATGTACCGCTCGAATGGGTGACTTTTTCACGAAAAAAACCAATAAAACACTGGTCGATTTTTCATCCAATAAAAGCCTTTCAAAGCATGGGTCAAAATCTCCCATACTTTAGGCAACCTTCACATGCAACAGAATAAAGTAGAAAATTCGCCAAATTTGTCAAGCAAATCTCTAACATTGGGTCATATTTTTTGAAAATACACGGGTAGATGTTTCAACTTTGGCGGCACACCCCTGTTTGAAATTATCAGGAATAACACTCCCCCTGTATCTGTGTCTGTAATCAAAGGTATGAGAGACCGTTTTTTGTGCTGTGCTTTAGAATTAGGTTTTTAATTACACCACTGAGTAACAGTGCTACCACCACTCAAAACATGCACTGTGGCGAGACTCCCTAAGGACCCAAACCTTTCCGGAGGTATGCTTATAAATAAGTTCATTTCTTAGTTAGATTTGATTTGCTTCCTCCGAGGGGGGACCAAAGGAGTGACGTCACATATCTCATCATTTTCAACTTTGAGGGCGCTCTGCATTATTTCAAGTTTGAAAGTACATGGGTATACATGAGTATACAGGTCAATGACAATGTCGCTCGTGAGACATTTGATACAGAAAAGTGTTTCCTTTACGCAGACAGACTTCCAGGCGGTCAGTGCAAAGCTGCAGATCGAACTCTGCGGTTATATTCAAATTCCAACGCAACTGGAAGACGATTTTTTTAGGAAATTCGAGCGTTAGTGGTTGGGAATCAATGACCATTGGCGATTTGAACCGACCATCAATCAAACGCTTGTATAAACTTTGTTTGCAGGATTAGCAAAAGGTGACAAAAGTTTGAGATCAGTTTGTGTAATTAAGGGGCCGTCGATAATAAAAGCTGACGCACAAGAAACGTAATTCCTTCGTTTTACTTGAGACCCCCTCCCTCCCCCCTTAAAACGAAAGTTCTTATGCGAAATCAATTTCGTATTATGATGCCGTTTCTGACAAACCCACACGTACATCTCCGATCTGTACGCCCAAGAAAAAAATACCGGAAGTGCACATTAATTAACCTCCACTTCACGCGTTTCACTTTATGACATCAAAACATTTTAATGTATTTCGCATATAGGAAAATGTTTCACGTACATGTTTCACGTTGAAAAAGCATACGAGTTTTTATTTCACATTTTTGTCTTTTCGTTGTCTTTTCTCTCTCCGTATTTTGTGGTCGTTCTGTTCTCGATGAACGCGAGGGTAGTATTGTGTTCTCGATGAACGCGAAGGTAGTATTGCGTTCTCGCTGCAAAGTCGCACTTCGAAAACAATAGACGAAAATCCTTGCGCAATTTTGACGAAATGAGCTTTTACCCCCTCCCCTCCTAAACGAAAGAATTACGTTTGTCGTACGTCAGCTTTTTATTATCGACGGCCTCTTATGTTATAGAAATCAAACATCGTAATGGCCAGGTGTTTGACTGGGAGAACTCCACTAAGGCGAAAAACTGCGATTGAAAATAGCGTTGCTTGGATAGTCGATGCAAACACAAGCGTTCGTTAGCTGGGTAGTCTGCTAGATCGAACGATTTTTTGTTCGATCTATAGATCCCGTAGTCGATATGCCCGTCACTACAACCTAAATACTCATATTTAGGTTACAGTGGCGGGCATATCGACTATGGGATCGACAGATCGAGCCAAAAATCGATCGATTCAGCAGACTACCCAGCTAACGAGCGCCTGTGGGTCCAAAGCCCGGAGTGTTAGGCCGAAGGCCGACCCTCGATAGCAGGAAAGAAGTCGCAGAGAAACATAGATTACTTTTAATGTTTCACTCGTGTACGACCGAGGTTTGGCTCGCACTCCCTTCGCACAAGCGCGTAGACAGGAAGGAAAGTTTTGCGAAATCTCATTCAAAACATTTAAAATAAAAAGAAACAATAATGGCATATGCGTTATATACTTCCTGAAATGACTTTATTTTTAGTAAATCACCGACTTCAACCAAGTCTACAAGAAAACGTGTATGACTTCAATCTTTTGTTTAATACGAGACTAACCAGGTCTACCAATTTTGCCACTGTCCACTGGTGCGGAATAAGGTAGGCGTTTGCGACCGCCCGTTTCATTGTTTTGTCGACGTTTTGAAGTTGGCAGATATAGACATCTCTTTACCTCATGAAGCTTTTATTGTATTTTGCAACAGAATCAACCAATCACAGTAAACGGAATGCATCATTCCGTGATAAAAATATCATGAGGTATTAAATCGTATGCCAGACGTTTAGCGAAGTAAGCTTTTGTAGACGCTGGGTTTCGAGACACATACCACGCTTGCCTTATCATTGAATGACGAAAACAAGGTCAGATATAAAAGATAACCTGGCTGATTTGGAGCAATAAGTACCTGTAAATCTGTAAATCGCGATATTAAAAAAGATTAGTGCGTACAGATAATAAAATACGGCACGGCGAAAAGGAGGGTGGTCGTTGGAACTGCGCGTGTGCGACTTTCTTGTTTTTTTGCTCACGTGTTGACACACGTGAGCATATGTCGCAGCGATTTCTGTCTGTCTGTCTGTGTATCTGTCTGTCTGTCTGTGTACTCAATATCTCAAAAAGGCTCATCAGATCAGAATCAAATCTGGTACATAGATTCAGTTTGCAAATCGCAAGAAGTGATTAGTTTTTGGTGGATGTGGCTTGCTTACTTTTTGCTCATTTGCATAATTAATGATTTTAGAAAAAACTGATGTATATTGACAACGACTGCACACAATTTGATGAGATTCGCTACAAATGTTGATCACACCAAGATATATCAGCTTTGAAAGATATTAAGGGGTGACGTGAAAGATAATTACTAATTTGCATGTTTAATGAAATTTCCTAATTAGGAGTATATATCTGAATTTACTCGATCAAAATTGACGAAACTTGGTATGCATATTTAAGATACTATGATTTAACCTTATTGAAAGTCATTAAGCATTTTTACTTCATCTAGCTTCTAATTTGCATATGTAATGAATTTTTGAAATTAGGGATATTTGAATTTACATGACCAAAATTGATGAAACTTGCTATGTACATTAAAGATACTGTTATGTAGGCTAACATTATTGAAAGGCATTAAGTATTTTTGCTTCAGCCAATTCCTAATGTGTGTATTTAATTAACTTTCCTAATTAGGGATTTTTCTTGGATTTATTTGATCAAAGTTGGCATAACATGCTATGTACATTGATGATAATACCAGGTTTTACCCATATTGGAAGCATTCATGCCAGCTAATTTATAGTTTGCATATCGAATGAGCTTTCAAAGTTTGGAATATATAGTTTGAAGGACTTGACCAAAGGCAATTACACTTGCTATATAAAGTGGTGATACAATGATAGCAGTCAAAGAAATTAATCATTTTTATTTCACCTAATTACATATTTGAATACTTAATGACCTATAGAGTTAATCTGTGGTGAATATTGTTTATTACGTTGATCATAATACTTTCAATGAAGTTGCAAACATGTGGCAAAAGTTCAAATTTACACATAACTGCAATATATAATGAAACACGTGAGTATTTACAGTTCATATCTGGTTAAACAATGATATGTATTTCATGCATGATATCTATTTATTACGTGCCTCGTATATCGAACGTCACGCGCTCTATAGGACTCAATGGTAACTCGCCGATGACGTCGCATAGTCTTGACTGAAAGTGAACCGGAACTATTTTCACCTTGAAAACTTTTGGATGTTAAAGTCTTGAAATTTCATGTTTTGCATAGAGAACCCGGTTTTTGGAAAATTTCGCATAAACATATTGATAAACCGCATAACAGTAGTTTAAATATATCAATGCGCCATTCGATGATGAAAATCGTTCTATTTTTAACCGTTTTTCGTCTAAAATGAAAATAAAGCATTTGACTATATTTTGCCAACAAACGTAAATATTTTAGATGCAAACTGAGTAAGAGAGGCATGTAATAAAAACATTATAGCCCAAACAAGGGACTATGTACCCTCGGGGCAGGAGACCATTTGCCCTCCTTACGTCGGGCAAATGATCACCGACCCTCGGGCACATAGTCCCATGTTTGGGCTATAATATATAATGCATCACTTCAACACAGCTGCAACATATAAAATTTACAATATTCATTGTTAACAAGCATGTTTTAACTTTCATCGATCGCCAACGTACCCTAGATAAAGTGTTTACATCGGTTGTAGGGGTCCCTGGCAATCTTTGAGCAGAGTTCCGACGACCACCCCTTTAAGGGTTCTGTAGAGCATATTACCTGTTTGCCCTGGACGACATATTGCCCCTCTTTTCAAGATCGAAAAGCCAGAAGTAAAATCACAGGCGTTAGCTGGACAATGTCCGGCATAAAATTCAACGAAAATTTCTCTGTTGCATTAATCCTGCTGGGCACAGTCCTGCTCACGGACGTAGTTCAGCTAAGGAATGCCTGTGCATAAAATACCCTTGCAATGTTGTCGCAAGTAACCAATCTCACTTGTTCACAACTTTCCGTACGGGTCATATTCTTTGAAAGGTCATTGGCTAAATAATTTTTGTAAACAGGGTCACTGAACGCGCTGGAGGCCGGGTTCGGGCTGCTGATACCAGATGTTATCCAAAGCCAGTCAAGTGCCAATGCATCATGGAGGTACCAATAGCCCCCGTGATTGCATGTAAGACACGGACCAGGTAATCAGACCAGGTATCGTGATTTTACAAATTTCTATTTGTAAGTATTATGTTAACTCGATGGGCCTGTTCTTCAGAGAAAAAAAAACCGAATTTCAGTTACGGGTTACTTGGACAGATAAAAAGAAACTCTTTGCCCATTTAAAGGCCTTGTTTCGCAACTGTTTACGGTTCGTTCCTATCACCTATATATCAGCTCCGCCATTTGACGGATTATTATAGAAACATAGCCCCTCGTAGTAGGAGGGCGCTTTATTGCAATAGTTTGACCCTTTCTTCCTTGACCGCTTCAACTCGACAGATGCTGTCGAGCAGCAGCTCAGGACGAATGAAATTAACGTTATTGTTCAGCCGAAGAGGTAATCTCCATGGTTCAACATTCCGATGTTTGTCCGTACACATAAAGCCAAGCATCTTGACCATCTTTTGCCTCAGCACTTGAGGAAGATTCTGGATTTAGCAACTGATTACTGCATGTAAATTTGAGGAAGACCTTCAAGTTGACAATTTTTGCGATCTTTCAATTTGTGTAATGCAAGCCTTTGACCTTCGCCGTCCGTATGTCAGACAGAGCGTATCTTGCTGACTTAACACTATTTCACATTGCTTTTTAATCCGCAATGTTTATCTGATCTTCATGGAAACTATCACCAACGTTAATGCACATAAATGATCGGGGTAAATGGTCGCAAAACTATTTGCAACACTTTTCATCCGAACCATGTAGTTGACTTCTACAGTTTCTCATACAATTTAAATCAACAGTGGGACTTTTTGCGACCCTTGAAGAGCTCTGCGCGCAACCAAGTCAGATGATTAACTCTGATTTACAACTGATAAGAACACTTTGTGAAGTTACAAGTAGTAGCTGGTTGAGTTAGTGCTACCAACTGCGACAAACACTTTTTAAAAAATGTTCCTGAGAAGGCGTAACTCGCCACCCTAAGTTTGTTTCAGAATAAGCTGTACAGGACGATCAAGCTGGTGTATATCATTCCATAGAAGCAAGGTTGGGCTGACCTCATGTGCAATTTGTGGAAAGTCACCAATTGTAGTCGGGCACTTACCTTTGTCGGCAGGTGAGCCGAATACGCTGTGCTAGCCAAGAGCAGTGCACACGCTACCGCAACGCATTGCAGCAGATTCATGGCGTAGCCGATCTGGAAATGCCACGCTGAAACAACTTCTCTCTGGCAGATTTCCCCTTAATCTTTGTGCAGTGAACTCCTGACTTTGTTTTTATGATAGCCAATATAACCCCCTGTTTATCTTCTGTACCTTATCTTTGCAAAACAATCGCACAGATTTGGGCACATCCACTCCCTTCTCAGGTTGGTCAACTATGTTTTCTTTCTGAATTTATGTCCGACTGAATAGGCGACAGAAGAGCAATATGCAAAAACCGCCCTCAATCGTTACATTCGCCTGGGCTGTACATCTTTAACTTGAAATTCTTGGGAACTAAATACGTCTGCAATTCAGTTTCTCACTATTCCAAATTCTCGATAGCAGGCAGCTAACCTGTAGAAAACTCATAATGGTTGATGCCATGACTTGATATCATCGGCGGCGGCCATTGTTTTTCGACATCCGGTCACTGATATTAATCACAGGCATATCGCACAGTATGAGATGGATATAGTAGAGTTGCTGCCAAAATATCTCTGAAGTGCTCTTGTGGTCTTCTGTAACGGAGGAATGTTTGGTGTAATTGTAATTAAAGAAAGGGCGCTGAAATGTTATAAAAGACTAAAAACTTTTTCATCTTCATCCATCCGACTGGATTTAACTGTGCATCTCTCAATGAACCTGACACCATAAACATTTCTGCAGCAATCCAGTTCTGAATGAAATACTTCTCTGAAGTTTGCCCACAATGGACGTTGTGGCATCGAAATATTACTTGATTCTTTTTCAGTAGAAAGACAAACGTTAACACTGAAGGTTTGGACGGGATGTTTTTGCATAGTGCCTGAGAAGTAAACAGTTAGCTCATCTACTCAGGGCCTTCTTACTGTATACTCACGGTCGTCCCACGGCCGTATGACGGGTTCATTGACCACAATGGGTATGGCAGTTTTCGATCATGAATTGACAGGACTTCCGTCATCCGAATAACATCGCACGACTTGTCAGGGATGGACAGCCAAATCGTGTGAGGGACTTTTCCAATTCGAAAATATTAAGGAGTTGCAAGAATGTCAAACATACTCTTTGTGTTGTACGGGAAATCGATTTATAAACGGTAAAACCAATGAGGGAGGAAGTAATAATTCTCTGCCGACAAAATACAGTATATCAACGTTCGGAAAGCGGAAAAAATTCTTATTCGGACTACCCGTCGAGACGCATTGGTCTATCCCTGGACGGAATTACCCAAAGCGCTTGTTTAGTTGAGGTGTTCGGCCACAAGTACATGAAGTAACTTCACTAGTGTTAATATACATGATGAAGCTCCGTTCACTTCTCCGCCTAATTCATACTGTTTACAGGACAAACCTCTCGTATTAAAGATTATTCTTTGCGACGAGAACAGATACTGTTGTTTTGGGAGGGTGTCGTCGGAACTGCACTTTTGCGACTTTTTTGTTTTAACAAACAATGCAGTTCATGTATAATATCTAGATACATCATGTCAACAGAGCCGCGACATTTAAATTTTACAATATCCATTCATTCTGGCAACCTTTGAGTAACTCCGATGATACCCCCCCCCCCCTTAAAGTATAATTTGTTCGATTAAGAGAAATTTCTGTAGACTTTCGGTTGTTTAGGAATATTTTAGACATCCCACTTCTAAACGAAAAGTTCGTGACGTGGATTTGTCCAAGATAAGCTTACCAGAGGTACACAGGAAACCAAGCTCTACAACGCTTATATATATTTTGTCCAACACCGAGATCTCGAGCCTGGCAAGAATGTGTTTGTTGATTTACTTTCATATCTTTGTCATCATTTTTTCAATTTCGCTGGAGAAGTTTAAGCAAGCATCTTGTAAATACTGTAAGTATTTGAAACCCCCTCCCAGTTCGAAATTATGTTCCGATGTGTCCCTATAAACTTTGCATATACGAATACACGTCACAGTGCTAGTGTTTGTCCACCTATCTATTTCCGATATCCTTCCGTCATAACAATTCCACGAAAACCGTCTCCCGATGAATTACCTAAGACCTACGTAGATCTTTGGCCCTTCAATCATTCACGCAAGATCAAATTTCGTTTCAAAATATCTTACGGATATAAAATTTTTGCGCAGGCACAGTCCACTACATCTGCCTCACCTGTGATCTATTTCACTTTGGGCCTATACGCCCCATATGCCTCAGGCATATGTACACACGTCTTTGGGGCGCATAGGCCCAAGCGGAATAGATCACAGGTGAATGTGGCGCAGGTGTGTACAAAGCATTGTAAGCGTGAATGGGAAAACAAAATCTTTCGTTTAAAGGGAAACAGTCGTTGGAATTGCGCCTGTGTGAGTTTCTTGTTTACAAACAATGTATTTCGTGCACGATATCTGCTAGATCGGCCTAGCCGAGCCATATGAATCGAACGACACGAGTGAAGTTGCGACCGGCTGATGACGTCATCTGGTCTTCACGTGCGTCACGTTTCATTCATTCTTTTCCATCATTGTTCCTTGCTGTTCTCAGTTAGCCAATAGTCGCCTCACCATGCATCTGATTTCAATCGAATTGGTGTAAACCCCTAGTGCGCCATTCAACGTAGCTTTTAGGTGTAAATTGAAGTATTTCCTATCCGTTAGACGGCAGAGTTTGATATTCGACCGACTTTTGCAATTCTTGTAAATTTCCGGGACAGCTTTGTCACTTGAAGATATCTATAAACATACGAAATGAGTAAATATACGAACTTGCGCTAACTGCGCTAGTAATCAAATACGTTTCTGTCTTTTTCGATTACGACAACTGTACATAAAATGTTATTGACTCCACTAAATCAGCAGTTTTCTGAGTTTTTTGCTCACATGTTCACACACGTGAGCTAATGTCGCGGTGATGTCTTCTGTCTGTCTGTCTGTGCGCCCGATATCTCACAAACGGCTCATCAGATCAGAATCAAATCTGGTGTAAAGATTCAGTTTGCAAATGGCAAGAACTGATTAGATTTTGGTGGGTGTGGCTTGCTTACTTTTTGCTCATCAGCGTAATTAATGATTTTAGAAAAAAACGGATATACATTGAGAACGACTGCACACAATTTGATGAGATTTGCTACAAATCTTCAAGTGATCACACCAAGATATATCAGCTGTGAAAGGTATTAAGGGATGACATGAAAGATAATTGCATATTTGCATATTTAATGAACTTTCCTAATTAGGGATATATATGTGAATTGACTCTATCAAAATTGACGAAACTTGGTATGTATTTTGAAAATACTATGATTTAACATTATTGAAGGTCATTAAAGGCGGAGCCTCCCTATAAAAGGGCGCGGCGCCAACCTATGGCGGCGTTCACTGTGTAAGTGGACACCAAATTTAAACAGGCAATACGCGGGCACACGCTCCAGAAAATGCCACTTGATAGTTTTTTTCCGACCGCAAAAACGCTGACAGACTGCCAAGCAGTCAGCACGAAGCTGCTGCCAATCAAACTCTCTGGTTATATTCAAATTCTAAAGTGACTGGAAGACGTTTTATGGGAAATTCGAGCGTTGGTGCTGGGGAATCAATGACCATTTGCGATTTGAACCGACCGTCAATCAAACGGTTGTATAAGCTCTGTTTGCAGGATTAGCAAAGGGTGACAAAAGGTTGTGTGTAATTAAGGTTATAGAAATCAAACATCACACTGGCCAGGTGTTTAACTGTGAGGAGAACTCCACTAATGCGAGAACGTGGGATTGAAAAGTGCGGATTTACATGTAAGCATTTTAACTTTAGCCAATTCCTAATTTGCATATATAATGAACTTTCCTGATTAGGGATATATCTAATTGACCTGACCAAAGTTGATGAAACCAGCTACATATATTGAAGATGCTATGATACAACATTCTTGAAAGTCATTAAGCATTTTTACTTCAGCCAATTCCTAAATTGCATATTTAATGAGATCATTTCAGTCAATTCCTAAATTGCATATTTAATGAACTTTCCAAATTAGGGATATATACTGGGATTTACTTGCTATGTACATTGATAGTTATACCAGATTAAAACAATATTGAAAGTCATTTCGCATTTTCATGTCAGATAATTCATAATTTGCATATCTAATGACCTTTCACAGTTTGGTATATATAGCCTGAAGGACTTGACCAAAGTCAATTACACTTGCTACGTAAAGTGGTAATACAATGATGGCAGTCAAAGAAATTAAGTATTTTTTGCTCACGTGTTGACACACGTGAGCATATGTCGCAGTGATGTCTGTCTGTGTGTGTGTGTCTGTGTGTCTGTCTGTCTGTCTGTCTGTCTGTGTACTCAATATCTCAAAAACGGCTCATCAGATCAGAATCAAATCTGGTACATAGATTCAGTTTGCAAATGGCAAGAACTGATTAGTTATTGGTGGGTGTGGCTTGCTCACTCTTTGCTCATTTGCATAATTAATGATTTTAGAAAAAAACGGATATATATTGACAACGACTGCACACAATTTGATGAGATTCGCTACAAATGTTGATCACACCAAGATATATCAGCTTTGAAAGATATTAAGGGGTGACGTGAAAGATAATTACTAATTTGCATGTTTCCTAATTAGGAGTATAGTATATCTGCTTTAATCGATCAAAATTGACGAAACTTGGTATGCATATTGGAGATACTATGATTTAACCTTGTTGAAAGTCATTAAGCATTTTTACTTCATCCAAATCCTAATTTGCATATTTAATGAATTTTTGAAATTAAGGATATATATTTGAAGTTACATGACCAAAATTGATGAAACTTGCTATGTACATTAAAGATACTATGATAGAACATTATTGAAAGTCACTAAGCATTTGAACTTTAGCCAATTCCTTATTTGCATATTTAATGAACTTTCATAATCAGGGATATTTATCTGTATTGACTAAACCAAAGTTGACGAAACTTGCTATGTACATTAAAGGTGCTACGATAAGACATCATTGAAAGTCATTAAGCATTTTTACTTCACTCAGCTCCTAATTTGCATATTTAATGAATTTTTGAAATTGGGGATATATATTTGAATTTACATGACCAAAATTGATGAAACTTGCTATGTACATTAAAGATACTATTATATAGGCTAACATTATTGTAAGGCATTAAGCATTTTTGGTTCAGCCAATTCCTAATTTGTGTATTTAATGAGCTTTCCTTATTAGGGATATATACTTGGATTTATTTGATCAAAATTGGTGTAACATGCTATGTACATTGATGATTATACCAGGTTATACCAATATTGGAAGTCATTTCATGTCAGCTAATTTATAGTTTGCATATCTAATGAGCTTTCAAAGTTTGGAATATATAGTTTGAAGGACTGGAACAAAGGCAATTACACTTGCTATATAAAGTGGTGATACAATGATAGCAGTCAAAGGAATTAATTATTTTTATTTCAGCTAATTACATATTTGAATACTTAATGACCTATAGAGTTAATGTGTGGTGAATATTGATTATTATGTTGATCATAATACTTTCAATGAAGTTGCAAACATGTGGCAAAGGTTCAAATTTACACATAACTGCAATATATAATGAAAAACGTGAGCATTTACGGTTCATATCTGGTTATTTTAGCTAATTACATATTTAATACTTAATGACTTTTAGAATTAATCTGTGGTGAATATTGTTCATATGTTGATCATAACACTTTCAGTGAAGTTGCAAAACATGTTACAAAGGTTCAAATTTACACAACACTGCAATATGTAATGAAAAACGTGAGCATTTTCAGTTCATATCTGGTTGAGAAATCGTACACTGTTCACCACTCACTTCATCCAATGTCATCATAGGAGGACGAGCGCCATCACACGGCGTGTTGAGTTTCCTTCGTGGAAATCATTACCTCAGAGAGGAAGACTGGTAACGTATGGCTTTCGTTGTTGAGAAGGTGTGTTTGTATGTTTAACGAAAATCCCCCAAAATTACAAACAGTATGATTCGAAAAAAGTTATGCTTGATCATCGAATTTTTATAAGCCAGACCCATATATGTTCAACATAGATGTGTGTGTGTGTATGTATCCTTTCACTCCTGTCTGAAGATTGCAGGATGCATGAAACTTAAGTAACAGATATTATTACTTTGTACTTGAACTAATTTATATTATTAATTATAACGCTCTGCATTCCGCATCAAGCACTGTAATTTTCCACGAGGACATTTTGTATACTTCGATATATATATATATATATATATATATATATATATATATATATATATATATATATATATATATATATATATATATATATATATATATATATATATATATTCTTCTTTCTACTCTTGCTCAAAATTTGACATTTCTGGTCATGTTATCCGAGGAAGAATTAAGGCTTAAACGTGATGTGACTTGGCTTGTTTTCATGCTACTGTTGATATTTATAGTTCTATGATGATCATTATTGCTGTTAATGTTGTTGTTGTTATTGCCGTGGCGCTGCTGCTGCAAGTGTTTTAACATGCAAGAAACATAAAAGTGAAATTTTCGTGGAAATGAAACGATCAAAATCCCGATTTAATTCAAATTTTAGATTACATTTCATTTTTGATCACTGTTAATGTTATTTTCGTTGTAGTTGTCTTCCTAAGCAATACTATCGCTTTTTGTTGTTATTGCCCTTGTTGACGCTGTAATTAGTGTCAGTCTGTGTCCACAACTCGAGTGTCTGGGAAACCTAAAACCAAGCGTGAGGTTACACAATGTGGCGCTTTCACGGTTGCCACTGAAAAAACAACATACAGAGCATATAGAGAAGGACAATACTCCATCCAAGTTCATTCTGTCTAAA
Source organism: Ptychodera flava (assembly GCF_041260155.1). Classification (NCBI taxonomy): domain Eukaryota; kingdom Metazoa; phylum Hemichordata; class Enteropneusta; family Ptychoderidae; genus Ptychodera; species Ptychodera flava. Next base: position 18,550,327 of record NC_091949.1, on the reverse strand, counting down.
GCATCCCTGGAAGAGTTCAGTACCACAAACAGAAATCGTGACGTGGCAGATCTATAGAGACCACAGAGGTTGTCGCAGGACAATTTGAAATTCTGGCATACCCGTCTGCTGAATGCCGTTACGGTACTCTGTATGCGACATAGAGATCTCTTGCTTCGTGTTTGTTTGAGTGCCTATTAAACCATGGCAAAGGAGAGATATGCTTTATTTCATATCTGGGATTCATTGTGTTAGAAACCGTATAAAATATCATATATTGACAAAACTTGTAAACAAACAAACAAAAAAAGAACATCATTCTTTATCGACAACCATGAATACAGATACAAGTCTTTATTGGTTCTTTTAATGTATATGGAAAACGATCACGAACAAATAAGCAAACAAACAAACACCCATAAACAAATAAGGAGCCATAGTTCCCTGTGATAACAGAATCCATTCTGATTCGGGCTACTTTTACAGTGTCCTGCATATCTATGATGTTGCGCTAAGGGTTGATTTAAATATGTTTACAAATTACGGCAAGCAATAACAACAACATCATTTGAAGCTCAAGTAGATTATTCATTGTCCTCATGAATAACGTTTTTAACATTGGTGTATATACACCCACAAAACAAACAATGGCAACGAAAATGATGGAATCTTCAATTCTGTATGCTTTCATTCTGCGTCAGAAAGTGCAGTTCTCTCTCTCCGGAAAAGAGCCCGAGATATTTGCAATTGATCCCCTGTCTGTCTTGGGAGCAAGGTGCCCCTGGAATTTCATGGTTGAATAGTACCAACTGCATCACCTCGGGAATAGACTTCTTGCTCTGGTAGAAACCATTCTAGAGAAAGGGAGGGGAACTCAACTTTAAACACAGGATGCACTTTACTTTTTCAATTTACACTAGTATATTCGGTGAGAAAAAACAGCCAAAACCTGTACTTACTTACTTACGATAACTTTATCGCGCGTTGTTTGTAAACTCTAGTCGACCAAATGAATATTTGAAAAGTTAGACCGTACGAACATCCCTGTATCCTTACCGTATTAGATTAGACTTTGTACCGTAACTAATTCACACTCTTGCAAATCTTAAGCGACGGGCTGACTCCCTAAGTAAGTGATCATTTTGAGTTTAAGTTAGGGAGTGCGAGTAAATAAGTTTTTGTTGACCGCTTAAAGTTAACGGTCGATCTTAAAATGCCAAATATTATGTCAGATATTGTAAATGATTTGAGGTTTATCTTCCTGGTGTATAGATGTAGGACAAAAGCTCCAATGATTTTGGCATTGCACATTGCAGATTGCCTTTTCTGGCACCTCTGATGGGACGGGTATTTTTCGTCTAACCTAAAAGGTCTGAAACACAAAGAAATCCATCAGCCAGTGGGGTCTGAAAGGGTTTCTCCAAGACATTTGTCGACAAAGGTATCTCATTTCAGTGGACACGTCAGCAGCATTTCAGTGAAAACCGCCTGGTGTCTCTCCAGTTTGTGTCTATTTGATTGTTAAGATCACCGGCAGAAGTTCAAGATGCGCGCCCTTTCCGTGGTCGTTCTTGTAGTCTGTCTCGTCTGCGTCGATTTGGCTTTCGCAGGGGTGAGTTCAACTTATTCCAAACTTTTTCTCTTCCTCCGCTCACCTATCTCTAGCAGTGGTCCATCGCTCCGGCACCTTTTCGCGGTTCCTGAATTTTCGAATACCGCAGAAGTTTGTAGAATTGAGCGAGCCTTATTTATGCTTAGCTATAAAACGGTATAAGAGCACAAAAATGTAGGCTTGCGTTCGGAAACTTTGTTCTCATTCTCAAAATCAGGGCCTCAGCTTTTTGAAATACCCGTATTAAGTAGGTCTATGGCTTCTCCGAAAGAGATGTAAACAAAGGTGGATACGGCCAAGGACTTGGTGCATTTTTCGCTCTGGCGTCATTGCAGAAATTCGTGATAAACAACCCATTTCACAGTGTTAAGTATGACTATATCCCCTAGCAGGCGCTTACCAACCATTTTTTGTTTCCCTGGCCAGCAATATACGTCTGTATTTTGGCGAAAGCGGCACGATGTCGCGCCCTGCTCTTCGCCAAGATCATGGAAGTAGAAGCGCTCCTACGTCCATGATAAGATTAACTTTACCACAGTTGTTGCAGTTTACAGTTTCTAACTCATTGAAAGTTTGGACCTATAACTTTTATCACAACAGATGGTGGATAACTTCTAAAATTATTATTAGATGGTAGCCTTGGAAAGCCGTCTTCTTGAAGAGAGAACAGTTTGACAGATACACAAATCAAAGGGAATCGAACACGTCAATAGCTGGCACTACACTGAAAAGCAATGAAAGACCCTTTTATCTGAGTACCCTGCGGCTTTGTTCATTCGACGTTAAAAATCGTTCATTTTAGAGACGGACGCAAGTACGGAACTCTCGAGTGTATGTAATGGTTAGCGTCTATTTACAACGTCTAGACGAGTTCCTATTTACGGGTTTCATCGCTGTCAGACAGCACAATTGAGTTCTGTTGTGTGTGCTTTGCGTTTTCCTCCGTGATTGTGTGGGCAGTAGCACCAGTTCGGTCAAAATCCAACAGCGATATAATTTTACTGGAATGTTGAGAGTACTACAGTAGCTTTGCATATTGTAAACTGTGCATGGTTTCGGATACGGCCAAAATGCACGAATTTATGTATGCTCTTTGCGTTCACGCGTGTGTTGTGCCCGCGGCGACGGGCCGGACATTTCTCAGAGTACAGAAGTTGATGTGGACGTTTGTGAAGGTCTTCCGGTTCGCGTATTTGACATTAATACGTAGCCAAGCTACCAACCGACTGTTCCGTCATCTAATACCGATGCATTTTCTCCTATTGCGTGAGGAGTTTTCGACAAATAGACGTAAATAATAAACAGTCTGGGACTTGTGTCATTGGCAGTGGCGGTGATCAGTTATATTTCAATAATGCTTACCATGATAATTGTAATGCCGCAATATTTGACATAATACCATGTAAACATTACATAAAACTTAGTTAAACTGTAACCGCTGCCCATTTTACTAATATAACTGGTCAAATATTGTTAATTTGTAGCTAAGTTGTAGCACAGCAGTGTATTAAGCTAAAAACTAAGATGTCAGCTTTCTTTAACCTATTGAGGTAGCTGTATATCGAAAAAGATTGGATAATTAACAAATTTTCTGTCAGATCGGAAACTTCGTTCAGAAGATCAAAAGTTAAAAGTCATTTATGCTACTTGTTATGAACTGAATAAAACTGTCGGAGGTCAGATTTTATGTGTAGGCCAGTGGTATTTGTCAAACAGGATGTCAAATGAGAACGGAAATTTGTTTGTTTGTTTGAGAGAGAGAGAGAGAGAGAGAGAGAGAGAGAGAGAGAGAGAGAGAGAGAGCCTGCTCTGAGGGAGGAAAGAACTGCTTGCACCTATTGCTTGTTTTGGGGTCACAATCTTTGTTCAATACAGAGGACCAGACATGAATCAAAAAGTAGCCTTCATAAAGTCAGTATATGTGTCCTCGGAATGTGCTGACCCTCGAAGTTGTGAACAATGTGTTCAATGTTAGATTCAGGATGCTTTGTGACATAGTGAAGAAAGAACTGAATAGTTGAAGATACTATAGTGTCTGTTGTATTGTCCACTGCATTGATATTGAACTATTGAAGTGCTTTTTTGGCATTTAAGCATGACACTCCGCCCCATGACCTAAAAAAAACTTGTCTGAGTTTTCAGGGCACATCTTGTTTGATAAGAATGCAAATTCATAGAACCATTGATCCAGAGTTTTTGTTAAGGATGGTAAAACATTTAAATATTACTGGGGTTCACCAGTCATTTTACTGGAGTTCCCCTTGGTACATCATTGCAACTGGGTTAGGGGTCTGCAAAAATGTTACCGGGTTCCGAAATCATTTACTTACATATCCCCCAACCCTAGCAAAAAAGACAGTGTTACACTGTGATCTCAAATTGCAAGATGGATCATCACCTTTACTCTTGAGTGTCAAAATAAACCCAACTGTACAATCAGTACATTGGTGCCAGGAAAGAATATACCTGTATTGAGTTTTTGCAGTTTACTGAAAAGTACTTATGTGCTTTGTTGGTATAGGTGGCTGGTGTTAGGAGCCAAATATAAGGACACAAATTATTTTGGAAGGATAAGTAATCAGCAAACTTGTTGTTGAAAGATTGTCTCTAATTCAGTTTCTCTTCATATGGTCAATATTCAGTCGTTTTCCTTAAAAAGAGTGGTTTTGCTTTAGGGTAGAAAACCAGCCAGTGTGACCAGCCAAGTCATCTAAATCCTCATTGGTTGTCACCAAGGTAACACCCTGGGAGAGAATGGGAGGAACAGTGCAATGATATCCAACACACTGGTGTTTGACCCCCAGCTTCATGAATGACACCAAGGTCTAACCTTGCCACAGTAAAAAGCAGGGTCAAGCTAACTTTGGATAGTGAAAAGATGAAAAATTGGCCGCAGGATGTTGTTGTATTGTGGACAAACAAGAGAATTTGCTTGACATTTTTGAATTATGGCTTCAAGAAAAACTTCTCTTTTAAAACATTATTCACTGACACTAAAAACACCAAAAGTGTGATGCTCTAGCAAAAGTGTGAGAGAAAAATACAATGAACTACTCCTCAAAAAGGTCGTTAAACTTTTGTTTAGTTTGTACCATTTTCAAATTTCTCTCATCACCATCATCATGGTCACTGGAATTAACTTCAGCATACGTGATCAAGTGTATGAAATAATTTTCAGTTTACAGTGGAGTTATTCTTTCCTGCCCAAATACGGAAATATTCATCCCATATTAGGAAGTCAGTAGGACACTGGTTTCCTGCTGCTGTCACGTCCTTGTCTGACCTGAGCTTCACCTATGCATAGCATCGGGGCATATTTGTATAAATCATTGTCAAAAGTCTGGTTGCTCGGTCAGTCGTCCTGTCTGAATGTCAGAACTGTGTGACCACTCAATGAAAGAGAACTATAAACCATTGAAAGTCTCTCCCCGTCTTATACTATAATGCTCGGTCACAATGAATAAATTAAAGAAACAAATTCCATCAGAGAATACTGTCTCTCAAATCAAGCTTTGTAACTAAATTTGTAGTCCACTTTGTCAAGTAGTATAACATCATTTTGTAATTTTTTTCCAAGTTTTACAACACCTTAAAATTTTGTTCCTAAATTTTAAGAGTGTTATATTTCATATTCCTTGTGCCATAGGATTAAGATATTGGTCATTTTTGTCATGGAGGACTGAATTATGAAAAAATATTTTTATTCTTGAAAATACTTTCACAAATATCATAAGTAAAATTAAAAAGTTTGAGTAAGCAGACTTTATAGGTGATTTATTAGTCCCCACGGACACCGTCCGGGGGGACTTATAGGTTTGGTCATGTCCGTGCGTGCGTCCGTGCGTGCGTGCGTGCGTGCGTGCGTGCGTGCGTGTGTGTGTGCGTGCGTCCGTCCGTTCACGCAGATATCTCAGAGATGCAAGAAGCGATTTCATTCAAACTTGGTACAAGGATTACTACATATGTCATACAGATGCACGTCGATTTGTTTTGTGATACGATCCAATATGGCCGCCAGGCGGCCATTTTATTACGATTTTTTCATGTACAGAGCCGTAACTCAGACATGTTTCAACCGATTTTATTCAACGTTGGTACAAGGACATTGACTAGTGTCATAGATATGCACGTCAATTTGTTTTGTGATACGATCCATATGGCCGCCAGGTGCCATTTTATTATGATTTTTTCATGTATAGAGCCATAACTCAGACATGTTTCAACCGATTTTATTCAAAGTGTGTACAAGGACATTGACTAGTGTCATAGATATGCACGTCAATTTGTTTTGTGATACGATCCAATATGGCCGCCAGGCGGCCATTTTATTACGATTTTTTCATGTACAGAGCCATAACTCAGACATGTTTCAACCGATTTTATTCAAAGTTGGTACAAGGACATTGACTAGTGTCATAGATATGCACGTCAATTTGTTTTGTGATACGATCCAATATGGCCGCCAGGCGGCCATTTTATTATGATTTTTTCATGTACAGAGCCATAACTCAGACATGTTTCAACCGATTTTATTCAAAGTTGGTACAAGGACAATGACCAATGTCATAGATATGCACGTCAATTTGTTTTGTGATACGATCCAATATGGCTGCTGTGTGTGGCAATTTTATTACGATTTTTTCATCAGAGCATAACTCAGACATGTTTCAACCGATTTTATTCAAAGTTGGTACAAGGACAATGACCAATGTCATAGATATGCACGTCAATTTGTTTTGTGATACGATCCAATATGGCTGCCAGACGGCCATTTTATTACAATTTTTTCATATACAGAGCCATAATTCAGACATGTTTCAACCGATTTTATTCAAAGTTGGTACAAGGACATTGACCAATGTCATAGATATGCACGTCAATTTGTTTTGTGATACGATCCAATATGGCTGCTGTGTGGCCATTTTATTACAATTTGTTCATATACAGAGCCATAACTCAGACATGTTTCAACCGATTTTATTCAAAGTTGGTACAAGGACATTGACCTATGTCATAGATATATATGTCAATTTGTTATGTGATACGATCCAATATGGCCGCTAGGCAGCCATTTTATTACGATGTTTTCATGTACAGAGCCATAACTCAGATATGTTTCAACCGATTTTATTCAAAGTTGGTACAAGGAGATTGACTAATGTTATACATATGCATGTCAATTTGTTATGTGAAACGATCCAATATGGCTGCCTTGCGGCCATTTTGTTACTATTTTTCATGTACAGAGCCATAATACTCTCAGGCATATCTCAACCGATTTTATTCAAAGTTGGTACAAGGACATTAACCTATGACATACATATGTATGTCAATTTGTTTCATGATATGATCCAATATGGCTGCATGGCAGCCATTTTGTTTCAATTTTTTCCTGTCCTTAGCCAAAACTTGGGCATGTCTCAAATATGGTACCAGTGATAATCTGTCAAGTGTTAGAATTGTATGCAAAAATGTTTTGCAACATCCTGTTGATTAATTCCTAGTTGACTCATTTTCTGAACTTTAGGATGGTGGCCTACATTGGTTTTATGTTTTCATCACCATGGAACTCATTCTTGGCCATTGAGCGCCATCTGTATCAAAGTATTTTTATCACAGACCTAATTAATGAAGAGGACTCTATCCTCTCTGAGGACATGTAATCAAAGTACCCATTAACAAGTGGGGACTGTGTCATCAACGATGACTTGTTTTGTGTCAGAAATGACCCTCATCATCGGCAAGGTTTTAAACACTGCTTGAAATTCTTCTCTAATCTGGAAAATGTGTGCCACATGTGCAGTCATCAATCCCTGGTTCTCAGATTAGGGGTCGTTGACATTGACTGTTTATGTGATGTTAGTCTTTTTTCCTCCTCAGAAAGTTGTGAACAGTTAATAAATTTATCTAGAGATAAAGCTGATAAAAACCTGCCCCTTTACCCTTTCACCCCCAGTTATCTGTATACAGGTCCAACTTTACCATAGAATACAATGGATTCTGGACAAACCATGGTGGTGAAAGGGTTAAAATTTACAAGATTTTTGAGATACTGAGGAAGCGGTATCTGTGTTTGTAAGTCTAGTTGGTTAGAACTAATTTTTACATCCATGGTTAGAACACATACAAGAGGTTGATATTTTGGCTTTCCATGAACTTCTGACAAGATGAAAAGTAAGATTTGTCATGCTGCAAAAATGAAGCCGGTACGGAAAAGTAGAAATGAAGCATTCAAGTACTTTCCGAGTGAGGTTACCGTACACAGTAAATGGACCGGCAAGAAATTCCATTCAGTCTACAGAGAGGAAATCTGACCTGCCGTATTGTCTGATGATAGTTTTCCCAGTTAAAAACCTTGAAATGTGGCGTACTGCGATGAGAAGTTTACTTCAGCACTTGAGGAACAGTGTGCTGTACCTCACAAGCGGAAGCAAAATTGAGTTTTTAAAGACATTGATTCATAAACTTGAGACTTGAGACTTTAATGTTGGGGGGGGGGGGTTAATTGCATTGCCAATACTCAATACCCCTCTAGGAGCACAATGGTTGACCCTATTACGGTATGCAAATGCACCAGATTTCCTCCGTAAGGAAAGAATGCTTCTAGAATAATGCATGCACCTTTCAGCATAATACAATGGCTGTAAACTAATGCCTTCTTTTTTAAACACCAAGTAAATGGATGGAGCTGTTTTTGAAAGTCTCTGTCCATTTTGTAATGAGTGTATAGATTTCACAATTTTGTCCCAGACAGAGGAATATGTAGTTTCCGGGTGTTTCACATTTCAACTTTTAATGGCTTGACAAGTTAAACCATGGAGCTACCAAAAGACCAGTCATGGGAGCTAGAATTTAGAAACCTGAAAATACAAACTAAATGTAACTAAGCTGGTTCACGATTTACAAGCTACATTTTTGAAAAGCTAATGCCTTTTAAATTACTGTAGTTCAGATCTTCCTGAATCAAGTTCACCAAACGAAGGATTCTGGATGTATCTTTGGACAACTTACAAAATCATCCCAAAGTAAAACCCATAGAGATAAACATACCATTATCAACAACATTGATAATTGAATTGATTCAGTGATATAAAATTGAAGATGCCATCACCCTATCTGAATGTAGTGTGTAGTCGTTTTGTGATCACTTCAGGTATAAACCTCTGCTTGAATTGCTAACAAGACTAATTGCAGTTTCATTGATAATGTCATGCAGGTACATTGCACAACCATACATTTATTGAGCAGCTCCCACTTGAGACAAATGAGCTTCAAACTTTATCCTTACCACCCCCATCGCTCTGTGTAGAGGTCTCACTTTGCCATAGAAAACAATAGATCTGGCCTAGACCTTTGTAATGAAAGGGTCTATCAATCCCTCTGTGTGCATTAGTGAAAAGAATCAGCGAATAGGTGTTTACTCTATATTTTTCCACACATCTTGCCCCCCCCATTCGAAATACAGAGGCCCACGTCGCTATAGAAGATAGGGTTGTACCATAAATAAGGGCTGAAAAAGTTTATATATACACTTTTACAACATGACTTGCTGTACCCTATTTGCATATGTACCTGAAAGCTGTGTTACCAGGTCCAGAGATAAAGACTACTTAAGATTGTAGAGGTACCTAGATTTCTCAATGACTAATTAACCACAGGCCATAAAAACGGCTTGTTTTATGCAAATAACACAGCAAACTTCTGGAAGACCACTTGTTATGTTGATGGTAAACTTGTATTATGTAATAGAATGCCCCTGAACATTGTTTTTCCATGGTCCTGGAATCGGAACAGCTGGATATCTTACTTGCTTTGTTGTTTGACATGTTGATGATAGAGTTCCTTAGTGACCAATAATTGAGCTTTGAAGACGAGCAAAACTTATTTTCTTTGGTTTAGCCTTTTATTGACACTTACCATGCCGTTGGAAACTATAGAATTCTCTGATAAGGGAATTTTGTGGTAGTCACCCTCAGAAAACTGGTGAGATTTCACTACAGTGTGAAAACTGTCAAAATATAACTCCGTCAAGGCAGTGGGTAAGACTTTTGCCAGAATTCATCCTTTGATAAAAAAAGCATTGAAGAAGTAATAAGGAAAAGGACAGGCATGGCAAGCTAGAATCTCTCTGTAGTATTGGGTACAATGCCAAAACTATGGAGAGGTTTGACACAAGACAAGCGCATATTCAGGAATATTTATGGTAGATTATGCATTTAACCAAAGTCTTTCCATTTTGGAGAATTTCCAAAAGTTTTGTGAGAATAACCTTGGCAGTAATAGATGCTGAAAAACACTTCTGAAATCATTTTCTTACTTCAAATATTTTGTTTCATTATGGTGTGAAAATGAAACAGAAGATGACCAGTCTGCATGATTCGGTTAAGACTGGTGATACTTGCTTTTGCCATTTTGGTCATGGCCGGTCAGTGTACTTTGAATGTTTTGCTGGGCACAAGCACACTCGCCCTCAAGCCTTCGGCTCCTGGCTGTGGGGGAAAAGCATATTCCGAGGCACTTGTGACTCCACTGTGGCTACATCTGTATTTTAGGTAATGAAAGTACAAGAGACTGTAAACAGTCTTACTTGGTTCAATGACTTTCGGTCGGAAAGGGAAACCCTCAGGCAAATACAAGTTGTCTGGACTTCTTGCATCTTCAAACCTATTGACATTATCACATCAGGAGAATTCAGTGGAATTCTTCTGTTTATTGTGCAGGCTGGTAATCATTACATTTGCCAACAAAGCATTCGGAGAGTCCTTCTTGGATTTCCTAATTTAGATTTGCAAGTTATCATAATCTTGGCTAGTTTAGGATCTGGCCTCCATCTTGCCAAATGCCAAAAGACAGAGTTGAGGTCCTAGACTAAATCTTGGCAGTTATCGTGATCTTTTTAAATTTTCACAGATGACTTACATGCAGAATATTATTGCATAAAAGTGTTAAATTTGTTGTAGGAGAACACTTTTAACACAAGTTTATACTTTTAACCACTCTACTATGTTCATAATTTTATGAAGATCTTCAGTGTTCATGACTAAATATTTCTGGCATGGCTTGCTGTGGAGGTAGTATGCAGCTGGACAATGAAAGTTATAGCTTCTGCTCACACTGTCTTTGAGCATAGACCCTAAAAAAAGAGGGTCTATGGTTTGAGAAACATTTAAAGTTCTTCTTTCATATTATAATCACGAAGAGAAAGATAGGAGGGTCACCATGCAAATTTTCTAATTTAGACTTACAAGTCACCCAAATGAATAGATGTTGAAAACACATTGCCACGTAAAGATGGTTGTAACCTTTGGAATGATACTTTGATTGTGTTTGTTTTAGAAAGCAAGTATGTTTGCTTGTTTCTGTACTGAAATGTATTACAGTGTACATTTATATAATGTTACTGTTGACAAATAAATTCTAGTCTTCAGTGTTATTGTTGACAAATAAATTCCAGCCTGGAATGCAGTTCCCAGAATTCAGTTGCCAACAATAACAATGGAGATTACTGTTAATACAGTTTATAATGACAAGTTGAGGACAAGCGTATAAGGGGAGTAGTGAACTATAACGTATTTTATGATAAAAAGCAAGAATAAACCAAATTGCATCAAAACTCACCGCTAATGGATAAGTATCTCCAGTTATTTTGTATTTATGTAAGATTATCTTTTTTCCTTAACAGAAAAACAGAGATAGAGTGAGAGATTACAAACATAAGAAGAAGCATCATCGCTTTGATGAAGAGGAGGCAAAGTGGGCCTTAGATCGCCTGTCCTACAAGGACGAACAAGTCATTGACTTCGGCGACGATTTCCGTGACTTGCGTGACGAAATCCGTGATGATTTCCGCGATGAGGAAGAAGACAGATACTTTGAGAAGGAAATTGAAGAAGAGGTCAGAGGTTATGCAAATGAGATCAACAGTAAGCTAAACCTTCATTGGTTGTTATGTGTGGAAGTAAGCCAGTCTTCTCTTGGCTCTGTGTGTTTTTAGATGTATTTAGAGTACATGTGTGTCTTCCGTCGATATGTGTGTAGAAAGAAATTAAACTTGACTTCCATTCTGTGTTTAGAGAGTATATAAACTTGTCTTTCATTTGTTCTGGATGCTGAAACAAAACAGTAGGCAAGCTCTGCAAATAATACAGAAAAAACATCCTCAACGATTCTAAACCACCCCATCACCCAAATAAAAAAAATTTGAAAATCCATGCCTGTTTTAATTTTTTTCTCTCAAGATCCCTGTGTTGATTACGAGTGTCCAATGGGAATGACCTGTAAGACTGATCCACAATGGCAGCCATATTGTACCTGTGTTGAAGAGTGCATGCCAGAGGAAGATGAAGAATACAAAGTATGCAGTACCCAAAATGTCACCTACATCAGTGACTGTGAATTCTACCGTCTGAAGTGCATCGACCCAGAAATGTATGAAATCGAAATTGATTACTATGGAGAATGCCAAGGTAAATACGTTGTTTGGATATTTTTGTACTGGCTCAAAGGGAAACCATCATCAAGTTTCTTGTTTGCAAACAATGTATTTCATGCAAGATATCTAGATGCACCCTTATCATTGAAGCTGCAACATTTAGAGTATACAATGTAGATTATGACAGGCATGTTTTAACTTTCATCTTGCAATCACTATTGTACCTTGGATACAGTGTTTACATTGGCTGTATGGGTCCCATATGACCTTTGAGTGCAGTTCCGATGACTGTATCCCTTTAAACTTACCCCAGAGTACTGTAGAGTACTGTTTATTCTGAACTTGTTTTTCCATTCAGAGATTTTGGGCCAACATATGAACAGCACATTGCTGTTGATGGATATATTTAACTACTTAGTTGGTCATAACTCACACAACTAAAAATCAAACATTTGCAAAATTGTAAACACCCAAATCGCACATTGTTTCTAGCTTTGTGTTCAATGTGAGTCTTGGAGGAAGTCTTGTTTTCAACTCTGAATAACAACTACCAAAATTTTAAGTTTTCTCTTGATAGCTTCAAGTGGTAAATTCTGTGTAAAATCTTCCTGTACCCTTCCTTGTATGTGTGTAGGACACCATTGTGTATGCACTCAAATCTGTTTATATATAGTCAGCACAACCTGTGCAAACATTAAAAGCCACCTGAGGATGATAGATGACCTTTAACCTCGTGATGCCTACATGAAAAAAGGCATAGAAAAACATGTAAATGTTACTTGCAAAAAAACTCATACACACGTAGGGGCCGTCGATCATAAAAGCTGACACGCTAGAAGCGTAATTCGTAAGGGGGATGGTGTAAGACCCCCCCCCCCCATTTGTTTTGCGTGTGTCAAAATTGCAATAACGATTCTGCTGTAACAAAACGAAAATTTGAAAAATTCAAATCACATCATGAAACAAGAAAAGGTGAGAAAGAATGATAATACAGACATGGGACATGTATTTGTGTGTGGTTTTAAATGTGTGGACTCAACTAAATGTGATTATACGTTTCTGACAATGCACTAACTCAATATCCATAAAGAAAAAATGGGACACAGATTATGAGAGCCTAAAAATTCAAGAAGCAAAATTTGAACTCTGATAGAAGAATATAGACTACTTGGAATGTTGAAAAAGTTTAAATGTTAATGTGTTGGTGAAAGACAGGTTGTATTCTCAAGACATTATAAACAACAGTTTTCCTGAAACCAATGTGCATTTAGAGTTTCGTTTTGTGGGGGAGGGGGATTGACACCGAAAATAAGGAATAATATTTCAAGTCTTTTAGCTTTTATTATCAACAACCGCGTAGGGTGCAGGTAAGTTGTAGGAAAAGAATTATATCAGATGTTATTCTGTTAAGAGGAACCTGTATTCAATGATAAAGTATTTACAATATTCTGATCGGCAAGGGGTTTCTATGTTTACATACAATCAGGCAGATACCAAGTGGTCAGACCAAAGATTGAATGGAATCAAGATTCAACATGTTAAGATAAAGCAAAGTTCAACACTGATTGAACTGCATTATGTAACAGAAACTTCACAAACTGCTGTACAGAAAATCATAAAGATAGCATCTTCCATATGGATTGCATTGTTACGGTCAGAAGGTCAATGCCAAATTCGTCCAATACCTGCAGCACAATGAGAAATATTGTACAAAGTTTTGAAGTCGGTGTTGAAGTAGTTATCTTTGGAAAGTGAGGCACTACAAAATTACTTACACATTGCCCACTGTAGCCCAAACAACTATTTGGATATAAAGTAATACCTTTATGGTTTAATCCCCCACTCCCTTAGTGAGGGGCTGTGGTTACTTGCATTCATGGACAAAAAACAGTGCTTTCCTTGTGAAGTTGTTGAACAGTTTGGACTGATTCTCAATTCCAAAGTTGTTAACCAAAAGAATGTCAAAAGAAAGCGACCCAATCTAATTCCACCCCTATTTCATGTATACAAGTCCACACCAACTATTGAAAACAATGAGTTTATACCAAACCAAGATTGATCAAGGTTGAACCATTGACAAATACCCTAATGTTCAGAATTTCACCAGTGAGTCTCTCTCCCTCCTGTCAACAGAATTCCCAGAATGCACTGATGAGGAGATGGAGGAATTCCCATTCCGCATGCGTGATTGGTTCTCACAGGTCATGAAGCAGTTGGCCAAGTGGCCAATTGAGGATGGCGGTCTCACTGAATCAGAGAAGCACCTGGAAGCCCTGGCTGAGAGGGACATGAAACCTTACATCAAACCAATCGCATGGAAATTCCATCACCTGGATGTTGACCCAAGAGACAGGTGAGTTGATTGTTGTACGTCATATATCAAGATTTTTGTCCTTACAAAATTAAGTATCAGTGGCAAAAACAAACAAACAATCAAACAAAAACCTAGAACATTAACTTAAGAATGGTTTGGTCAATCTGCTCTCGCAGTAGTCACCTGCATATCCAAGGGACTGTGGATATTTGAAACATGCACATGGCAAATGCCATTCCTAGTTTGGCCTCCAAATCCCCTCACCTATATGAAACGAGAGTTTGGAAATGTGAAAAGCCAGTGATGATAATATTATTTGGAATTTCCTTAAACATAATAAGCTCGTAGGAAGTTAAACTGCTGACAAGTTTTTGAACAACAAATAATTCCAAAAACAAACGTGAACAGTGATTGAGTATGATTCATATACACTGTTTCCATGACGTAATCTTGGCGGGTTACTATGCAAAGTTTGGAAGCAGAGAAGAAAATTAGCTAACATTTACTGATATTTGAAACTCAAAATGGCCGCCATCTCTGTGTGAACTCCATTGGGGAAAATAAAACTTTAAATTTTCGACAAACTACTATTAAAAATGTTTCTTACTCCCAGAGCTTTAAAATGAACCCCCACAAGTGGTAGATCAGAAGAGAATTGTAAAAATTTGAGAGTCCGAATATCTGTCCCGTCGGCACATTCTACCTTAAACAGCAAAATGCAACCAGAGCCTCATTTCCCATGGCTTGGCATGTCAGTGAACCACTCGTTTCTTTACCTTTTAAAACTTTCATGTAAAAATGCCTCATAGTGTAATACAAGAAGAGTGACCAAAGTAATCCTGTATTTCATTCAGCGTCAATCTTTTCTAAAAATTTGATGAATGGCAAATCTAAACGAGTTCCTGGAAGATTGTTGGCGAGAAAGATCATTGTAACACCTTCCAGAAACAAATGTACTGCTATCAGTTTTTAGATTCCAAAGCAAAAGTAGAACATTTTAATGCAAAGCTATGCAATGTAAATGAGACTCTATGTATAAAGTTTTTCACAATCATCAGCAATGGGTGCTTATCGTCTGTTTGTCAGATGATGGTCCCGTTACATTTTGAAAGAGGTGACCGATATTGTAAAATTGACACGGGTAAATCAAATTATGGAATAAATTTGTCGCCAGCACCTAAAGATCTGAACATGACCATTTTTGTTGCAGATACCTGACAAACAGAGAGCTTGTTGAGCTGCGTGCTCCCTTACAGCGCCTGGAACACTGCACCAAGCCTTTCTTGGAGGAATGTGATACTGATAGCAATGGTGTTATATCCTTCAAGGAATGGGGCTACTGTCTCCTTTTGAATGATGGTAAGTTCAGAATACAGAATTTGATGTAAGAACAACAAATTTTGTGATGCTGATTTTAGTATTGTATCTGTTAAAAAATAGGCCAAGGTAACCTATCAGACGATAGTTGTCTAGGGTACAACATTCAGTGTTGAAAAGAGAAAATTTGTAACGCTGATGGTGTACAGTACTGGAGCTGTCAAACTGGGGACTTTCCCTTACCGAAATTTTAGGCCTCCCGCAACTGTTACTGCAAATTTGCCGCAAGCTTTGCAGTAAATTTGCAGCAAACTATTTGCCGCAAATATGCGGGTGGTTCATTTTTCAGATGCAAATTAGGTTTCTTGTGAACTTGCTGCAAATATGCAGCAAACTCCCTGCCGCAACGTTGCTGCAAACTCTTTGCAGCAAATTTGCGGCACAATCCTTGCAGCAAACTTGCGGCAAATTAATTTGAATGTTACTGAAAATTTGCCGCAAACTCCATACAGCAAATTATTTTATTTGCGCTGACCAAATTTGTTTCTTTGTGAAACTGGTATTTCAGAGTTTAGTTGGATAAAACACATCTTGTGCTGTCCACAGTCCGCCAATATATAAACATTATTTATCCACTAAACTCTGAAATACCAGTTTCACGAGAAACAATGGTCAGCGCAAATAAAGTTATTATAAACAAAAAGATGACAGAGAAAAAAAGGTTAAATTCAATTGTGGTACAATTTATTTTATATGCCATGTTCATTTCATGCCACATAAGTGTCATGATCATGTCAAGATTTTCTTTTGACTTGAGAAGTTTCATGTAACATTTACATTACTGTCAAAGGCTGCGATTTGGCTTTCTGTTCTCTGAATTTCTTGTCCCCTTTAGTGTACCAGCAATGGATTCTGAAAAATATAAATCGTTCAGGGAAGAGTGTAAGTCTTTACCGTTTGACCAAACATTGTAAATTTCATGAAAGAAATCGATAATTATTTGAAAATGAGACAAAATCAAGTTGAAAAATTGAAGCAGAAAATGCATAAATATTCATGATTGAAATTAAATTAATAATGATTAAAATGTCCGACAGCGGACAACTCGCCGTATATTGTTTACATACACGACGGCGACAATCTGCAAAAATCTCAGCACTTACTGTAGTGTAGGTATGCTAAGCTATTATTATTATTATTAGTTACTGTAGTGTAAGTAACTGTTGTGAAACGAAAGTGAATTCAGTATGAATCAGTACTCAACGAAAATTTATCTTTAGGTAAAGATTGCAATACAACGATTACAGAACATAATTATAGCGATCGATGTACAGACGAACGGTACATTGACTTACATTTCTGAACGGCTCGCAGACGCTGGACGATTCCCGGTCCGGTTGCAGGTCTCACCGTGCTGTGTGTAAATACCGTACTCAGAAAATATAGTCGGCATCTTTACTGCCGCTCGCGTTCACAAATTTAGAACTCCGCCTGTCCCTGGTACTGTATACACGTTTTTGCAACTATGTGATATCATTTGGCTGGCGATTCCATAGAAAGATCACGAAATTATCCACTAGAAAACTCCCTGCTCACAAGCACGCAGCTGACACTGGCCGATGGTACTAAAATCTAACTTCACGCCGATCAAGCCTCATGACGATAACGGAAGTGCGATCTATAAATCATTACGCGATTGATAATGTAGTCCCGTTTTTAAATGCTGGAATTGACTCTACATCTGCACCAATCCGTTTATTTTCATACTTAATATAGTATTTTAATTTATTAGTTCAATGAAAATGGTTATTTTTATCACAGAAAGACTAAAAAGAGAGTAAAAATTCTTTCAGCACGAAGAATCAATATCAATGCGCGAACTGACCTTGATGAACCGTGACCGGAGAGTGTAAACATGTCGGCTGCTCGCAGCTGATACGCAGGACATGTTGGACGTTGGTGAAGCGGCGCTTTGATTTTCGTACAGCGACTCGGGATGGAGTAATCCTAAACCTCAAATTTGTGCTCGGCAATATAACTCTAACGCTGAAAACATGGACAAAAGCCTTTACCTCGACCCATGTTATCAGAAGGCGAGATTTTGTCAGCGGCATCGATGGGACAGACCGTGGAGGTAGTAGAGATAAGCTGCAGTGCATTGTACGTACCGTATGTACTATATTGATGGGATGAATAGAATAGCTTGGAGCACAGCCACTACTCTGCTTGGAGGTAGTAGCGGAAATATTACTGTACAGATTGCAGTAACAAAAGTCTACGACGTGTCCTTACAGACCATCATCAGCGCACATTTCGTTCCAAACTGTTTGCATTTTGGTATCATTCGCAGAAAATACAGGGTGTAACTTGCAAGACAGACAAGTCCCTGTTTCAAAAATGTTTCCCTAAAAATTCAGTTTTCGATCCAACCATAATTTACCCAACCAGATTGTCAAAGGGTACTTTTATTACATCATGTCACTACAGTATATACTATAGATGCACTCTATATCCATGCAATGCTTTCACCAGCTTAACTGAAGCTGTCCATTATCTAGCATTACCAGTTATTATAATTTTAAAACTGGATTGTCTGTTATGAAATAAATGAACATAAAATATAAATAAAGATCATTTTATGTTGCTTACACATGACTGGTCACGAAATGCAACAGTACTCAGTGTGTAGTGTGTACTCCCTGGTAATGAAATAGTGGGAAATATGTCAATCATGTGTTGCTGCATATTTGCAGCAATAATCTGGTTTACCGCAAATTTGCTGCAAACTGACTTAAGGGTTTGCAGGAGGGTCACATCTACCTGCAAACTTCTGCAACTTCTTCCTGCAAGCTATATGCTTGCTGCATATTTGCAGCAAACTTACGGCAAATTTGCAGTAGAAATAATTTTCGGTAAGGGTTCTCATTCATGTTGACAGAAATTGTTACAGAATGTGGTTCTGTGTTTAGAGTAAAATGATGAATTTGTTCAGGATGAAAATGTGACATCTTAAGACCTGAGCGCAAATTTTATTCCAATCTCTTTGAATACGGCCATGATTAGGAACGTGAACATTTTAATTGCATTGTTGAATGTCATTCCAATAAGCAAGAAGGGAGAGCTGTAGTTGTGGCAACCTGGATTTTATTAATTTCATGTGTTGACTTCTGCACAAGGATATTTGGCTGTAAGATACTTTGAAGTACTGGTTTCAGATAATATTAATAAATATAATAGAATATTTGTAGTAGAATATTTACAAGTTTTTGATCTTTTGTTTAACCAGAGTGAAACTACATTATCAAAAATCCTAAACAGAATGTTTTGGAGTGTAAAGCATAACATGTGGTGTGATGTCATACCACTCCGTCAATTCATTTTAACTTAAAATCTTCATGAATATGAGTCATTAAGAATTTAGACTGAGGACAAGTATCTAGCCTTATCGAAATTTTTTTTCAAATCTTTTCTTTCTACTTTGCAGATGACATCAAGGAGGCCAAGGAACACTTGTAAGCGACGGCATGTTACCACGTCGTCTGGTGCTGCAGAGCCCTCTTGTGGTTAAAGGAAGAGCACTTTTGTTTTTGAACATCTTATCCAATCCACTGAGGAGCTCTGCAATGTTTTAAATCTCATTGGTGCTATGTATTTCTTTATTCGTATTTTATCTGCACAGTTTTCATTGCATTTTTTAACAATTTGGCTGTAACAATATAATTTCACAAGAAATCTTCCCACGAAAATTTTAAAGAGCGGTGGCAGTTTGGAGAAATATTTATCAAGAACGGTGAAAAAACAGACAAATTTTGTGAGTCAAAAGAATTATGTGAAAGACCACTTTTGTATTGACCTGTATACATTTTTTGCAAATCACTTTGAATCTGTATTTTGTAATGTTTAGTTTGATCTTGCTATAGGATGAACATTGGCAAACATCATTTTTGAACCAGATTTGCCTTTATTGAAAGAAAAGTAAGGTTGGGTCACAGGGTATATGAGCAATTTCACTTCAATGCTGCACATTACTTGTAGCTATTGCAGAAGTACTGTCATTCAGCTTTCCATTCAAAAGATGTCAGATATCAACCAATCAGAATCGTTGACACATTCGATTCGGAGTGGCCAATCAGAAATACTCTTCTTTAATTGCTACAAGTTGTATCCCAATCGTTGTTTCTTTTATTGTAGTGTGTACTTATTCTTCTATTGTTAAAACATGGGTTTCAAGGGCCATGGAATGAAAGTATGCTGATGTTTTGAACCATGGATAGAAAGTTCATCCTGAAAGGTTTCAAAGGAACAGGATTAATTTTATTAAAATCTGTATTGTATGGCATGATAGTCATGTTGTCTTGTCCTGTTGCACCAACCAAGGTAAAATCAGAAATGCAATGTCATCAAAATTTCAAGAATACTGTACAATACCATACCATGGCACTTCCTACAAATGTTTAAACTAACTAAGTAGACTTAATTTACTTGATTTTCAGTGTCAGAGAGAAATGTGGTCTCTTTTGGAATTGCATCTATTTTTTTAACACTGATCTCCAAAAAAAAAGAAGATAGTAGAATCTTGTTGATACTTTTCCTAATAAACTTGTAGATTGAAAATTGGTGTTTGTGTGTTGGATTATTCATTACTCCACTGATAAATCCAGGGATGTCAAAATTTCAGCAATACCTTTGCATGTCTTCCCTTGACCCACTTACAGTTGGGGAGAGAGGGACTCAGCACATACCCTCCCCCCTTCCCAAATAGGGCTATTTGCAAATGGTGCCATTCTTCTTCTATTAATATGCAAAAATAAATGCCCACATTTTTATATAACACTTAAAACATACACAAGGACGACCAAATAAAACTGCTAGTGTTACAATAAATACTAAAAGACATCCATGGCCCAGACTGCAAGCTGCAACAACAGCTACACACGCAACACTGACAAAAATTTGTCAGCATTTCAAGCAGCAGTGGCTGATGTTGCCCTTGTGCAGCTATATTTAGTAAAGCTGCAACCTCAAACAGTACAATTCATCAAGAACCACATGTAAAATAACTACAGCTTCAACTAACTGTACCCTCAGGAGAGTTGAGTTTGAATAGTGAGAACCTGGACCAGTTTGTTTGAATTTCATCTTGTCCTCAGTCTTAGAATTTCCAGTCAGGTCTGAACCACTTCATTTCTCCAAGACTAAGAGGTCAGACTTTGTCAAAGATTCTCCTAAATTTCACTTTTCAAAGGGTTATTGTTCACCGCTAATTCCCTGTTAACAGATCCACTCACTCACTATTGATAACATAGAGTGCTTGGCAGTTTACAAAATACGTGGGTTTATGTCAGAATACAGCCCAGATCCGATTCTCCACTTTTGGCCTTTGTCCACACTCCAAAATCTCCAAAGGCAAAAATACTCCATCAAGGGACTAGACTAGTCGGAGTTCTATGCATCTTGTGTAAGCGTATTTCATGAAGTGCCTTATCCTCCGACACCTTATAAAGTTGAATGTCACTGGTAAGTTGGAAATTATGGTGTTTTCAGAATGCTGACCAAGTTCACATCCAACATGTCACTTTATATACAGAACTCAATTTCAACCCCACAGTACAGAAATAGAAGTTTTAGCCACATTTCACTTAAATTCATGATAAAGTTTGGACTTGTGTTTGTTAACTGTGATTTTAGCGACAGTGAGATGTATATTTGAAACATAGGGCCAAAGTCCCTGAAGCTACTACAGACATGGATACAAATTAAGTATTTCTGTCTGTATGAAATTATCTCACTAAGGTCATCCTCGGGACTTGTAAACCAATTTAAAGCTGTCTGACCAGCGGTTTTGCAAAACAAGCAACTCAACAGTTGACAGAGCTCTGCTGTGTTTCGTAGAGAATAACGTTTTGTGACACATGTATTGATGAAGAAGGTGGATATCTTTGATTAACATTGTAAGTGATTCTGTTGAATAAGTTGAGACTGTACATACTCAGAGAAAGCACACTGAAGAGACAAATGTTTGAAACTTAAGAAGTTCAAGGTCATCAAAAGCATTATAAGGAATCATGTAACTTTCATTGCACTGTTTACACAGATTGCATAATTGCTATAAATAGCACATGAGGAATATTCAGCCCAGCTTTACCGTAAAAACCCTATCACTTTGACCGCTCTTTTACTTGACCACTCTATTTTTTTCCTCAAAAAGTAATTTATTTTATCCTTACAAGTCAACCATAAATGGAAATTAGAACTTTCTCTATCTCTATCTTTATCTCTATTGACTATTTTGAGCAATTTCTTTTAGATAACATACAGGGCACAATAAATGACGGTTCAGAATATGTCAAAGTTGGGATTCAGGAAAGTTGCCTTTACATGTTTTAATCCTCCAAGATGGTAAGCATTTCACTATGAACTGTCAAAAAAAGTTGAACCTTCTGATAATTCTACACTAAAATTATTTTGGCTTTGATGATTTCCTAATAAATTCAATTATTTAAAATCATATTAATTATTTTTTTCTGGGTGAATTGATAGGGTTTATACAGTACTAGAATTACATACAATGTAAGTCAAATTTTGACCAAAATGACAAAAAAATTCCTTAAAAATACACATTTGCATATTTCATCACAATTTGAACAAATCTAAGTTGGGTTACCCCTAGGGACCTGTATACCAAATAACAAAGCTGTCTGACCAGCGGTTATGAAGGAGAAGATTTTTACCAAAAACACCTTTTTTGGCATTAATTTGCCTATTTTCACAATATCAAAAATTAAAAAAATAGTTTCTCAAAATCATATTTTTCATCTACACAACAAATATCAAATCAGTAAGTACTGCGGTTCTCAAGATATTTGAGTGG
The DNA here is from genome assembly GCF_041260155.1 of Ptychodera flava. Classification (NCBI taxonomy): domain Eukaryota; kingdom Metazoa; phylum Hemichordata; class Enteropneusta; family Ptychoderidae; genus Ptychodera; species Ptychodera flava. Next base: position 18,527,802 of record NC_091949.1, on the reverse strand, counting down.
ACGGACGCCTCACAAACGGACATACATACATACATACATACATACATACATACATACATACATACAGACTGACGACGGACGCCGGACGGATACCCATCCCAATAGCTTCTATAGACTATAGTCTATAGTATGAAAAACAGTAAGATCATGTCAGATTTTTCGGTATTTTGCACTAGAGGTTAAAGGTCAAATCACATCCTTTAAAACCCAACCTTTCAGTGTTTATTTGATTGCACACCCACATGCAACACTTATAGTAGAATATGCTGAATGTCCATTGGTTACATAAGCAGGCGTATAATAATAAACATTGTCCAACTGCTTGTGTTTGTTATATGATAGTAGTACCGTTATTTACACTGGGTGGGCAGTTGGTGGTATACTGAACCCTGCTTGCTCTGCTTGTGGCTTGTCTTGTACAAGTTCTTCGACTGTGCTGGTGTCAGAACACTTCACAAGTTTTGGGGCTGCATTTACCAAAATGATAAGTCCACAGATGAGAAGAAGAACCCACAAAGTACAGCAAATTGCTCATTTTTAGTGAGACAACTATATTCGCAACCAACCATGTCGAGTTCTGAGCAGGTCAAAGAGATGACAACAAAAAGAAAGGATACTAATAATTGTTGCCTTTATTCAGCAATTACGTTGTTCTAAAGACAACAGATAACTACTGGTTGTGAGTTAGACGCTGAAATATCCTGGGAAAATTTCGGCTGAATAATTTATTTAGTTTATCTTTAAGTGGCCTTAGTCTGTGACTTATAAATAAACCCATGAAAACTTTGCATTTACAACTTATAAAATATGATTGACAATATGCACAAATCAGGTTTTTTCATCAGAAAAAAAATTGAACAAAAATTTGATTCTTGTAAAGTTATCTGTGAAGGTTTAATCATAGACAGTTTATTACTGTCTATAGTCTAATGGTTAGCTAACTGTGCTTTCAAGCAAACTGTACATCTATGGCACATTATTAAAAAAATCCCTCTTGACTATGTGTTCACATTGTATTTAAAAATTTGTCAGGTTGGCATGCAGAGTGGAGATTAGTTTTCATTTGTGTGCATTTGAAATCATGTTGCCATAGCAGTGCATGAACTTTGACCCATTGAAACTAATCAAGTGTATGCACAACCAGCAGCATATGGAAAGTTCATCAACAGCACTTCAAGAGAGCATGGGTGTAAGATTTCTGGGGGTAATGTGTGCCTCATAAAAAACAGGGTGGCTTGGCTGCCCCCTGAAAATAGATAATTACCCATGATGCAAAGAGCACTACATGACAGAAACTCCATGTCAGACTGCAATTTTGGAAAGTATGAAGTGAGCTGTTGGCCGTGCAGCAGAACACACATAGAATTCACAAATTTTACAAATTGGTGCTGCATTCTGTGCAAAGCTATATATTCTCCATAATTTTCAGAAAATTGATTTGAAAACTGCCCACCTATGTATGTCTTTGAGGATATTAAGACACACATGGCATGGCGGCCATTTTGGTTTTCAAATATTTGGCAAATGTGAGTCGTTATTGTAATTACAATTTGAATTAGGTTATAAATTCAACACAGCTAATAATTAAGTGATACAAAAATCACGTTTTGTATCTCTGATAGCTGTTCCACCTTACATCCAAAAATTCCGAATAATCAATAGATAACAACCCCCACAAAGAAAGGGGGGAAAATGATGAATGTAAAAAAAAGTATCTCATGCAGCATACAGTTTGACAGGAAGCGGAAGTCAAATTGGTTTACCATTTACATACAGCATTTGCATTTTCAATGCTGGTATAGCTGAACTCAAAATACTTGAAATAAAAAAAAATTAAAACAGGACAGACTGAGAAATTAACCTCACATCAAAAATCTACCAAGACTTTATAAAAGAATCAGAGTTTTTTACATGAACAATCTACATGTATATCAAATATCTATGAATAGACAGGTTGATAATAATAAGTATTGAAAAATCTTTGACCTCGAAAGTAAATATGAAGATGGCTGTTACTGATCTTGCACTCTGATGTAAACAAACCTTGTTTCAGTTTGACTTCAGTGGCTGTTATAACTGGTCCTGTTGAAGATGACGAGTTTTAATATCTTTCATGTAACCAAATCATATGGCTTCTTTCTCCCCGGGATTTTGATATATTAATGCTCGTTGTTGGCCGATATGATGAAAAAAAGAACTTGTTCAAAGTATGTATTTACATTTGGCATCAATCAAACATGATGTATTTGTTGGCTGCAATGACGAAATTTGGATTTTCAGACGTACACTATAGTGGTGCATGTACCCCATAATTTCTGGCTTTATTATAGCGCCCTCTGGTGACAATTCTTAGGCAACCTTTTGTATTTTGTAAAGTTACGCCTCCTGGTGTGAGAATGATTTATGCTTTTATGAATAACATATTCCCTGTACTGAAAAGTTTGAAAAACACTAATGTACATATGTGGGACATTCCATTTCACCGACAGGGAATACCAAGCTGTGGCAGAAGAGCAAAGAAATCCGTAATATGAAATCATGAAACAAGAGAGTGCTACACAAGCTTCGATTTAACAGACATGGAAGACTGCATGTGTTTTGAACAGAATCAGACATGTAAAAGACAACTCAAGGTGTTTAAAAGAAAGATAAAATCTACAACAACTCTATAAATTATATTCTATGAATATAATTGATATATTTACAATTTGTATAAGAATGCATTTTTTATAAAAATGCAATTTTAGCTTCAAGGCATAATATGCAACATGGTAGACATAGAGAAGATACATTAAGCATGACTTGTACCGTTATGTAGTAATCTTTGGTTTGTAGTATATACACTGTACATACGCAATCATTGTGATAGACTTTGAAATTTTCATGAGATCGTGTTGGAAAAATCACTTTGAAAGATAAAAAAATTTTACAGTGTCAAATTCTGAAAATGGATGAAAACATCAGAATTTGTTTTCAATTTTTGGCAGATTTCGAGATTCCTCAAATGGAAATTTATCACTGAGATAAGTTTACAGCTCAAAATAATTAGGTTTTGAGAAAATCTGGCCTCTGTAGATTTCATCTATGGGCCGAAAATGCAAATTAAAACGAGCCCTTTTTTCTGCTGTTGACAAAATGTTGATTCAGCCTCTCATATAACTTTCACAACCATTGAAAATATATAGAAAGATAGGGTGTACTGTGGAAATCATGTGACAGGGAGCACTGTCACTATTGGTTGGTCACAAGAAGTGGTGAGCTGGGGAGTATAGCAAAATTTAAATGACTCAAATGGAATCAAAGTTCAAGCCCAGCAAGTCCTTTCGTGTTGCAAGAAGTGGTCGTCGTGTCATAAATAAAGCTTTTGCCACCTGATCACAAGAATTATCTCTGGAGTTATTCATACCGGTACTGTTAGGTTTAGAAATTACAAACCACCTATGTCTATTGACATCGCTGATCTATGAACAATTTCTAGATAAAATTATGTCCAAAGGGTTTGTGTATTGTATTAAAAGTGAAAATTTACTGGCCATCTTGTCACTGTACACAACCTGATGCACATGACAAGGAATATTTTGGACAAGAAACCAACACTGCTGATAAACTACCGAAAGAGGTAGGAGTATTTCTGTGTAGTGAACTACTTTTCTGAGTGAACATTCCTGTGGTACAAGAGATGAAATAGACTGTCGACAGTCACTTGTCCCATTGTGGCTGGTCAGTACAACTAAAACCTTTCATCAGGCCTTACCCCAAAAGGCTTTGATTCTCAGATTTGGAAAAGCATATTACACAGCACTTGCCACAGTGGTTACATGGATTTTAACCATTTGGGTGCTGTAACTTTTCCCACCAAAATTTTAGTGTAACATTTTACCAATTTTGATGAATTTTCTGCATATTGTTTGATATTTTTGGTCTGAATGGACATCACATTACATTGGCTGTGAATTCTTATCAAAATTTTGGCAAAAATCTGAAAAAAATTTATATTTATAAAGGTGACAAAAATTGACTCTGGCACTCAAAGGGTTAAAGAAAAGAAGGAACAAGGGACAGTCGACAGTCTGGGTATGAAATGCACAGTTTAAGACTTCCGTAGTTGTGCTTCTCACAAACGTATGCTTTTCGTTTCACATGTTGACCTTTATGTTTTCCCTATGCAATGGAACATTCCTTGTTATTTCACAGAAATGTGACCAAATCACCATAATAACATCATTGCATCTGTTTCAAAGTTTACAGATCGATTTACAAACTGGAATACCTTGCCTTTGAGACAATGTATATTTTGGTGCTATGTAAACATAAGCCCTTTTGGAGGGTCTGATAACTTAATTGGTTCTTATGAATGTCCCGAATGAGGTAGGAACTGTTGTTAGAATTCTCATCATTTCAGCTCATCAACATTTTTCATTCATGAATCAATTCCAGTAAGATCAAGACTTCCAATCACTGGTCAACTTGACTTGGTCAGCCATCATCTTCAACAAAAGCTGTTCCTCTGTCCCCTCTCTCTTTGTAGTTAAACTGTTGGCTCACTGTGTGGCATCAACATTGGACCTTGAGATACCAGTTAAATTATTAAAGCTCACAGTTGACTTTGTTTGGACCACATGAAAATGTAGAAAGTGTAATTTTGTTTTCAACGAACATACCTATGAAATGGGGAAATCCTGAGTTGTAAGCTTAAAATATGGACAGTTGTTCAAGTGTACAGAGAAACTTCCCGCCCTAAAACTGACGATTAATCACACTTTCCACAGTGTAATGTTTAATCTCTACAGTGAGTTCTGTGCAGTCTACAATCTTAGGTAAGGACGTTGAATTTGGTAAATTCTAAATGTGGATAACTACTTTGGCACATCTATTATTGGACTACGTGTTGGACCCTTCCTGGCGGCCATTTCTTCTTTCCCTCTTTCTGGCCGACTCCTGGCATGTGGATTCGTCAATCTCTTTTTCTTCCGTCTCAGTGCACTCTTTGCGACGCAGCCTGGTTTCCGTCTCCTCGGCCAACTCCTGCCATTTTTCTCTATTGCTTACGCATCCTCTCAGAAGGGGTTTGAATTTATCATTTATGGACGTCAATGCCTACAGAGCAAATAAATAACAAACTATTACAAGGCTGCAAGGCCAGTAAAAATGATTATTTTCAGTTGAAGTGATATTTTTTCAAACACCATGATATTTCATATGAATTAAAGAAGTCACAAAGTTACAATAAAACTTGGAGCTTTGGTGACAGAGTCAGTCTCTACTCCATATTTTTAGGAATTCAGTTTGACCAATATACAGAAATTTAGTCAGACAGGGCTTGGCCATTTCATGAAATTTTACTGATAGAAAATGAATATAGAATGTCACATTTTACCATTTAATGAACTTTGAGAGATGCTTACTCACCTTGTAAACCGGCAAACAGATTGCATCGATGAATTCTACCTGCATCTTTGGTAACAAATCTTTTTTCTCTCTGTTCATCATGTCCTAAAAATTAAAAAAAATATAATTACAAAAAATTTAAATCTTATTATTAGAAGTTTACATGGCAGACCAGACTGATTTGATTTGAGAAATGTAAATGTTATTTGTAATTGATGAATGTAACAAGTTGTTATTTTCATGCCTCTACATTATTTTATACCCTAAATTTTCACCAGTTGAAATACACCAGACTTGGTTGTCATTTCTGTATGAACAGTAAAAAAGATTCACAGAAGTTTGTACTGATTTTCCATATGATTACCCTTTCTCCACCATGGTTTGGCCCACATCTATTGTTATCAATGGGAAGAGTGGACCTGTTTACTGGGAAATGGGGGTGAACAAATTGATTTACTTCAAAGCAAATTTTGCAATTCTCTCCGAGCCATATGTTCAGTTTTGTGTGCTACATCCAAGAAAACAATTAATAGATGTGGCGTCATTAAAATGGCAAATCCACTATGCTGTTGCGGGAGATGGACAAACATCTTGCAAAATAGTCCTTGACAACTGAATTTATAATGATTCACTCACCGATGGTGTTTTGTTGAATTTTCTTCTCTCGATATCCCCTTGCTGGAAGAACTCGTCTGCGATTTGCTCCGCGACTTGTTTCTCCACTTCCCAGGGTTTGGCTATTGCTGAAATATCACACGCTGTCATCATCATGCACCGTAACAGGTCTCGATGTTCATCGTTGCTCCAGTTGAACTGCCCCGCATCAACTGCTTTGAAGAAATCACCTCTTGTTCTACAGAAGAAGAAATATGAACATGTTTTGATTAAGCAATAAAGCACACCCAGCGACGGTATACCACGAGAGTGGTATACCGTCACGTGGTGTGATTTATTGCTATTATATCATAACAGTATATTGAAATTCTGGCATGGAACGTCGAAAACAGATTTTTGCTCAAGCCGAGAGCTCACCTGTGTGCCAGCCGCGGTATATCGCCAATATACCACCGTTCTTTTCATGTCTCGACCAATCAGATCGCTGTATTTGTGCTATCAATATACTGGTATGATATAATACTCAATATGGCTGATTCCATGTGATATCAGATTCCTACCATCGATAATTGCTATAAGTACATGTGTTTGTCAGAAACCTTCCCTCAAACTATTGGAAATTACATGCACAAGAATCATGAACATTTCATGACGACCGATGCTTTTATAAAAGCTACGAAGTGATGAGGGCTAAAACCATTAGCTATTGTGATAAATAAACGAACAAAACAAATATTTGTGCAAATTGCTGAAGATAGTAGCTAGTGTCACACATGCACCACTATATTTCCAAACTACCTAGAATTGCCAATTTCTGTGATGGAGTACCATTCATCGTGCCACCATCCCTCAGTGGGTGAGGAGAATTTGTCAAAATCACTGTTCTCAGCACTTCCAGGCATGACAAACTTTGTCTCACTGACAAGCAATTATTCAAGTTGGGTTGTTTCTAATATTTGTTGTCATTTTTTAAACTCTGATGGAAATATACTTTCTCAGGCATAATGCATACAAATGCTCAGTATTTTTTCTTCCAAATTCAAAATCCTGAACATTTTGAAATTTTCACAGCAGACCACGAAGCTAACATGATCATAAAGCTTGGCTTACATGTGCCAAATCTATTATGCAAAATGTATCTACATTAATGTTGCATGCAATGAATCAAGAGTCCCTAACTCAAGAAAGGATGCTCCCGGACCCCTCAACTCACCTGAAATACACTGCCAAATCGGTTGCAAGTATCGTCTGTTCTAACAATCGTATGACATAAGAATACTGATCCTGAGTAAGGTTGGCTAGGATTTCGTTACCCTAGAAACAAGCAAAACACAATTGTTTACTGTCAATTGTTTACTGAGTATTATTGCCAGCAAATATCTTATAGCTTTGTCAATACCAGAGAAATTGTGACATCATTCCCAAGATTGTTACTGATAATGTATCCGATTATACAGCATTGTGGCTCTAGATGTTTTCTACATCTACAAATTCACTGGCATAGCCAAAACTATAAAATAATAGCAATAATGTACCAAAAACTATAAAATAATAGCAATAATGTACCCCCTCCCGGCCAATAATGGACTCAAGCAAACTGTGCACTCCATAGTGTACTTGCCCTCTCCTCATACATTATATTTTGCAAAGTATGCTTTCGTCCATTATTGTCCGGAAGGGGGTACATTATTGCTTAAATTTATCACAGTCATCAAAGATATATTTCTTCTGTTACTGGTATTGGGAAGTTTGGTCTACTTGCCTTCTCTCTTTCTGGAAAACTTGCAAATGACAGGTGAACTATGACCTCATCTGAGGAACTGTATGCTTTTGTTCACCAGGTGAATTTCTTAATCCTTTCAAAATGTGATTCTGTACACTACCATATAATACACCATCTTCAAGACATTGGAAAATCTGAATTATTGACGTTGCTCTCACCTTGGAATTGAGAATCATAATGCACTGATCAAAATGATGCTGTTCCATTGTGGATGAGCTGTACAGCTGAGCTAGAGGGGAACCAACACTGAGGACGAAAAACACAGATATTACAATTACAAACAGAGCTGGAGATGGAATTTTGTATATGATGAAATGACAGTAACACTTCTTGATTTAAATAATACTAACTCTACAGAGGGACAGTTCTATTTCTTTTCTGCTGATGTGCAGCTGGCTCGGAATATCTGATTGGTCGATTATCACTATTCACAGCAACTTTGAGTATAATTCAATGATAATGGTAAGATTCAGCTGACCAATTGGATAACAGCTTCCAAGACGCTGCACATTAGCCCTTTCTTATTGTTCAAAGTTAGCATAATTATCAGGAAAGAATTCATCAGAATACAATATAGAATTCTTTCAAGAAGCCACCAGGGTTGTCAAAGTACATATCAACACAAATACGGCCATTTGCAAATGACATCATTTTTCTCAAATTAACATGCAAAATAAACATTTGTCTGCAAATTTAGATCACATTTTCAGAAATTATGCATATGAGAATGATGAAAATGCAACAAATTGGCAACTGCTGAAGTTACAATGAACACTTGAAAATATCTTACAGTCTCAGACTACACCCTGCAACAACAGCCACGCATGCAACACTGTCTGCATTTGAACACAAAGAGGGACTGTGATTTCAAGTAGCAGTGCCCAATGTCACATATACATGTACTTAGTAACAAAATTGAACCACAAACAGCACTATTTTGTGACTTACAGAATCTCAAACGAGTTGTTGGTTCCTCTGTGGTCCAAATCATGGCAGAGACATGCTATCAACAAAGCCAGCGCCTCCAAATCTCCAAACACATTGTGCATCTGTCCTGTCTGTGAGGAAAGACAGAACAACAGGAACATTGTCAGGAAAACCAACTTGCCTGAAAATTGATCGTGTTGGCATTTCTTATTTAACAATATAGCAAACGTATATGGCCAAGGAATGATTGGAATATTCTGAAGAGTGTAAAACAACTTCATTTCAAATATCAACTCTGCTATTTTGATTTTCAAACTTTTGTCATCATGTTTTAATTTAAATATGTTCAATGCAACCGTTTATTTTTTAGGAGAGTGTACCTCCTGATTTTAACATAATCAACTGTGTGAGATTGTCTGATTGGGTACTTAACGGACATCACCTGAAACTTTTTTGACCAATGACAGCGTCTTTTGCTTTTCAGCTTGGCTACTCACCCTAAGCATGGCAAACATTGTTTGCGCAACCGTAAACGCATGCCTCCAATTATGGTACGTGACACTACGATAATTTTTCCGCACACTCAGCACCCATCGACATATCACCTGACCAAAAATAAAAGGTATAAAAAACACAGAATAATGCTTTACGGTGAAGTTTGCATAATAAGGACGGGAACTGGTGTTGCTCAATATAAGCATGTGACCATGTGTGCGTGTTCCTATTAACACAAGTACACACATTTGCATCTATCTATCTACATGTATATATAGTGTAGTTTTAACGGGAAGTAAGACAGTTTCAAGGTTAAGCATTGTATTACTGGCCAGTTTCGTGTAGGTAGAACCTACACTCATCAGATACTTTGGCCTTTACAGGGATGATGGCCTCGGCATCACCAAAGCCACACCAAGAAAAGTTGAACACATAAAAAAAGATCTGTGTGCCATCTGCAACAAATCAGTTACAGCACCATGAATAATACAGCGCAATTTATCCAGGGCCACAACAAAACAATCATCTCTAATAAAACAGATTACAGCACGAAAAGACAATGCAACTGCCAAGTGCGGTCATCATGCCCTATGTCTGGACACTGCCTATCCGAATCCGTCATTTGTCAAGCCACAATCTCATCTCTGGACAGCAAACCAGATCATATGTAGGACTCACTGCTGGCACTTTGTATGTTTGTATGTATGAATTATTCTGCAGACATACACATATAGATCTACACAAATACAAACACAAACACACAGCAGAGAAAACTTATAGAAATGAAAGAAAGAGAAAAAGAAAGAACAGTTCTCGTGTACTCTTAAAAGAAAAAAGTAAAAGAGAAATTAAAATTGAGGACAGCTAGAGACTGGAAAACTGCCAGATAAACAGAAACCTGATTTTTAGTTTCTCTACAACCATTCTCCTGTTTATTTGAACAAGGGAGCTGTCCAGTTGTCTCACCTCATAGTTGATCCTGAATTTCTGCACAAGATCTAAGTCCAGAAACATTCGTATCGATGCCTGCAAAGTCTGATCTTCTTCAAGTTCAAAATCACTGAAGGAATAACTGTAAAGCTGGAAAGCAGACGCGGAAGGCACAACCATTTTCTGTTCAAGCAAACACAGAAAAAGAGATTGTTGAAAATTTCATGAAAATTTTCATCACACATCAAATATATGACAAATATCCTGCTGTTCACATTATTTTGGTAACGTTTATGTGACTCTGATGTACATAACTTTCTGTTAAAACAAAGTATGCATTGTACCTGACAACAGAATATTTCATCTATATAAAAGCTAAAATTGATGAGATGCCATATTTAAGTTTTATCGTTTGATATTCGGGGATATTTCTGAAAGCATTCTGATTGGCAGTTGGCAAAATACTGCACGTATACCTTTACAGAAAATGTTGATACTGGCAATACTTACTTTGAGTCTTATTGCTTCCTCTCTTGGGGCGGTTGCATGATATGACAAGGTCTGAAAAGTAAAACATTTAGGGACGGACCATTAGATCTTGGGAGGGGGGGTGGTCAAAAACAGAAAAAAAAAATTTTCAGAGCAGAAAGTTAGGAAAAAAAAAATCTTCAAACTAGTTTGCAAAATAAAAAAAAATAAATAAGAAGACAAAGGCGTAAAAAAAAAATCTGCAAAAGTCTTTAAAATTTTGAATTTTTTTTAGATTTTACCGACAGTAAGCAACTTTCTGTATTTTTAATACATCCTCCCGGCACATTTTTAATTTTAATTATACATTTAGAGTGACTGTATCCCTTATACTGGAAGTTGTGATTATCTTATCTTTTCAGGACTTTTGTATTCTGATCACTTGAAAATTATGAAATTATAGAGCCTGTTTTCTACTTGTTTCCTGCGTACAAACCAAGCAGGTACACTAGGTAAAACATTGAAACTATGGTATGGTTGTCAAGACAGAAAGTTGTATTTGCCTTTTAAGATCAAGGTAAACAGATGCAGGCCACATCAGTTTCATTTTTTTCACAGCATTTTATTGCAATGATGAATGCAAGAATGGGTGAACAAGTAGAAACACGTCAATAATGATAAAACAACATATCAAGTCATTATGTATTATTTTGCTTTTAAAAAGGCATTTTCAATTCTTTTTTCTCAAAAAACAGCCTCAAATAACAACAGCAACACATGTTTTAACATTCTACATACATTACGTAGAATGCCATCTATCCAACAAATCCCAACACAAAACACATAAAAGGGTTGAACTTGAAAGTTTCTCGATAGCAAATACTGAATAAATCTGCATGGTTAATCGTTTTTGTGTAGCAAATTTCAAAGAAATTGGACAAGCCCTTTCAGAGAATACAGATTTTTTGACCATGAATGGCATAAATTGCCCTAAAAAGACAAATATTGAAATTTCAACACATCTAAACACATCCAATCAATTTGGACATGCTGCTACAGAGAAATAGATGTTTTGATCAAAAAAGGGCAACAATTGCTCTAAAAACACAAATATGCAAATTTCACTATATTATTTAGCTTATTTTAGCTTCTCAGCTTGTCAAAATCAATTGTAAATCATGAGATATGCATGATGTTTGGTGGAGTGAATGTAGGCATTTCACCACGCAGTAGAAATGGAAGCCAGGAAACCAAAATAGTCAATTTTCAAAACTATACGAAGCTACTGAGGAGCAAGAAGACCATGTTTCAGAGGAAGATGTGTAATCCGAAAAAATGCTCCCAAAGTGCCACCAAAAATACCATTTTTATCTCTATTTTTCAAAAGCTCCAACAGCAGGAGGGGGACACCCCCCTCCTGACCTCCCCCCCGCAAAAATACTCCCCAAGTGCCACCAAATAACACCATTTTAATCTCTATTTTTCAAAGCTCCAACGGCAGGAGGGGGACACCCCCTCCTGACCACCTCCCGCAAAAATATCTCCCCAAGTGCCACCAAATACACCATTTTAATCTCTATTTTTCAAAAGCTCCAACAGCAGGCCCCCGGCAAAAATACTCCCCAAGTGCCACCAAATAACACCATTTTAATCTCTATTTTTCAAAAGCTCCAACGGCAGGAGGGGGACACCCCCTCCTGACCACCCCCCGCAAAATACTCCCCAAGTGCCACCAAATAACACCATTTTAATCTCTATTTTTCAAAAGCTCCAACAGCAGCAGGGGGACACCCCTTTCCTGACCTCTTCCCAGTGACCGCTTGCGTGGCCGCTTGGGTGCTTGGCACCGCATGTTTGCCCTCTTTATCTTCAGACAGCGACGAATGAAAAAAATTTATAAATCTGAAAATTTACTCCGAAAAAAAAATTTGCACAGCTAATCTCAATTGAAAAAAAAAATTTCAGAAATTTACAATAGTAAAAAAAATTTTTCACAATTTCATTGTGACCACCCCCCCCCTCCAGGTCTAATGTCCATCCCTAGATGTATAGAATCGGAGATCAGGGTTACTTGCACTAATGCAAGGAAAATGACCTTGTTTTTACAGAAATCAGTGCATTATTTGAAGTAGAATTTGCCCTAGTGATAGATGTTCAGGTTCTAAAATTTGTACAGTATTTGCTGATATGCAGACTGAAAGATCTGTCGCTTGAGGGCGCCCTCTACGCTCCCCACTCTTGAATCTTTCAGTATGGCTGATATGCTGATTATATGGGCTTATTTGGAAGCTTGTGAAAGTTTCAACTGTTTTGTTTTAGTGAAACCAAATTTTTCCCCATAGAGTTAATACAGACATAGTGGCCATTTTCAAATTTAAATATCAGTAGTAATGTATAATGTATAGTAACAAAATTTGCACGGTTGACTCGTGATTTTATCCTTCATTTTGAAAGAGAATGTTTTGTCTTCAGGGAAATTCAAGCAAAAGTTACATCCTAGTGAATTTTTTAGGTGCATTCTACCTTAAAGAATATTAAAATACAATTAAACAGCTGTAACTTTTGATAATGTATTCATTGCTCCATTCTAAAATAAAATAAAATACAATTTCTTATTCCCTTTTAATAGCAAAGCATGGGCATCATGAAATTTGAAACAAATACACTATAGCACTATGGTCAGTGCATGAAATCTTGTGTTAGGTCATGACCTCTGACCCCATACTCACCTCCAGGGCAATTTTGTGCCTGGCTGCTGCTTTGCAGGCTTTCTCATAGAGAATGGCATTGTGCATACCCATGCCACAGAATATTGCAAATGCCTGGAGTGGGAAAAAAATGAAGATATTTATCATGGAATTGGGCAGTATCATGTGTTGTGTTGAACATGGATCGAGAGAGCAAAAGGTACAAAAAGTTTTAATGATTTCAATGGTAAACTGAGCAGAAATCGATCTTAACTTGATTCAAATACGCAAGGCCTCTAAAGTTTGGCTTACCTCAAAGAAGTTCTCGTCATTCTGGTTGAAGGGCATTCCGTCTAATTTATTGACCAGCTGACTGACACCTACGATAGCACCAGATGAATTCTTGATTGGCATACACAGGATTTGCCTGGTCTGGAACCCTGCATCTGAATCAACCTGCAAAAACAAATATGAACTACCATGATTATCTATTACCATGAACAAGTTGTTTGCCAAATGAATTTAAAAAATCCCAAGACTGGTATAGGTTAATAACAGAAAATATTCACATGACTTTAAATCCTTTTAAAGAAACTTTTTTTAACCTTAAAATGCTAACATTAAAATTTGAGACCACTGCTACATTTCAGTACAAAAGCATATCAAACAAGTACCTAAGGTATATAATTTGGCTGCCAATAAGCATAATTCATATTTAGAGAGTCAATTCTACTGAAAAGGGAAAATATCTTGAACTGTCAGGACAATCTTTAGTCTGTCTGATGTTTGAAGCGTTGAATGACGTACATGTTTTCACACTGATTTGGGGAAAACTAAACTTTAACGTCACTGATTTTTAAATTTTTAAACGTGAAGTTGGTGATTGTGGCAAATACATTCAATTTCTCAAAGTTTCACCTCTTATTCTGATAATATTGGTAAATTGCCTTATACAATGACCTCACAAAGTCAGTAATATATGGAAAACAATATTTTTTTTCTTGTTTGCTATCTATATATAGCATTTGACATTTACTGGTATATTTAATAGTACACCTGATCTTAGAATACTTCATCAAATCTATTTCTTGACTGACAGAAAAGTAATATTTTGCTGACATTATAAAATTTTTGATAGAACGATGAGTAATATATGTAACATGTGTATTTTCTAAAGAAGTAAAATTTGAGGTCAATATTTAATTTACCTTAGGGTCAAACTTTGAATCCTTGTGTGCATCAGGAATATTTAGAGTCTGGAGAAAGAAAAAAAAATCAAGTTTACAAAATTTGACACATCCATTGAAAATCCATATGTGCCTATGGATGTTATCCATTGCATTCCTGGATTTTCTGTCTTGAAACCATCGGCATTCCAATGGAATGGAGACTGTAAACATGTGATGTAATTCAAACAGACGATGACAAAAAGTCAGAAAAGCAGACACACAGACATGCATGCAAATAAACTGCTGGTACTCAGTTGTGTAACACAAAGTTTAAGATGTAAATGGAAAAGGAAAGCAACAAACCATTGCACACCTGACCTTTCATGTGACAATTACTTCAGCTACAGATATTTTCATTCCTGGTTATTTTACATAAACTTCAAAATCTCCTCAATAAAATGGAATGATGAAAGTGTTCATTACTGCTGAAAAACTTCACAAAATGTCTAAATTTGAGTCCAAGGTAACACGGTGATATGTACACTGATTGTGTTTCAAGTTTAGCCATTTTTTTGCAAATGGGTCAAAGTTGAAAACCAGGATGGATGACCTCTCACCTCTCCAGTTGTTGCCACATATCCTGTAATACCTATATTGATTGGAAATCTTGGGCTTTCTTCATTGCTGTAAGCAAAGTAATGTAAATCTTCACTGTTTTATATAAGGTCAGAAACCATGACATTGTCACATTTCTGTCATCTTTACATACATGTAATTACCTATCACATAATATATATGCTTTTTGTTGAACTTGAATGTAAATACACATTAAAGGGTTGGGGTGGGGGTGGGGGGGTGTCCTGACTGTGGCTGAGTGACTTTCTTGTAGATAATCATTACCTCTTCCCAGAAATTGGCAATGAATGATATGCAAATGTAAAGCAAATTTAGCATTTTATGTATATTCATAATTCATCAGTTTTGTAGCTTTCCAATCATTTCAAGACTTTGTGAAATAAACTTTGGTTTTGTCCGTTTATTAGACTGGCCCCTGTCACTTTGGTTTTCCCAGCAGCAGTTACAGGCTTAGCAACTGGTGTACCTTGCAAATGCCCTCTAGTGTTACAAAAGTCTGGCCGTTTTGTTGACATTTAAAGTGTACTAAGAAAATGATTACGAAGTGATCAATTCATGATCACAAGCAATAATCTTGATTTGTAGCCGATCATTCTCGAGACTTGATCAGCAAGGTTTTTCTTGTCTTGGTATGATCTGAGATGAGAATGGGCATGCAAGAAATGATCAGGAAATTAGGCCTGACACTGACATAAAACTCATAATACTCAGTGCAGCTAAGGCTTCTATCACAGACTGTGTCTCCATGTTCCGTGCATACAAGGCTTTCAGTCCCACTCAATCAAGTTGATAATTTACCCCATTTTAAAGAGAAGAGACACAAAGTTGCCACATTGAACATTCTTGAAATAAACTTCTGTAAGTAGTGAATGAAGAATAATGGCATTCTATGCATGGCCATGAAAAACTCCGAAGAAAACTCCGCCTGCACCCTCATGCATATTTATTAGCCTGACATCATACACTTGTAGCAACCTGGCTACCCCAGCCCTGTAACTTGAGGTTCACAAGTTTGTGGGCCATGGTGTTCACCCAACGATCTGGTTTTCAAAAATAGGGTAGGTAGTTAGGCAAGAATTTTTCCAAAATATTTTTATTTTTAAATATGCATTTTTCAGAGGTTCAGGGCGGTCTAACACTGGCCACAACATTTCCAGAAAAATGTATCATACATATAAAATGAAAAAAAACATAAAAGACATCCTCGTTCAAGCAAAAATCGATTGCCAAGTAACGAACGCCTGATTTTACGGTTTTTCTTTCTTTTTTTTTACTTCCGTGTTTACGTAGCACTAAAAAGTTTAGGGTCGACAGGTAAAAAATAGGGTAGGTCGGGTAATTGGAACAGCACAATTTTTTTTGTTCAGCCTTATATGCCCGTAGACTTGGGGCAATGCTATCTCCTCTTTAGTGTGAAGCTACTTGATTGCAGATACCATTTTTGGTACAGCCATCATTTTAAAACTTTTGATATGCATAAGGCACATTGGGATACGTTGTGCACAGCGAGATGTTAGTAACTTCTGATTGAATTCAAATGAGAATGTGTTCAAAGTGACTCTTTATATTTGCATAAGATTTCTCCGTGAATAAATACTATTATCTTCTTCCAAGTTTATCATGTACAATCTCAGTATATACCTCATAAACTCTCATTCAATTCTGAATTTTACCTCAGTTTGTTGAAGTCTTCTTCATTGTCAAGGTCACTGTACGCCATTTCAAAGACTTGAGAAAAAATTCCCTGGAAGTCAAAAAAATTGCAAAAAAATAAGACAGAGATGGAGGCTTTGTGTTGTGGATCAGTGATATAGTTCATGCAAGAAATGGTGCATGCCCAAAAATGCAAAGTGCTTGGCTAAAATCAATCTGTGTAAATAGAGGGAGCTTCTGATTAAATCTCCAACTTGAACTTTTCCGAGCTGCTGATCTTGTACATCTTCAGATGACTCCTGGAATGACCTCATTTTCTTCAGAGTTTGAAGTGCCATGGAAAACGTGGTGAGGGGGAAAATGGAAAGATTCAGAAGAAGAGGTACACTCCAGGGTCTTGAGATTGGTGTTTGGGTTTAGGTTCTACAACAATCAGAGATCAGAAGCCAGTAACCTTGTGGACTCTAAGAATTCTAAAATTGAGATCACTTCAGTTCTACTAGTCTCCTGTATTGAGTTGAAATAAATCTAGGAAATTGATCCATGCGCTGACTCGATCAGACAAGAGGCCAGTATTATTGCTTTACAATCTAAAGTAAGACAATCATGCCACTTTTGTAAATTTCATTACCTATTGACTGATTAAAGTCCTTAGCCTGACCATTTTACACAGTCCAATCTGACATGGATACAGTCAGATATACTGCTTTTAATACCGTACACGGGTAATTCATGCACACTTGGGTCTTGTCAGAGAAACCTTATGACACTGAAACAGTCCTTTCATTACCATTCAAAAGTTCAATAATATCAGTGCCACTGACTGACAAGAACACCTTTCCTTTCCAAAAGAGTGGGAGATTAACAAAAGTGCGATGGTAGCATGGTGACTTTAATTGTGTGTAAGCCAAAGCTTGTGCAAGCTATGATTGAGGCAAAAGTGCAGAGTGCTGATAGGGGGCGCTATTAATGATTGCGTAGAGCACCCATCGCTAGAGGGCGCTGTGTTGACCTGCTCCGTTCCATGGGTCGTGCCCCGGGGTCGTGCAGGTGGTCGTGGTGACATTCTACTGGAAGACAATGAAAGAATAGAAATATTCACCATTTCTTTAGCTTCTTTCTTAATTTTTCTCCTCTGGAAATGCAGCAAAATATATAATGAAAGAGATGACTGCTAGTTAGCCGATGGAAAAAAGGCATCAAAAAGCAAAGAAATATAAAAATTGAAACAACAAATGTTGGTTCCAATGAAAGTTTCTAAAGAAGCAAATGACGGAGAAGCAGCAATGACAATAAAAGTACCATGATGTATTTGACCACAAAATTCATGTTATCATGACCTTGAACTGAAATTGAAAGAAAGAAAATTTGATGAAAACCTTTACAGCACCATAAAAAACTTAGCATTTATTTTAAAATTTAGAGTTATTACATCTAGAATATTTAAAAAATTTAATATGAACAAATCATTAGTGGACTTTTACAAGAGCAACATATTATCTTAGTAAGACACAACATCAAACTTTACTTGAGAGAGAATAAACTGCTGATAAATAGAGACACATCAAAAATTGAAGAATGACATAAAAATAGAAGAATTTTCAATATACAGAGTGATTAAGTGGAATTAGAAAATTTTGAACGTTCATGTCATTGAGACATAGTTAATTCCTCATTGGTAGGAGGACATACAGCTGTTTGAATTTACCATTTTTTGTATCCACTGAATATTTTCTGCATTTTTGGTGGATACAAATTTAAATATTTTTGTCAACACGAAGCATCGTTTAGAAAATAGTTATAATTCAGTAGTAACTATATCATACCATATGTTGATGATGCAAATACAGTGATCTGATTGGTCGAGACATGAAAATTATCATGCTGTATGAGCAATACAGCACGGTTGGAACACGCATATGCTCTCAGTTGGAGAAAAATTCCTTGTTTGATGTTTCATGCCATAATTTCAATATACTATAAATCACCTCAGCGGGTATGCCACTCGGTTTGGCAAGATTACTCCACATATGCAGTAGCTATTGCTTATGCATACATGTATATCTGGTTTTTACCCAATGCTGAGGGGGTTTATTGCTTTAATACACTAACTACATAAGGGGTATATCTTATCGATATCTGCAAGACAGCATCATATAATTTGAAGTTTTGAAACACATGCTGATTTTCCAAATTACAACATCAAAATGTCTCTGGACACAATGTCTCCATCTCTCCCTAAAGTTGTAATGTTACAAATGTAATGACCTTTAACCTTCTGTTGTTGCCGTAGCATTAAGAAAGATTTCATTGCCATTAAATCAAATATAAATCACAATCATTTGCAATAAAATATCTCTTGCATCAAAATAGACGATTTCAGTAAATCTGTCTTTGGCAGCAATTAAGTTGGACAGTTTTATCATCACTGCAACCCCTTTCTCTCACAGACTATGATCACACACAAAATGCTTTCAAATAGATCGGTCTGACCTAGAGAAAGTATAGCCAGTCAAGGTGCATGAAGAAGACAGGAAGGGTACATTGTACAAATGGTATTCTAAACAACACTAAAACTAAAACAGGTAATCTCAGGCCTACAGAAAGTAAACATATGTTAATAATACCAAGCTTGTAAAGAAGAAATGGCACGACTTCTTTTAATATAATACAACCACAACTTTGAACTATTTGTGGTTTTGGTAATACTACAAAAGGTAACTTTAGCAAATTATGCTTACAAAAAGAAAACTTCAGTAAGTCTCCTGAAATTTATTTTGTCACTTTTGGCAAAAGAATGAGGGTCCTATATTTTGTGCCTAGCATAGTGTGTACATATGCAGGATGAACACACAGACAACCTAGCTAATTTCTTTAGGAACTTTGGATT
This sequence comes from Ptychodera flava, assembly GCF_041260155.1. Lineage (NCBI taxonomy): Eukaryota > Metazoa > Hemichordata > Enteropneusta > Ptychoderidae > Ptychodera > Ptychodera flava. The sequence continues at coordinate 18,508,161 of NC_091949.1, read as the reverse complement.
TTGATGGGAAGGGGTCAAAGGTCAAAGTTCACGAAGGTATACTCACTTTGGAAGAATCGTCCACCAATAGAACTGAGCATCTTTCACACTTCAATAGTGATACTGTGTGCATCATGATACGGTGTACCACATTGGCTAAGGTGCTTTGCTCTTCAAAGACAACTGTTGCCAAATCCAATAGCACCTAGACAGCAAATTTTCACAGAAATTCAGTTTTATGCCAAAAAAAGAATGGGTCATGGGGATTCACATTAGCACTTTGGAAACAATACAGTATTGCGTTTGTATACGATAATTTATAAAAATTAACAAACAAAAAAACATTCTTTTTCGTCATCATACCTGGTTTCTCTTGATTTCAAGTTGAGATTTTTCATAAAGTTGAGCATTGCGGATACCAATTCCAGCAAACTGTAGATACTGGTTAAATACCTGTAACAAAAAATACTTCAGTAATGCCAGAGAAAAATACTTTGTTCCTCAGATATTTCTGGCAAAGTTTCAGAATTGGCAAGCAAACTATTATTTTTACAAACTCTCAAACTCTCCTACTAGTTACACCATTACTGATGACCTGGAGTCCAGATTTTCCAAATTGTCCACAATAATAGAGGCATACATCTATATGCAGCATTGACAGACAGATTATGAACATTTCCATATGTTCCCAGAAAGAAAGAAAAAATTGTGAAAAATATGAACACTAAAAATGCCCTACACGTAAAACAATTGCAGTGTTGCCTTACATAACGTTCTCAAGGTGGGATCTAACATTTGAACGTTTTAATTTTACTTTCACCCACTGTCCCGACACATTTTACAAAATGATTTCACAACACTTTACCATGATCTGGAAAAAATGTCCAAATCAGCTAAAGTAGGAAATGGCAATTCCAAGTATCACATTCTTCCTGGTCTTAGTAATTAAATTGCAAATAAAAAGGCCAACAAAATAAAATGGATGATATAGAAATTGCAAAAAATAATTTTTAAAAGACAAGAGGTCTTTAAAAGTATCTATGAAACAAAACAAACCCTAAACTGTCGCCTGAAAATATAAACTATTATATTATGTTGTTTCTTATTGATGACTTCCAAAAACAAGATTTTCTTATCCTTGTTTTGTTTTGTTGCACGAGTAATAACATAAAATCACATAACTGTATCACAGAATTGAAAAGTAACAGACACTCAAAGATTCACAATCTAAGGATATTTTTTTCATTTGATCCCTGAACTGTTTTTATCTGATCATCCATTGCATGCATTCTGGATTTAAATAAATACGTCCAATGTAATAGTCTATAACTATTACACCACAAGCAAATTCTCTTTTTCTAATTTTTCAGGGTAGAATCGTGTAACTATTGAAAGTTCTCCGAGGGAATCTCACAATTTATCTGTTTTAAAAAGCCACCTCTGCTCACCCCCTTTTATCATAAACTTTTATACCACCCCATTATTGTCAAAAGGGCGGCTGGACCTACATATTGGAAAAAGCGGTTAAGATGAACTAATACAACCATATAGATAACTGGACAGATTTATCATGATGCACAAAACCCCCGTGGTAAGTCTGTGGTTCAATTTAAATAATATTCTTCAAGTGATATAAAACTAGAATTGTACAAGACAAAATGGAAATAAAATTTTGTAACATGATTTATTCATCGGCAAAACTCAAAGACAAAATTTATTCAGTTTTTTGGAGTCCTTACGATGGATATAAAAAATGTTATCAGTTTTTATAGTATCCTTGCATTAAGCTTTTATGTGAATGACTTCCTTTTGAAAAGACAGCATCTCATTATTATAAGTTTTGTGAACTCACATTAATCCAGCAGCAAATAATAAATTTCAAAGTTGATGTATTCTGTCTTATTCAGTCATAAAATGCACATATTCTAAAGTTTTGTTTTTATGTAGAAGTCGTGACAACCAGTAACAAATTTCTACGATGTTGCTGTACATTTTTAATGGTGGATACACTATGGAAAATAATTACATCAGTCAACTTCCTCTATTTTTTCAAGCATCATCGCATCTGTTTTGAAGTTCTTTGTACAAAATTTCTTAATGTAATGGAGCATGAAGACAATTTAACCCTTTCACAACGATGGTTTAGCCCAAACCCCACTGTTGTCAATGGTGGTTGTGGATCTATTCACAGGAAATTAGGGGTGAACAGGTTAATCAAGTTTACAAAGGACTTGGCATGGATAAAGATTTTTTCCATTCTTCATGCACACTTTTACCGAGCATGGAAAAATAACAAAATATTTGTTTGCTGTTTGATATACAAGATGGTGAGATAGTCAGCAAAGACATAGGTTTTGCCATGATTTCATCAAACAATAATCATACAGAGTTCCTTGAACACGGTACCAGTAAGTTGGACTATAAAGGTATTAAAGGTATACTGTCACCTGTTCCAATTTTGCCACAGTTACCAAGGAAAGAGAAAATCAAACAAATCACAGATTTTAAGCGGGTGGCCGCTTTTTAAAAACAGCGCCCTCACATGGGCATTTTGTATACCAAGGAACGCCCCTTTGACCATATATGGGCATATTTAGATTACAGGTGACTGTATACCTTTAATGTCAAGCTGATTCAAACTTGATACAACAATATCAAGTTACAAACCTTTACATCTGATGAGGTAAATGATGTCTCTTCCTTTTCTTTATCGATAATCTTGTTGATGACTTGAGCAACACCGATGACCTTGCCACCTAGATCATTGACTGGCATACATAGTATGTTTCTTGTCTTGTACCCTGTACGTAGGTCAATCTCACAGTTAAATCTCGGATCCTGCAATAGACAAGACACACAATTTTATAAACAGCGCCCTCTGCGGACAAGCAATTTTATTCTTTTATTTTCCCCTGCAATTTTGTGCCTTGTTCAATTGTACCACAGGCAATTCAGCCATAGGTCTGTTGCCATTTAAAAATCGCACTGTCTCAGTGCGCTAAAAGCTTTCACAATTATATTAGAACATCCCTACGTGTTCTGTTTCTGGGATCAGTGCCAATGACCTTGAGGACATTAACCTATGAATTCCGTGCACAACGATTCAACTCAAGCCTTCCTTAAGCAGTTCTTCAAGAGTGGAAAGTTACTGAAGACATACGTAAAAATAATAAACTCTTCAAAGATATCCTTGTCTCTTATTACTCCACATTGCATTTTTTCATGTTATGCCTCAACTAAAATAAAATGCATTCAAGAAACACAAGGACTTATAAATCCATTTTTATCCGTATGTAAATTCTTGGAGGTGATGTTGACAGGACAGAAGTTAATGGAAATTTCTGCGATGAAATCGATACGGTATGCTATTACCCAAGTTAATGTCAAAAGACTTTATTTCAATCTTGATGTATTGAACTTTTATGATGGAGAAAGAACAGCACACTCACTGCAGCTGAAAATATACGATACGCTTTACGGTCGCATTGCCATGACAACCACATCAAATATGAGTACTTCGATTGAGATGGGGTCAAAGATGGGTCAGGTTAATGCGCCGTTTAATGGCAAATATTAATGTACTCGGATAAGATTGTATTTTGAAATGATGGCGACATGATTGGGATTCCGGCTTCCTTTCTTCCTGGTTTGGTAAATTTTCTATTTCCTCCACACAATTGAATACTGCTAGCGACAGGGTGGTTTGGATTACGAAACTTGATTTCACCGTGTGATACATGACTCGAGTGGATAATGGCATATTGATGGAGTCTGGTTGTAATGATGGCATTCATACAGACTTTGTTTTTCCCTGCAAATCTGCGCTCAGACAATGATCTGCGACTACTGATCATAAATTTTTTATACCAAAACCATTTCATCTTCATCAAGTCCCACCTGTCCCAACAATATGCAACATATCCCATCTAGTGTGTAACGCAACACAAATTTGAAAAAAAAATTCAAAACTCTGAAAGGATTGTTCAAATGTTTCCAATTTCTGTGCAATGAAATATCAACGTACATAACTGAATTGCATAAAGTGACAAATATTACACAATTTAAAAATATTTCTAAAAATAGAAATGTGCAGCATATGCAATGCAGATTTGGAAAAAGACCTTAATCTCTTGATTTAGAGATAAACCGGTGGGGGGGGGGGGGGAAGACAATTACCTTGCAAAGCCAGCTGACCGACTGAATACAAGCTAATTAAGCTGATCTGTCAGATGTACAACCGATGACGAGCAAAGCAAAACCCAATTTGCGAGCCGACAAACCAGCTTGCTGACAATCCATCAATTTGCCCATCCAATTAGACACCCAATGGCCCAGTCAACTGAACCCAGAGCATAAAATCAATACACAAATAAGTTCAGACATCTTGCTACCCAGACAGAATATTTCAGGATAAATTATTTCAGGACAAATGGCGATACCTCAGCCTTACGCCACGATAGCTATGAGAATTCATCACCGCCAGCATCAAAGTACATCCTCGTAATGGATTTCACGAATTTCACCGAGCTCTCGCGTAGATGAGATGCGATGTAAATTTTGGTGCCACCGATCATTTCTAATAGGTAGACCCGATTTAATGTAATTGAATTGTAAGACATACAGCGGACTGACAGGTCCGCCGTTCAGCCTGGACCTAAAGAACGGCAGCAGCAAACTAGGTTGACCCCAAGGTCACAGATAGTTGGAGCTCCAAAATGTGTCTTTTGACATAACTCTGATTCGGTTGTCTGGATAGACAAACTCAAAGCAAAAGGCTAATGAATGAGATAGGATTCATCTCTGAAGCACATTAGACAGATGCGCATGACAGACGCTAATGTGTAAACATGTTTTAAATTGAACTGCACCGTCTCATCTGGGTTAAAAATCTATGCCTCCACATATATCAGCCAGTCGCAGATTCACAGAGTTGACACTGTGCCATCCATGTCGCCTGGAATCATTGTTAGGTACACACAGGAAGCTCTCCAAGGGGATAAACTTTCTGAAATGAATTGTCAAGGTGACAAGAACATACGAGTTTGATTGCAATAAATCTGAGCTCAGTTATCCCGACTTTACAAATATTTGAATTCTGTTCTATCGTACTTTCAACTGTGAAGGGGGGAAAAATGTCAAAAGTTATCCCAAATGTTCAAATCGGACTTTTGACAACATGGTTGACAAATGTCAAAAGTGAATCTTTAATAGACAAGAAAGTCAATAGCATCGTAGATTGAAGTCAAAATGTGCTCTGACAGTGTAAATCACTGCCTCTTGGTACTTGCAGGGTACTGCGATTGACAAAATAAACACAATATATTGACTGAAAAATTTTAAGCAGCTGTGAATAAACAGAATCCTCTTATCACTGATGTACAACAACTCGAACATAACATGGAACATTTTGAGATACAATACAAATCATTAAACTCATCAAACCGTTTGTTCACGAATGTATGAAAATTTTGAGAACGGCGGTAATTGTTCAGAATGCCTGGTTATATAGTGTTATATCAATGCCATCCTAAACTATACCTGAATTCATATACTTTTAAAGAAGGGAAAGACTCAGTGACAATTTTAAACTTGTATTAGCTGTAACTTTTGATATATTTTCAATTCTTTTTATCCTGTTTGTGAAATCCTGTTTCTTGTTCTACTCCTGGAATGATGTTGAAATAGTTACTACTGTGTAACCTGATGACAAAGGCTACATGTTAGAGATGCCAGTGTTTCCATTGACAAATAAATGTTAGCATGGACTGAAATTCATTTGAAGACAATAACCTCACACTGTGTTCTTGATATCTTGTTTGTTAGATTAATGCTTTGTATTTCAACATACTTTTATATAAAAAAAAAGTTTTTGATCCAAAATAATAAAGATACCACCATACACATAGGTTACGGCCATTATCACTTTCTATCAACTACAATTTACTTAGTAAAGTTATTGCATTTTTCAAACTCATTTTTGACACGCAGTGTACTTTTAATTTATTATGAATAACTAATTTTGACCCTGTCCTTGACCTATTTGAACTTATTTGAATCAAAAAGATGTCAGAGAGCTTTAATCACAAAAAAGGTCTCGGCAAAGGTTGGTGTAAAGGATTTACGGAAAAGATGTTGTCTGATCTAAGACACTTTGAGTAGGAATCTCCAGAGCCCAGCACATCAAGAGTGGAGAAACACATTGCAATGGACAGGCAGAATTGTGTCGCACAAGGCGGCCATCACAATGTAATGCTCCTACAAGACAACCTGATTAAATATACATGGCGGTTACTGACTTTTAATGGTCGCTCACGCTGGGAGAGTTGTAAAAACTAAGATGGTGAAATCAATAATATTGCCCAATCTAATTCCAATGATTTGCAACCCAGCTTCCAGCTGACGTACTCTCCACTACTATTAAAATTTGGGTATTAGGGGACCTTAATGCGCTGAATTGAGGGGTCTTGTCTGCGCTTTGTTGTAAAAAATTCACGACACTTCACATTAATGATGCGTTCACTATTGCGTATAATTAAAATCAGTAAAACTGTTTGCTTTAGTTGATGAGGTCAAGTATTGATCCTTTCGTCGTTTTATTTCCAGTTTGTTAATTTTCTTAATTTTCTTTTTCAAATTAACAGTAGTTCGTTAATTATCTTTTTCAAATTAATCGTATTGTAATCCCTTGTAACAGTTGAAGAACATGCCTACTGCTGGGTAATATCGCCCCCTCCTGTGTTATACCCGGTAGGTTAATATATATGAGAGTGTCTGTGTGTCTGTGTATGTCTGTCTGTTTGTCTCTCTGTGCATTTTGTGTGTTTGGATAGCTCTTGCTGAATTTATGCAACAATGGCATACATTTTTGTAAATATATTGTAAATATATTATGATATACATTTGTCATTGAGAACAACAGAACTTTGCACGCTCTAAAAATGCAGCATGGATCGCCTGTTCAGTAACTTTTGACCAGTTTCAGGTGCCCACGATGTGAGTCTCGGTGCCCCTGTGCACTCACTGTGGATGGTTTCAGCTGACTAAATTGGATGATTGCCAAGATTTGTCTCACATGCTCTGTACGCAGTTTCAAATGCTGTCACTTGTGCGTCTCTGTCTTGCTTCATATTGGCATACATTTCAAATCGGAAGAAAATTTCCGTGACTTTGTGCAAAAATAAAACGCGTGAATGACAGTCCCTTTGTTCTCAGAGTCATGGACATGATGTGTATGTGATGGTTATGAAAATGTACATTCAGACATCAATGCTGTGCGGATCTCCCTCCCCTTCACTTTGACTGATATGCTAATTCTGATGTCCTCATGTAAACTTTGCAGTACTTTCCTAATGACCTCATAATATAACATTGCTAGGGTATATCACATTGTAATATATCACTTAATATATATTGCTTAACAATGTGTAAAATATTATATTACATAGTGCAGCACATCACATTATGATTTATCTTATGGTACATTATACTATGGTATGGCATTTTATGGTGTACCTGAAACTTTTTAGCAATCGTGATCATAATTAAACACACACTCACTCATCCATACAATAAAATTCAATGACCACATGGAGTAACTGTATGTTCATTCCCAATCCATAGAAATGGCACTGTCGACAGAATCGAGACAACCTTGTTATTTTCCAGTATTTCCTTGCAGTATGTCCTGTGCATTTGATGGCCGGAGTTTTGATGAAAAGGGAGCAAAACTAGAAATTTCAGGAAATGCCACTGAGATATCAAGACTGAGTGTTAACGTCTTCTCATTCTTATATTCTTTCATAAGAAAACTTTTCCCACAAAGTTAAAACAAATCAGGCAAACTTACTAAAATTTTTGAAGTGTAGAATATCTTCCTTCATGTGCAACAAATTTGACATTTAGAGGTGGCCCTATTTTCGAAAGAAAATAATATGACCTTTCATGTGAGCTCTTTCTGTGACAGGAGAAACCTGCATATTTACCAAATTTCGCAGATTATATTTTTTATGCATAAAGTTGCAGTCTGCTTTCTTTAATTATTGAATGAAATAATTAAGCATGCCTTTAAAACCAGAACTTCTCATCTGTTACAGAAAACACTGTTCGACTACTTTGTAAAGATTTTTGGTTCAATGGTTTTAAAACAATCAAGTGGTGATGGCTATACTGCACAAGGCTTACATTGTACAACTGAGTGGCTACATTGTATAAATGAATGGCTACAATGTACAAGTGAGTAATTTCATTGCATGGCTGAATTGTTACATTACACAACTGAGTGGCTACAATGCACAATTGAGTGGCTACATTGCATATATGAATGGCTACATTGCACAACTGAGTACACTGCACAGCTGAATTGCTACATCGCAAAACTGATCAGTTTTGCGATGTAGCAATTCAGCTGAGTTGCTACATTGCACAACTGAATGGCTACCTCACACTATTGAATGGCTACATGCATCAAAGCCTGTACATATTGATTTTATTACCTATCGGGAAGGAGTTTGAGAGCTTTGAAACAAGCAGGCGACTAAAATAGTTATTTGACTTATCCAAAATACCCTTCTCCTTATTAATGTAGCCCTGTAGATTAAATACATGTACTAAAACATGTATAATAACCTACCATACCCCTGCATTGTGCCTAATCCGATCAAATTATAAAGCCACCCATTAAAGATAGACAGTTTTTCTCTCATGCTGTGACTTGTGGGATCTCTATTAAATCTGAGTACCTCAAGTTTGAGCTTTTATTCTTTTTGGAAATTTTTAGACACGCATGACAAAATATCCACCCGTTTCTGTTCGTCAGGTGTCTGTTTCAGGGTGAATTTTGTTAATTTGACCCTGTGACACATTCAACCATAAAAAGAAGTGAGCAAGACAAATTTGTTTCATTAGAGAGACGACGCTTGCTGTACCTGACCTTAATGCGTAGAACCTGAAAATACAATTTTGCTGATTGCGAGAGTCATGAGATAGCCAGCGATATGGAATAGGGTTCTCTTGCAGTGTCTTATTTCCTCAATATTGTCATCATACAATTGCACTTAAAAGTCATCGGCATTCCCGCGGGGAAAATATCAGTGTTTCCATGGCAACCTCCAGGTGGCACGGCAGATCTCGACCCGTGAAATATTTCCGATGTGAAACTGATACGAAAAAATTGGATATTTTCCTGGTGGTGTATGATATGGAAATGACAAACAGTGCCCACTTGGCACTGATGTCTGCCCTCAAAAACTGAAAGATGATTCCATTGACAGTTGAGAAAAAAAATTGATATATGTGTTTCCGCTTGAGTTGCTTGAGAAGGAAAACATCATCAAAAAAAACCACACCCATCACAATGATAATATTTTTGGTGGTGCAAAGGTTACATTCTGCAAGTTTTCGGTGATGAAGTGTCACTTGTCCATTTCTGTATATCGTAAATTATATTGCATTAGGGTGTTGAGTACGTTGATGCATCTGTCTAATTGGACACGGGCTTATTTTATCTGTGGTAAAAAAGTAATATACCAAGGCTAAAATGGGCCCGTCAACTAGCATAGAAGGTTAATACCAAAACACAGGGTGTTTAGATACAATGTAACAGGGTTGGGGTTAAAACAAAGTGAATGCTTTAAAAACATGACGATAAAAACTGGCGTTAGCTATTAAAATTTAGTTTTTTTCAGAAGTATCCTTTTGGAACATTTGGCATTCATTTTGACATTCAAAAGTTGTAAGTAGTCATGGTCTGTTCGACTTCCATCATGGCCGAGTACATGCATGACACATCCCAATTACTAACAATGCTCATTCCTGGGCTCTGAATTTCAATTCAATGACACTCGCTCAGTTTCACAATCAAATCTTTCTCCTGTTCGAGTTCTGCAACTATGGAGAGAAGCACTTTCCAATGCCAGAAAAACATTTTGTGATATAATTCCGCCTCTGCAGGCAGGTATATAGTTGATTTGGCTACATTTTTGTAGAGTCTCACTCGGCAACTAGAGTCATGTCAGGTGCTCTGGCAGAATCTTGCAAGTTTGTACCTATTGTTGCATAGGTATATATTTAGCACAGTGAAAGACACGACAGACTGACAGGAGATTGCGCAATATGCTATTCACAACAACCTAACCACCTGCTCTCCTCTGCAACATATGGATTCAACAATTTCTACTCCCCTGATGAATTTACTGCTCTGCTTCCCCATTACTCAGCCCGGTGGTACTTAAAATGTAATCGACTTGTCTCTGGTTATAATCTATGATAATTTACACACACAAAGTCGTGATTATAGCTTGCACAGAAGCACGTACTGAGGCAGGGTGTTTAATTTCTAAATTGGTCGTCGTTGTGGTAATACCATATTACTTGACTGTATTCTCCCTTGATCAAGGTCAGGGGTCAATGCCTTATCCTTGCATAGATCAGACGGATGTAGAAACAACTTGAATTGGTCCGGAAAATAATCAAAGATATGGTAATGCCATTGATGCTTGTCTACAGTGTTCCACTATGATGTCTGAGAATCAAAATACACTATATATATACAGTGAAGGAAGTGGCTACCTAGCAGCCATATTTGATCATATTGCAAAACAAACTGAAGTGAATAAATGAGAATCAAAAAAACACTTTTCTACATAAAGTGACATAAAAAAGATGTGAGAGACTTCAAAAAATGTAAAGCAAAGGCCTTCCAGCAGCCACAATTGCAAAACAGAGTGAAGTGAATAAATGTCACACTTTTCATTTCACAATAATTGTGGATTCCTTATGTCAAGATGTTGGGAGATGGCTGATGAATCCTCTTCTGATATTATTCACAGGTCAAATTACAATGGTGACGATAGTATAATTGCAGGAAGTCTCAAATGCAGAGGTTTTCTCTGGTACTTTTGATATCAGGATCACTTTTCCATGTTGACGGGCAAATGAAGAATGAAACGAGCTAAAAAACTGAATGAAATGGTCATTTGCTCATGATATGTGTGACTTTGAATAAGCTAGGAAAAGTTATTTCAAAATTGTGAAATTTATCAATATTTTGAAAGAGTGGAATCATGTGACAACTCAGAATTGAAAGGGGGGTGGGTGGGGGTGAGGGAAGTTCCACTTACAGTTTATCTCATATACCTCATTCACGACTTGAATCCATGATGATTTTGAAGGTCAATTTGGCGAGGAGCAATTCGCTTGGCAACACTGCGGTATGAACAGCTGTTTTTTTAAACCTTTATCATTGCCAAGAGAGGCACTTACTGTCGCTTTGGAACTTGGCACATCAAAATTTCATGATATAATGAACGGTCACAGTTCTTAACAAAGTCTGCATTTGGACACGCTTATGCAAACAATCTTTCAATACAAGGTGGCGCAGCTGGTTGGCAGAATGCCTGAAGTTAAAAACAGATTACCTTGTGTGCGGCTATTTTTAAGGAATCGTGCATTTAGTTTTTCTCCATTTTGTTCAGGTGCATGGAATGTTGCAGCAAAATTTCTACTTTAATTAGGCAGTGTTTTCCCAATTGAACAAGTTAATATTAAACTTCCTGTCTTAAAAAAATATTGCATGTAAGAAAAATAGGATTAAACAACACAAGATACCGTAAAAGCTTAAATTTATTCTTTCATAATATGATTGGAAGCATAGGACTGTGGCAAGGAATTAGACAGGAACAGCAACACATGACTGTATTAAAGAATGTACATGTTTTACCATCATTTCCTTGGAAAAAGTCTACAAATACACTTTCAATACAATGATCACCGCTTAGACTTTCCTTATGGTAGACGTGTAGTGCTGGGCTGAGGGTGCCTTTATGCTGAATAAATATAAACATACCCCCTAAATCAATGTTAAATTGCACTACAACTTAGCTTGGGGAGTATTTCTTTAGTTCCCTGTTTACATGGTATGTACACTCTTTCGTTTTCAATGGCCAATGGGGTAGGTTGGATCTTGTTCAGCTAAATTAACAAATGAAAGCATTTGAGCTATAGTCATTTTTGGGGGGGAATATTCTTTTGTATGTCAAGAGAACAGGGAAATACATTTTCAAAACCAAGCACAAATCAACACAATGATACAATGACAGCCAGTGTACAGTATGCAACGTCCTGCCACCATGGCAACCATTTGATCTTGGATGTACCTGACATGCAACCGATATGAAGGAGCACTGATGTCACAAGTTTACATTTGCTTGGCGCAGAATGTGCAACACAGACAGATATTCCGACTCTCAAACTTTTACTCTATACTTTTTGGTCTGCCAATTTAAGGGAACTCATGTTGAAACTCATGGAGTATTAGTTTTTCCCGTCTTACTTTTGTGAAAATAGACGGTTTAATTCCAGATTATTCTGCCAGGCATTTCATATCTTGGAGTACAAGAAGAAACTGAGTTATTGAGGTGGTATAAAAGTACCCGAAGTTACATCAAAAGTTTCAGCCATTGGAGTTTTACCTTGGGACTAAGTTGCTCATATTATGCAAAGTATACCCACTGGAAGGACTGTGGTATACCACATTTATAATCATATTTATCTTTTGTTTTTTACTCGGGGAAAATATGGAATCTGATATGTGTTGAAATGTTGCAAATGATGTATAGATCTAAACAAATATCAAATAAACGGGGAAAACCAACGCCATTTCTAGTTTGATCAACAGAACAGTGTCTTTTGTTGAAGGGTGGCAAACTGGTAAATTTGACCAAGGTTCCCGAAATAATTTTACCAGGGTTCGTACAAGAGGACACCAAAAATGGTACAGGGTCTCCAAAACTATTTACCCGTGTACCCAAACCGGAGGCAGTGATGGCAGAAATGGAGCTGAGACCCTCGAGGGTATAGGAACCATAAAAAAAGCTTTGAGGTGTCATTTTGTGTTATTACCAATCAGACATTAAATGGTTCACTCGCATGAAACAGGAATATGAAAGTACACTCAGTGTGACAGTTTTCGGACGACCTCAGTTTTCGGACCTTTAGTGACATGCTGTTCGTTACACTCACTTCGCTCCGTATCGATAGCGTTTTACAGGTCATGTGACCTCATATTAAGTCAGGTGACACTGTTGTCCCGTTTTCGATAGTTTTTTTGGTAGAAGCTATCGAGTTCGCT